>NC_072432.2:19841953-20150156 GCF_028878055.3 Symphalangus syndactylus | reverse complement strand
ACCCTGTCTCTAAAAAAAAAAAAAAAAAATTATATATACATATATATGTCATGAATCCTTTGCACCAAGAGAAAAGTAAGAGAAAAGTAGGCAAAATATAGGTAATTCATAGAAATACACAGTAATGAAAAATATATTTTATATTTTAAAGAATTCAAACACACAAGGAACAAAATGATTATTTAAATGCAATTCTGTGATTCTAGTTTTCCCTTATCAAATTAGTAAAGATAAGAAGAATGTTTAACTCTAGGGTACATTTGCAGGAAAACAAGCCGTTTCATATACACTTGATGAAGGTGTAAATTGCTAAAATCTTTTTCAAAAACAATTTGTCAATATATATCAGCAGTCCTTAAAATATTTATGCCCTTTGCTCCAGTAATTTCATATCACAAAGTCACCAGAGAGATGCAGACCAATATTTATATCCTGGGATTTCATTGCAGCATTATTTGTAATAACGAACAATTGGAAGCAACTCAAATATTCAACAGACAGCAATTATAAACAAGATTATGATACATCAAGAAAATGGAAGATTATATGGCTAGTAAACATCTTGCGCTATGGTTTGGATGTGGTTTGTTCCTGCAGAACTCATGTTGAAATTTGATACCCACTGTAGCTGTTTTGGGAGGTAGGGCCTAGTGGGAGGTGTTTGGGAGGGAGACAGTTCCCTCATTAGTAGATTAGTGGTCTTCTGCAGCTGGGCGCGGTGGCTCACTCTTGTAATCCCAGCACTTTGGGAGGCCGAGGAGGCGGGATCACGAGGTCAGGAGATCGAGACCATCCTGGCTAACGTGGTGAAACCCCGTCTCTACTAAAAATACAGAAAATTAGCCAGGTGTGGTGGCGGGCGCCTGTAGTCCCAGCTACTTGGGAGGCTGAAGCAGGAGAATGGTGTGAACCCGGGAGACGGAGCTTGCAGTGAGCTCAGATGGCGCCATTGCGCTCCAGCCTGGGCGACAGAGCAAGACTTCATCTCAATAAACAAACAAACGAACAAACGATTCATTAGTGCTTTTCTGCAAGGGTAAATGAATTCTTCCTCTGGCAGGAATAGATTAGTTCCCTCGAGAGCAGATTGAGATTGTTGAAAAGAAAAAAAAAAAGTCTGGCTGGACACAGGGCTCACACCTGCAATCCCAGCACTTTGGAGGCTGAGGCAAGAGGATGGCTTGAGCCCAGGAGTTTGAGACCAGCTTGAGCAACATAGCAAGACCTCATCTCTACAAAAATAAAAATTAAAAAATTAGTCGGGCATGGTGGCATGGGCCTGTAGTTCCAGCTACTCAGGAGGCTAAGGCGTAAGTATTGCTTAAGCCTAGGGGTTGGAGGCTGCAGTGAGCCGTGATCATGCCGCTGCACTCCAACCTGGGTGATAGTGTGAGACCCTGAAAAAAAGAGTCTGGCTTCCCCAGTTTTTCTTTTTTGCTTCCTTTCTTGCCATGTGACCTTTGCACACCTCCACTTCCCTCCTGTTTTCTGCCTGGAGTGGAGGCCCTCACCTGATGCCCCTGCCCAATCTTGGATTTTCCAGCCACCAGAATCATGAGCCCAATACATGTATTTTCTTGATAAATCACCCAGCTTCAGGTCTTCTGTAATAACAACACAGAACAGACCAAGACATTTTGTTTTCAAAGAATATTCCATGTCATGGGGAAAGTCTCATAATATGGTGTTATGTGAAAATAGATACACTGGTTCTATTTTGAAATAAATGCATATTTAAAATGAAACAGGAAGAAAATATGCCAAAACGTTAACTGGTTCCCTTCCCCTCCCCTCCCCTCCCCTCCCCTCCCCTCCCCTTTCCCTCTCCTCCCCTCCCTTCCCCTCCCCTTTCCTTTCCTTTCCTTTTTGAGAAAGGGTCTTGCTCTGTAACCCATGATAGAATGCAGTGGTGCAATCATGGCTCACTGTAGCCTCGAACTCCTGGGCTCAAGGGATTCTCTCATCTCAAGAAGTTGAGACTACAGGTGTGTGCCACCACATCTGACTAATTAAAAATATATATATGGCCGGGCACAGTGGCTCACGCTTGTAATCCCAGCACTTTGGGAGGCCGAGGCGGGCGGATCACGAGGTCAGGAGATCGAGACCACGGTGAAACCCCGTCTCTACTAAAAATACAAAAAATTAGCCGGGCGTGGTGGCAGCCGCCTGTAGTCCCAGCTACTCGCAGAGGCTGAGGCAGGAGAATGGTGTGAACCCGGGAGGCGGAGCTTGCAGTGAGCCGAGATTGCACCACTGCACTCCAGCCTGGGCGACAGAGCAAGACTCCGTCTCAAAAAAAAAAAAAAATATATATATATATATATATATATATACATATACTATATATTGATATTGATAGAGACAGGGTCTCACTATGTTGCCCAGACTGGTCTTGAATTCCTGGACTCAAGTGATCCTCCTGCCTTGGCCTCCCAAATTGTTGGGATTACAGGCATAAGCCACTGCACCCAGCCCAGATTTCTACCATAAGCCTGGATTGTATAATGCAGAGCATAAATAACAATCAAATAGGAATACGTAGTGAAGTTTATTTTCACTAAACTGAAAAGCACTGCCTAAGTGCAATTTTGTTATATTTATTGTTCTCTAATACAGACTCTAAGCCCATTATCAGTCAGTCCAAAAGCCTGTTATCTAGATAATTCTAGACAATCCAAAGTCCTTCATCTAAAATTGAAGTTCCTTGGAGATCAGGTCCCTGGCTACTTTCCCGTTCCTATTATTTACCATAACAGGCTGGCCTCCTCCCGGTTCCCTAAACACTTCTGGGTCTCCTCTGCTCCTTTTTTGTCTTTGTTTTTGAGATGGAGTCTTGCTCTTGTCGCCCGGGCTGGGCTCACTGCCACCTCCACCTCCCCAGTTCGAGTGATTCTCCTGCCTCAGCCTCCCAAGTAGCTGGGATTACAGGTGTGCACCACCACGCCTGGCTAATTTTTGTATTTTTAGGAGAGATGAGGTTTCGCCATTTTGGGCAGGCTGGTCTCAAACTCCTGACCTCAGGTGACCCGCCTGCCTCAGCCTCCCAAAGTGCTGGGATTACAGGCAGGAGCCACCATTCCCTGCCCCTCTTCTCCTTTGCACATGCTGTTCTCTCCATCTGGAATTTTCTCAGTCCTTCTCCTTGCCCATCCAGGTCCCCAGGGGTTCAAATCAAGTCCTCTCTACTCTAAGAACATCTTCCCAGTCAAGGCTCTGAATTCCTACAAGCCTTTGTTATATTAAATAATTCTCTGTTATCTAACTTTCTCTGAAGGCGTCTGTTTCTGCAACTGGATTGCGAGCACCTTGTGGTGTCTAATGTGATACTTATATATATGAGTAGTGTTAGTACACTGCAGGTGCTCAATAAATACTGCAGATTATTCCTTTTTTTTTTTTTTTTTTTGAGATGGAGTCTCGCTCTGTCGCCCAGGCTGGAGTGCAATGGCGCGATCTCGGCTCACTGCAACCTCCGCCTCCCGGGTTCAAGCAATTCTCTGCCTCAGCCTCCTAAATAGCTGGGATTATAAGCGCCCGCCACCATGCCTGTCGAATTTTTTTGTATTTTTAGTAGAGACGGGGTTTCACCATGTTGGCCAGGATGGTCTCAAATTCCCGGCCTCGTGATCCACCCACCTTGGCCTCCCAAAGTGCTGGAATTACAGACGTGAGCCACTGCACCTGGCCAGATTAGCCCATTTCTAAGCTACTCGTGGCAACATGATCCTGTATGCATTTGGGAAACTTTTCTTTTTCTTTGCGTGTTTTCCCTCACCCTCCCATTTAGAGACCAATGGACCAGAGCTTGCGTCATCTCAATGAGCCTGTGAGCATCCCAGACTGAACAGAAATTCAGCTGTAGACCTAGCAGGTGTTTACTATCCTCCCTCCTTCTTTTGTTGCGTTTCACACACCTCTGTGCTCGAAAAGTCACCTGGTATATGAACTCTACACAGATGCTTGGACTCTTTTTCTCCTTTTAACCTAGCAAAGGAAGGAGTTGTAAAGCATAAAGACTTCTTTTAATTACCTTTTAAAATAAATGAAATCGGCCGGGCGTGGTGGCTCACGTCTGTAATCCCAGCACTTTGGGAGGCCGAGGAAGGCAGTTCACTTGAGGTCAGGAGTTCACGACCAGCTGGACCAACATGGTGAAACCCCGTCTCCACTAAAAATACAAAAATTAGCCGGGCGTAGTGGCATGTGCCTGTAGTCCCAGCTACTTGGGAGGCTGAAGCAGGAGAATTGCTTGAACCTGGGAGGTGGCAGTTGCAGTGAGCCAAGATTGCGCCACTGCACTCCAGCCTGGAAGACAGAGCAAGACTCTGTCTTAAAAAAAAAAAATTAAAAAAAATAATAAAATGAAATCATCTTTCATTTTAGTTATGGAGTTTAAGGAAGGGTGAGGCCTTCCTTACAGAGCCGGGGCCAGCTGTGTTTATACTGAACATCAGGGCCAGGACCTAAGAATGGTGACAGGTGTGGGTGGCCACAAGGTATTGGCAAGAGGTCACAGACTCAGATACCTGCATAGCCAGACATGTAGCAAACTGGGCGGGTGTGAAACAGTAGCTGTGGGTGGGACCAGAGGTGGAAGTACATGATATTTAAGCTTCCTGAGCCCTTACTTGCTCAGGCCTCTGGAGGGACCCTAGCAATTCTGTATTTATAATTTCAATTTATTTTACTTAGAGAAGTCACTCCAACTAATATAAGCTTCAGGCCTGATAAAACCTATCTTTGCCCTTGGTGGAACTCTGGTAGCCAACGTGCCCCGGCCTAAATAAGTTGGCTCATTCAGCCTCAAGTGATGACAGCTAATCAGAAGTATTTCTAGGGTTTCTGGTTTTACCAGAGCAGGAGGAGTCCAGATTTTTGTATGAAATCTCTGACATTTTAAATGTTGGTAACTTACAGCCAGGCACGGTGGCTTACACTGTAATCCCAGCACTTTGGGAGGCGGAGGCAGGTGGATCATTTGAGGTCTGGAGTTCCCAGCCTGGGCAACATAGTGAAACCGCATCTTTACTACAAATACAAAAATTAGCTGGGCCTGGTGGTGCGTGCCTGTAATCCCAGTTACTTGGGAGGCTGAGGCAGGGGAATCACTTGAACCCAGGAGGTGGAGGTTGCAGTGAGCTGAGATTGTGTGACTGCACCCCAACCTGGGTGACAGAGTGAGACTCTGTCTCAAAAAAAAAAAAAATGTTGGTAACTTAAAACAAAACAAAAAACCACTGTGGTCAAACAAGTTGTGTGTATATATAGCAGGGAGTGAACTCGTGGACTGCCAATCTGTGACTTCTGCTTATTTGAGTTCAGAGGAATTACAGAATTGCCAAATTCTGTCATTTGGCTCCATGGTGGGGTCTACCTGCCCTCTGTCCTCTGCCCGTTAGAACATGTTTGGATAGGTCTCTGCCAGGAGCTTTGATCTTTTCTGTGGCTGCAGCCAACAGGCAGACATCGTCTAAATGTCAGCCACTAGTCACAAGGACAGAAAGCCTACTGAGGGTTCAGGTAGACAAATTGGTGTAAATTCATTTCCACAATCGGCAAAGCCAACCAAAGCACGTGGTCCACTGACAGTGATGTGGCAGCGAAGTCACTTCAACATGTGAAGACAACGTGGGGTGGCTGTTGTTCTTCCCGGGCACTAATTAATCATGTAGGTGGGTAACTGTGTCGTGCTCCTCCGGAGGGCTGCAGCCAATGAGTTCAGGGGAGATTTATAAAACTGCTCAGACGGAGAGGAAGTCACTTCCCTCTAGCCCCCAAATCCACTTGAGGCCACACACCCAGCCTTTCATAACTACAGGCTTTCCACCTTGTGAACACCCTTCAGGAACTGCAAAGGGCCCCTAATTAAAGGAGTGACTTCTGTGTGTCATTTCATGTATAGAACATGATGGTTCTTCTAAAGCTCCCGGGATGACAGGGGACATCAGATGGGGCCACAGGCTGGTATTTCGGGCAGAACACAACTGTCAAGGATATTGGGGAGAAAGACGAGGCTGATAAGAACAAGGGATTGCGAGTGACAGCCTGTGGGCGTCCTTCCGTTGTCAGCTCAGATCGGCCATAAAGCTGCTTTGGGTGGCTGTGTTTCCATTGCTAATTAGCATGCTGTGGGAGCTGCTTTGCCATAGAGAGGTTTCAGGGCCTGCTGCATGGCTTTTTTTTTTTTTTTTTTTTTGAGATGGAGTCTCACTCTGTCTCCCAGGCTGGAGTGCAGTGGCCCAATCTCGGCTCACTGCAACCTCCCAGGTTCAAGCAGTTCTCTGCCTCAGCCTCCTGAGTAGCTGGGATTACAGGTGCGCGACATCACGCCTGGCTAACTTTTGTATTTTTAGTAGAGACGGGGTTTCACTGTGTTGGCCAGGCTGGTCTCCAATTCCTGAACTCAAATGATCCGCCCGCCTCGGCCTCCCACAGTGCTGGGATTCCAGGCGTGAGCCCTGACGCCCGGCTTGCTGCTTGGCTTCTAAGTAACTACCAGGATCTGCCGTGGTGGTGAAGCGTGCTTTGCATAAGGCCAGAGCCTAGGAATCTGTTGTATAAACTCCACTTCTGCTTCTGATTGGGGGGGTGCAATTGCAGAACATTTAAGGGAGCATCCCCCCTCCTGCCCTCCATGCGTGGACTGCTTCTGGAAAGGGCCTATCAGAAGCCCCCCACGAGGGGGGCTATTTATTTATAGACGGAGTCTCGCTCTATTGCCCCAGCTGGAGTGCAGCGGCGCAATCTCAGCTCACTGAAACCTCCGCCTCCCAGGTTCAAGCAATTCTCCTGCCTCAGCCTCCTTAGTAGCTGGGATTACAGGCACACACCACCATGCGTGGCTAATTTTTTTTTTTTTTTTGTATTTTTAGTAGAGATGGGGTTTCACCATGTTAGCCAGGATGGTATCTATCTTCTGACCTCATGATCTGCCCACCTTGGCCTCCTCCCAAAGTGCTGGGATTACAGGCGTGAGCCACTGTGCCCAGCCAATTTATTTTTTTTGAAACTGAGTCTCGCCCTTGCATCCAGGCTGGAGTGCAGTGGCAGCATCTCAGCTCACCGCAACCTCCACCTCCCGGATTCAAGCAATTCTCCTGCCTCAGCCTCCCAAGTAGTTGGGACTACAGGTATGTGCCACCACACCTGGCTAATTTTTGTATTTTCAGTAGAGATGGGGTTTCACCATGTTGGCCAGGATGGTCTCGATCTCCTGACCTTGTGATCCGCCCTGCTTGGACACCCAAAGTGCTGGGATTACAAGCATGAGCCATGGCCCTGCCTGTCTTCAGTTTTTTACATTGTATCTAAGTGTGGACTTTTACAAATTTATGTTGCTTACGATTTGCTGGGCTCTTAAAACTGTGAGTTGATGTCTGCCATCAGCTCTGGAGAATTCCTGGCTATTATTTCTCCAAACATTGGCTTTGCTCCAATATCTCATTCTTCTTTCTTTCTGTATGTCAATTAAATGTATGTTAGATCTTTTTAACACACTCTCCTTTTCATATTTTCCTTTGTTATTTTCTTTTCAAGCTGAATTCTGGATAGTGAATTTTGGATAGTTTTTTCTGACCTGTTTTCTGGTTCACTAATTCTCACTTCAGCTGAGATGATCTGCTATGAAGTCAGCCGTTGGCTTTTTAACTTCAATGACTGTATTTTTCAGTTTGAGAATTTCTAGTTGGCCATTTAAAAAATCTTTTATGTCATTTTCTATAGTTTCCAGTTGCCATAATTGTCAAGCGTGGCTTTTATGTTTCTGAAGGCGGTAAACAGAGTTGTTTTATGGCCTGTGTCTGAGGATTCTCATTTCTAAAGTCTCTGCGAGTTTGACTCTTGGCTGTTCCTGCCATCCTAGCTCTTAATGCCTTGTTTTCTTTTTTCTCTCTTTTTTTTTTTTTTTTTTTTGCGACGGCGTCTTGCTCTGTCATCCAGGTTGGAGTACAGTAGTGTGATCTCTGCTCACTGCAACCTCCGCCTCCCCGGCTCAAGTGATCCTCCTACCTCAGCCTCCTGAGTAGTTGGGATTACAGGTGCATGCCACCACTCCCAGCTAATTTTTGTATTTTTAGTAGAGACGGGGTTTCGCCATGTTGGCCAGGGTGGTCTCGAACTCCTGGCCTCAAGTGATCCACCTGCCTCAGCCTCCCAAAGTGCTGGGATTACAAGCTTGAGCTACCACGCTGGGCTGTAATGTCCTGCTTTCCTGAGTGCCTGAATTCTCTTAGGTGGTATCGGCCATTGCATATGTATGAATATATATATACATATATATTTGAATAATGGTGGAGTCTTCCAGAGAGGTTTTGAGCTGTGTCTGCCAGGCCTTGAGGCACCACCAGTCTGGAACCACCTTAATCCAAGTTCAAAGTTTGAGACTCCCAGAACGCCCAGACCATCTGAACTTGACTGTGAGCCTGAGGGCTGCATACTTGCCCTTCTCCCCGACCCTGAGGACCCTGCTTGACATGTGGAGTGGTGTCATCGATCCCCAGCCTTGGCAGGCCCTGGGCCCTGAATTGTGTTCAAAGCCTGTGAGACTATGGAAAGAATAGCTCATTTTCAAAGCTGGTTTTTTTTTTTTTTTTTTTTTTTTTCCAGATTGACAAATGCCTTAGAATAAAAGCTCTGTGGGCTGGGCAAACCTCTTCTGGGTTTGTCCTGGCCTTGATTTTGGCAGATGTTTCTTCACTATCTTATTATCATTTTTGATGCTCTTAAGAAAATTAAACAAATCTTTCAAACAGCTTTTAAGTTGTCTTTCGTAGGAGGGTTGATCTAAATTACTTAACCTGCTATTGGCAAAGGGAAAAGTACCAGGTGACCTAGGTTCAAATCCTAGGTGTGTCTATCACTTCCAGCTGCCTGATGTCAGCCAAGTTTGTTTCCTCATCTAACTGATGCACACAGTAAACCCTACCTACTTGACTGTGTGGCTGTAAAGTTTAAAAGTGAACATTGTTTTTTTGTAAAGGGGTATAGTCACAGGTTTGTTTATTGTTTGTGTCCCACACTAGAATGTCAACTCCAAAAGAATGTCACTTCACTGTTATTTCCCCAACAATGCCTGATACATAGTAGATGCTCAATCAACATGGACTACAGGAAGGGTTACTTTGTAAAGATAATCAAGTACTTACCCAGGATACATGTATGTAGGCTGGGTACAGGCACTCATGCCTGTATTCCTAGCATTCTGGGAGGCTGTTGCAGGATCACTTGAGGCCAGGAGTCTGAGACCAGCCTGGGCAACATAGTGAGACCCCATCTCTACAAAAATAATTTTTAAAAAATTAACTGGGCATGGTGGCATGCACCAGTAGCCCCAGTTACTCAGAAGGCTGAGGCAGGTGGATCCCTTGAGCCCAGGAGTTCAAGGCTACAGTGAGCTGTGATGGCACCACTACACTCCAGCCTGGGTGACAGCAAGATTTTGTTTCTGAAACTTTTTTTTTTTTTTTTGAGACTCGCTCTGTCCCCAGGCTGGAGTGCACTGGTATGATCTCGGCTCACTGCAACCCCCACCTCTCTGGTCCAAGTGATTCTCCTGCCTCAGCCTCCTGAGCAGCTGGGATTACAGGTGAGCACCACCACACTCAGCTGATTTTTTATGTTTTAGTAGAGATAGGGCTTTGCCATGTTGCCCAGGCCGGTCTCAAACTCCTGACCTTAGGTAATCCACCCGCCTTGGCCTCCCAAAGTGCTGGGATTACAGGTATGAGCCACTGGGCCCGGTCTGAAACTTTTTTTTCTTTTTTTTTTTTTTTTGAGATGGAGTCTGCACTGTCACCCAGGCTGGAGTGCAGTGGCGCTATCTCGGTTCTCTGCAAGCTCCGCCTCCTGGGTTCACGCCATTCTCCTGCCTCAGCCTCCTGAGTAGCTGGGACTACAGGCGCCCACCACCATGCCCGGCTAATTTTTTTGTATTTTTAGTAGAGGCGGGGTTTCACCGTGTTAGCCAGGATGGTCTCCATCTCCTGACCTCGTGATCCGCCCACCTTGGCCTCCCAAAGTGCTGGGATTACAGGCGTGAGCCACCGCACTCGGCCGAAACTTTTTTTTTAAAACCAAGCTTTGAACTTGGATTAAGGTGGTTCCCAAATGGTGATGCCCCAAGGCTTGGCAGACACAGCTAAAAAAAAAAAAAACCCAAAAAACAAAAAGCAAAACAAAAAAATCCCCACGTGTATTTAAAGATAAAACCATATCGGAAAACTGCACTCTTGGGGAACAAGATCAAATCTTCATATTGGCATCTACTATGTGGAAGATCCTGTTTCCCTTTGTTAGTTTCTAAACCTGGTTGTTAGATTAATACGATCATTGTTACTTCATTTTAATTTTTTACTTGATATGATTTTTTTTTTTTTGAGACAGAGTCTTGCTCTGCCACCCAGGCTGGAGTACAGCGGCACGATTTCGGCTCACTGCAACCTCCACCTCCCAGGTTCAAGCAATTCTCCCGCCTTTGCCTCCTGATTAGCTGGAATTACAGGCATGTGCCACCACAACCGGCTAATTTTTGTATATCTTAGTAGAGACGAGGTTTCGCCATGTTGGCCAGGCTGGTCTTGAACTCCTGACCTCAGGTGATCCGCCTGCCTAGGCCTCCCAAAGTGCTGGGGTTACAGGCGTGAGCCACCGCGCTCGGCCCCTTGATATGGTTTTGAACAGGATCTTCATCTTCAGTGAAAGGCTGATATTCTGTTTCTTTGTGGAAACAGTCTTGACTGGTTGGGCACTTGGGCTGTTTCCAGTTCTGGGCTATTAGAGATAATGCCAGCTTCTTTGTCTGCTGATGACAGTGAAAATGGTGAAATGTGTCTATTGTCAAACCTTGACACTGTGTTCAGGCCCATTTCAGAAGTATCTTTCTGTGCTTGAAGTTTGGCATCCTCTATAGTATAAACAAGATTAACAAAAATTGAGTCCTTTGCCTCCCAAGGGAAAAACTCAGGCTATTTCCAAAGGAGATCAAAGAAGGATGTTCAATATGGAATTCAGAGTCACTGTGCAATCTTAATGATAAACTTTGGTATTTCCTTTGACCAAAATTATTTTAATAAATGCTCTAGCAATCATCGCCACTGGTACATTTTTTTTTTTTTTTTTTAACCAAGGAGTGATTTAGAAATAGTAAGGTGATTTACCTTAAGCCATAGAAGCTGGTGTGCTAACTGACTCATTCTGTATTCTTCTGCAGCTTTTTAGATAAATAATTACCATAATTTTTTTTTTCTTCTTGAGACGGGGTCTCACTTTGTCACCTGGGCAGGAGTGCAGTGGCACCATGATGGCTCACTGCAGCCTTGACCTCCCAGGCTCAAGCAATCCTCCCACATTAGCCTCCCCAGTAGCTGGGACCAAGGCACATACCATCACGCTCAGTTATTTTTTTGTATTTTTGGTAGAGATGGGGTTTTGTCATGTTGCCCAGGCTGGTATCACTCCTGGCCTCAAGCAATCCTCCCACCTTGACCTCCCACAGTGCTGGAATTACAGGTGTGAGCCACCATGCCTGGCCAAGAATTACCATAATTTTATAATCAGAACAACTAAGTAACCGAAGTATGCTTTTATTTCATGCTCAAATAAAACTGACCAAGTGATCTTGTTTTTCAAGCGAAAATTCATGACAACAACAGTAGCTACTATTTATTGACTGCCTTCGGTTTAGGTATTTGACAGTCACTCACTGTCTAAGGTTCTTAAAACAACTTGGCAAAGTAAATACAGATGCTCCCTGACTTATATGATTGGGTTCTGTTCTGACAAACCATTGTAAGTTGAAAATTATGTTAAGTTGAAAATGCTTTTATTTCATTAATTATTTATTTGAGACAGAGGCTCTCTCTGTCGCCCAGCTGGAGTGCATCTGCTTACTGCAACCTCCACCTCCTGGGTTCAAGTGATTCTCCTGCTTCAAACTCCGGAGTAGCTGGGATTACAGGTGTGTGCCATTACGCCTGGGTTTTTTTTTTTTTTTTTTTTTTTTTTTTTTGAGATGGAGTCTCACCCTCTGGCCCAGGCTGGAGTGCAATGGTGCTATCTCAGCTCACTGTAACCTCCACTTCCCGGCTTCAAGCGATTCTCCTGCCTCAGCCTCCTGCGTAGCTGGGATTACAGGCACGCGCCACCACCCCCAGCTAATTTTTGTATTTTTAGTAAAGACGGGGTTTCACCATGTTGGCTAGGCTGGCCTCAAACTCCCGACCTCAGGTGATCTGCCCGCCTCAGCCTCCCAAAATGCTGGGATTACATGCATGAGCCACCGCACCCGACCAATTTTTTTAGTTTTAGTAGAGACGGGGTTTCACCATGTTGACCAAGCTGGTCTCGAACTCCTGACCTCAAATGGTCTGCCCACCCTGGCGTCCGAAAGTGCTGGGATTACAGGTGTGAGCCACCATGCCTGGCTGAAAATGCATTTAGTATAACTAACCCACCCAACATCACATCTTAGTCTGGCCTACCTTACATGGGCCCAGAACACTTACATTAGCCTACAGCTGGGCAAAATCATCTCACCCAAAGCCTATTTTAAAATAAAGTGTTGATTTGGGAGGCCGAAGTAGGTAGATCACCTGAGGTCAGGAGTTCAAGAGTTCAAGACCATCCTGGCCAACATGGTGAAACCTCGTCTCTACTAAAAATACCAAAAAATTACCTGGGCGTGGTGGCACAAGCCTGTAATCCCAGCTACTCGGGAGGCTGAGGCAGGAGAATTGCTTAAACCTGGGAGGCGGAGGTTGCAGTGAGCTGAGATTGTGCCATTTCACTCAAGCCTGGGTGATAGAGCAAGACTCCCTCTCAAAAAATAAATAAATAGGCCCAGCAAGGTGGTTCATGCCTGTAATCCCAGCACTTTGGGAGGCCGAGCTGGGCGGATCATGAGGTCAAGAATTCGAGACCAGCCTGACCAATATGGTGAAACCCCATCTCTACTAAAAATACAAATATTAGCGGGGCGTGGTGGCGCACATCTGTAATCTTGGCTACTCAGGAGGCTGAGGCAGGAGAATCCCTTGAACCCAAGAGGTGGAGATTGCAGTGAGCCGAGATCGCACTACTGCACTCCAGCTTGGGCAAAAAGAGTGAAACTCTGTCTCAATAAATAAATAAAAAGTGTTGAGTATCTCGTGGAATGTATTGAACACTGTGCTGAAAATGAAAAGCGAACATTTGTATAGGTACTCAAAGTATAGTTTCTTTTTATTTTTTCTTTTCTTTTTTTTTTTGAGACAAGGTTTTGCTCTATTACCCAGGCTGGAGTGCAGTGGTGCAATCATGGCTCATTGCAACCTCCACCTCCCAGGCTCAAATGATTCTCCTGCCTCAGCCTCCTGAGTAGCTGGGACTACAAGCGCTCCGCAACATGTCTAAGTTTGGTATTTTTAGTAGAGACAGTGTTTTGCCATGTTACCCAGGCTCGTCTTGAACTCCTGGGCTCAATCAATCTGACTGCCTTGGCCTCTCAAAGTGCTGGGACTACAGGCGTGAGCCATCACACCCGGCCTCAAAGTAGTTTCTACTAAATGCAAATTACTTTCACATCATCATAAAGCTGAAAAATTTTAAGTTAGGCCGGGCGTGGTGGCTCATGCCTGTAATCCCAGCACTTTGGGAGGCCGAGGTGGGCGGATCACCTGAGGGCAGGAGTTCACGACCAGCCTGGCCAAGGTGGTGAAACCCTGTCTCTACTAAAAATGCAGAAATTAGCTGGGCATGGTGTCATGCATCTGTAATCCCAGCTATTCAGGAGGCTGAGGCAGGAGAATCGCTTGAATCCAGGAGGCAGAGGTTGCGGTGAGCTAAGATCGTGCCACTGCACTCCAGCCTGGGCGACGAGCAAAACTGTGTCAAAAAACAAAACAGAAAAATTATGAGTTAAATTATTGTAAGTACTACTATTATTTCCATTTTCCAGATATGGAAACCGAGACTGAGAGGAGTTATGCAACTTGCCGCCCTTAAAGCCACAAAATTAGAGCATGGTGGAGGCAAACCAGTGGTGCCTAATTTACCACTTGCTTATTACCACTGAAAGAAGAAATGACGTTTCCAGATGTTTGGGGTGCTAATTCAATTCTTTAAGTGCTTATTTGGGACCTGGCAATATTTGTCCCCCAGGGTAAGGGGTAGGGTATCTTTAGAGGTGACAATTGGTGTCCTTACATACAGGGGAGACTTTATCTCAGCTTTTGTATCCATACAATAGAGTTTTACTGCTGGGCATGGTGGCTCATGTCTGTAATCCCAGCACTTTGGGAGGCCAAGGTGGGCGGATCACCTAAGTTCAGGAGTTCGAGACTAGCCTGCCCAACATGGCAAAACCCCATCTCTACTAAAAAAATACAAAAATTAGCTGGGCGGAGTCTGCAGTGAGCAAGATCGCGTCATTGCACTCCAGCCTGAGGGACGGAGTGAGACTTTATCTCAAAAAAAAAAAAACAAAAAAAAAAAACTGAGATAAAATCTCCTCGGTATGTAAGGATACCAACTGAAATTAGCAACCAAAGCCAAAATTGGTGTATTTTGTTTTTCTGAGTGTACAGAAATAGGTGTATTTTTATAGGTGTATTAGCAACCAAGGCCAAAATTGGTGTATTTTGTTTCTCTGAGTGTACAAAACTTGGGATTAGAGGTCGGAAAATAAAAGATGTGAAACTACCCTTGGCTAGCATCTGTCTGCCCCTTCTCTCAACCCTGCATCATTTGTCACTTGCAGGGAAGGTGGAGGGAAGGACGAGATGGCAGATGGAGGAAGAGAGGACTCAGAACCCCTCGTTTCTTCTGGTTTGCTTCTGACTTGAACTGAAGCTCATGCCTCCATGAACCTGGGAACATTTTGATTTCTGGAAGGAGCTGCGCGCAGAAGGTCTGACTGGATCAAATTAAAACTTTGGGTTTTAGGTAGGCACAGCTACAGAAAAGTTGAAGCTGGCATGTCTTGTCCAAGGCTACCTATCAAGACAGAAATAGAAGTGGATCTCTAGCCTGGCCGTCTGGGACTGCGATGTCTCATCGTGGGGCCTGTCTGTAACTGAAGGTTCCGCATGAGTCACAGACTTCCCTGGTGCAGGGCAGCAACCCAGGGGCTTGGTAACTGGGTTGAGGGAAAGAGAAGTTTTTGTTTATGATCTCATTCCAATCAGAATGTGTCCAGACGCCCAAATATTTGATTTGAGCCTGGTTGCTAAGAGACCTCCCACTGAGACCCAGCTGCCTGCGGGCAGGAGGGCGGTATTGGCATCATTTCAGATTTCTGCCAATTTATTTTGAAACCAGAAAACCTAGAACCTCGGCCTCCTCAAGGCAACCAGGGGGAGAGGAGAGATCTGAGTCAGCCAAACTATAGAGAGAAAACCCCCGCTAACCTTCTGCCAGGGAGCTGTAGGAAGGTTCGGGATAGAATAGAATGATGACATTGTGCTTATTTACTTCCTGGGAAATATGCCGGTAGGGTAATGAAGAAGAAATTGGAGCTCTGTGCTTAGAAATGCAAGTGTCATCTTGAAGAAACCTCAGGGATTCCAGAACAATGCTGGATTTCCGGGTAATAATTGGGCGTCATGAAGGCTGCTCTGATTGGATCCACACACTCAGCATCTTGGGGTTTAATTGCTTGGTGACTTAAACACCTTAGGGAAATGGCATGAGTAACATTGTCATAGGTAAGCATGTGCGGGGTCAGTGCACACGGGACAGGTGGGGAAACCTGCTTCTGGCTTCTTTCTCAGCAGAAGGCAGACAGCTGAAGGGAAAAGGCTTCGCATCTGTACTGGTATCAAGGAACACTGGGCTTTCCCACGCTAGTAGCAGCAGAACAGAACCTCTGGATGTGATCTCTGTAAGGGCCAAGTAGTGATAAATACAGACCTAGACATTTTTCCAAGGTTTGTTGTTGTTGTTGTTGTTGTTGTTGTTACCCAGGCTGGAGTGCAGTGGTGCAATCTCGGCTCACTGCAACCTCCAACTCCTGGATTCAAGCGATTCTTGTGCCTCAGCCTCCTGTGTAGCTGGGACTGCAGGCATGCACCACCGCACCTGGCTAGTTTTTGTATTTTTAGTAGAGACGGGGTTTCACCATGTTGGCCAAGCTGGTCTCAAACTCTTGACCTCAGGGCAGGAGAAATTGGATGTCCCAGCTCAATCAGGCAGGAAGGGGAAAAGGAGCAAATTCCTCTTTCTTCCATCTGTTTGCTCTATTCAGGCCCTCAACAGATTGGTCGATGCCCTCCCACACTGGGGAGGGTTTTCTACCTCACCGTGACCCCGTGGTGCCGTCAAGTTGACACGTAAAATGAAGCATCGCAGTCTTCTCAGTGACATTCCCTGGAGCAGGACAGCACAGTGGGTTTTGCTTTCAGATGGAAACTTATTGCAGGCTCCACTCTTTTCTGATGAGCCATGTGATCTTGGGCAAGTTCTGATGCCTCAATTTCCCCATCTGTCAAAAGCTATCTTGATATAGATTGTTATACCATACAGACATATGCACTCATATGTTCATTGTAGCACTATTCACAATAGCAAAGACATGGAATCAACCTAGATGCCCATCGATGGTGGATTGGATAAAGAAAATCCGGAATGTACACACCATGGAATACTATGCAGCCATAAAAAGAACAAAATTATGTCATTTGTGCAACATGAATGGAGCTGGAGGCCATTATCCTAAGTTAATAACACAGGAACAGAAAACCAAATACTGGCCGGGCACGGTGGCTCACACCTGTAATCCCAGCATTTTGGGAGGCCAAGGTGGGTGGATCACTTGAGGTCAGGAGTTCAAGACCAGCCTGGCCAACATAGCAAAACCCCATCTCTACTAAAAATATAAAAATTAGCTAGGTATGGTGGTGCACACCTGTAATCCCAGCTACTCATGAGGCTGAGACAGGAGAATCACTTGAACCTGGGAAGCGGAGGTTACAGTGAGCTGAGATGCCATCACCGCACTCTAGCATGGACCACAGAGTGAGACGCCATCTCAAAATAAAAAGAAAACCAAATACTCTATGTTCTCACTCATAAGTGGGAGCTAAACATTGAGTACAGATGGATAAAAAGGGAACAACAGACAGCAGGGCCCACTGGAGGGTGGAGGGTAGGCAGAGGGTGAAGATTAAAAAACTACCTATCATGCCAGCATGGTGGTTCCCACCTATAATCCCAGCACTTTGGGAGGCCAAGGTGGGCGGATCATTTAAGGCCAGGAGTTTGAGACCAGCCTGGCCAACATGGCAAAACTCTATCTCTACTAAAAAAAATACAAAAATTAGGTTTGTCGCGGTGGCTCATGCTTGTAATCCCAGCACTTTGGGAAGCCGAGGTGGGCAGATCACGAGGTCAGGAGTTCAAGACCAGCCTGACCAATATGGTGAAACCCTGTCTGTACTAAAAATACAAAAATTAGCTGGGTGTAGTGGCAGGCACCTGTAATCCCAGCTACTCAGGAGGCTGAGGCAGGAGAATCGCTTAAACCCGGGAGGCAGAGGTTGCAGTGAGGCGAGATTGCACCACTGCACTCCAGCCTGGGTGACAGGGCGAGACTCCATCTAAAAAAAAAAAAAAAAAGTTAGCTGGGCATGGTGGTGTGTGCCTGTAATCCCAGCTACTTGGGAGGCCGAGGCAGGAGAATTGCTTGAACCTGGGAGGCGGAGGTTGCAGTGAGCTGAGATCGTGCCACCGCACTCCAGCCTGGGTGCCAGAATGAGACTCTGTCTCAAACAACAACAACAACAATTTAAAAAACTACCTATCAGTTATTATATTGATTATCTGGGTGACAAAATTATCTATACACCAAACTCCTAGAACATGCAACTTAGCCATGTGACAAATCTACACATGTACCACCTGAGCCTAAAATAAAAGTTGGAAAGAAAAAAACCGAAGCTATCCTGAAAGAAGTATTTGTTGGGTTTGAAAAGGATGGGTAGTAGTTTGGTGCTTGGAAAAAAAAATCAATGGAGAACAGGAGGCAGCTTTAAATCAAATATGGAAACAGTAGACAGAGGGGCAGGGCCTGAGTCCAGCACCATGTGGACCACACAGGAACCAGCTTGTAAATCCTTCTGGATTGACTTTGTTTCTTTTTTTTTTGAGAGGGAGTCTTGCTCTGTTGCCCAGGCTGGAGTACAGTGGCGTGACCTTGGCTCACTGCAGCCAACCTCTGCCTCCGGTTGTTCAAGCAATTCTCCTGTCTCAGCCTCCCAAGTAGCTGGGATTACAGGCCCATGTCACCACGCCTGGCTAATTTTTTTGTATTTTTAGTAGAGATGGGGTTTCACTGTATTGTTTAGACTGGTCTCGAACTCCTGACTTCAGGTTATCCACCTGCCTCGGCCTCCCAAAGTGCTGGGATTACAGGCATGAGCCACCGTGTCTGGCCTGGATTGACTTTGAAGGGCTCAAATCAAGTTTGCTTGACTGGAAAAGAAGACGAGAAAAGAGATGCATGCACAGTTCCATGAACAGGGAAGTCTGGAGGACTAGAATGAATAGTTTGAATGTAATACGGAAGGTAACGGAGAGTCACCAATGCAGTGCCCAGCTGGGTCTCATGGTTCCAGAAGGCATGAAATTAGCAGGCTCTATCATTTCTATCTTGCAGACCAGCGAAAGATACCCTCAACAAGTGAAGTATACTTAAATCCAGGGAGACTGCCCTTCAATAAATAAGCTCTTGCTGGTGAAGTCTGTGTGCCGAGAAAGTCTGCAAGATATACTTAAGTTTGTTCCCCAGTCTTTGGTTAAATGCACTATGTCATCCAAGGTACCAATGACTTTGCTTCCACCAAGAAAGCTATGATGTCAGTGGTGTGGCATGGTGATGTCATCACAGGATCCCTTAGACTCCAGACCAGACCGAGAGAGAGTTTGTTGTCGTGAATGCAGATATCCTTGCTAATGAGGAACATTGGCAGGGAGGAGAAGGCCACTCCAAATAAGATGAATTGCGGCAGACGGAGGGCCAAATTCTGCATGGAGATCTTGAATATTCTGCAGGCTGTTGAGCCAAAATCTGCCTCTTAGTTTTTCAGTAATGATAGATGACAAAGCCTGGGGTAAAAATAAATCCACTTGCGTGTTAGTTGTTTCTGGCTGGTTCAGCAGGAAACAGCATCGTTAACCTTCAGGGGACTGGGGGATGCTTGAGATCTGGAAGCTGGGGCCTCTTTAGGGGGAATGGTTGGGGAAGGCCGAGGGGCTACAGAGTCACCCTGGCCTAAGTTCCTCCTCACTGTTCTCTTTTCTTAGTAACTGTGTAAATTTAATTAGGAGAAAGGCTTTTGTCGAGGCTGGTAATTGAAACATCTTTCTTAAATGTGTCAGTTTAAGGCCAGCGATTGCATTAGGTCGGGTACCTACATCTCACTCGGAGTGCAGTTGTCATCCAAGCACCCCACAGACTGGTTTATGTCCATCTGAGGCGTAAATTCCACAGAAACCTCAATTGGTGAACAGGGGAAAAGCAGTTGGACCTGGAATGCTGAGAGGCACTTAGCTTTTGCCCTGTAACATTTTGGATGGGTATTTTCCCTTTACCCTTCCTCCTTTTTCAGAAACACTTGGAGAAGTAAAAGACCCACAGTGGCCCACTAGTGGCAATATCTTTTAAAAAAATTAAAGAGCTACAAGTAATTCGCCTTTATAAAATATTGGTCTTTACTTATAGGTCTATAATTTATTTTTTATTATTATTTTTTGAGACAGAGTCTCACTCTGTCACCCAGGCTGGAGTGCAGTGGTGCAATCTCGGCTCACTGCAACCTCCGTCTCCCAGGTTCAAGCAACTCTCCTGCCTCAGCCTCCTGAGTAGCTGGGACTACAGGTGCCTGCCACCACACCTGGCTAATTTTCGTATTTTTAGTAGAGACAGGGTTTTGCCATGGTGGCCAGGCTGGTCTCGAACTCCTGACCTCAGGTGATCCACCCATCTCAGCCTTCTCAAAATGCTGGGATTACAGTTGTGAGCCATTGGGCCTGGCCGGGTCAATAGTTTAAAAAACAAAACTGCTATATGTTTCTGGTGTTACAGTCCAAAAGTTTGGGTTTAGAAGAGTTAATGTCTACAGTTCCAAGGCATTCATAGGGAATAACATACTGGCAGCATCTTGCTAATTAATAGATTTTCTTCAGCTGGAAAACCCCTGCCAGAAACAAGAATCTTATGATAGGCCAAGATTATTTACATCTAATATAAAATGCGCCCATCTAGTGGAAGTGTTGTGGGTGGATATGTTTTTACTAGGATATTTTTTCCTTTGAAACCATTCATTTTATAATCCAGGCAAAGAACAAAGAGCCAGATGTGACAGCTAATAAAAAAAAAAAAAGCATACTATTAATACCTTATGTTTATCTGCTTTCTTCTAAGAAGTCCAAAGTGCTTTGCAGATGCTATCTCATCCCTCTCTGTATGTTATCACCATCTGAAGAAAGGGCTGGAAAATGCCTGAAGTCAGGGGGTATGTTAGATGTCAGATGAGACTTGGTTCTTTTATTCTGCACAATGCCTTGCTCTAGTTTATGCTCTATGTACAGTGCACCATAGCATCTTGGGACATAGCAAGATGCCTTTCACCTAAGTCATGCTCAAAAAAAAATAAACCAAGAAAACAGAAAACCCCTCTTTTGCACCCATTTAGTTGTTTCGCCGTAGCCCTAAGGCAAAAGCCTGAACAAGCAAACAGCTCTCTCCAGACTGATTGAGGAAGCCAAATACTTGTTGGTCTGTTTTCCATGTGAGGCTGTCTCCAAAGTCCTTCTGCATGGTGCACCTGCCCACTCACCAGTAACACGATTCCAGGGGCACGGCTCTACCGAACTGGAGTTAAGATTTGTGAACTGACCCTGACTATCCCTGAGACTAATGACGGGAGAAATGCCCCCATAGTAGATTGCATTTCAGAATCTTGGCTGATTACACCATCTATGGCAAATCCTTTGGACTTCAAGATTTCTTAATGACTAAGAATTGAAATCCATTACTAACATTCATAGTAGGAAGGGAAGCAACTCTGCAATTTTCTCCTGAACTATTGAGCTGAATTCCTTCACGAGTGTGCAGAGTTCCACTGTGGCTAAGGCTGTGCCCCATGGGGATTAGAAAATGTTTTCAACCCTGATTATCACACTCACTGAAGCACTTAACAAAAATTTTGGTCCAAAGGAAGGACCCCTGAGGCCTTTCACGAACAGACCCTTCCCGTTTTCTCCAGCCCCATTGGCTGCTGCCCCTCCATGCTCAATGAACTGTAACCCTGGTACCCAAACCACCACTTCCTGAACACAGAGCTTTAGGTGACATATTTGTGGGAGTCATTAGTGCTGGGGTTTGCCAAAGATTTCTGGCTTTCCTCCTTCTGGGCACGTGATGGGATTGCACTTCCGGGCCCCCTTGAGCGCAGCTGGCCAGTAACTTGTGAGAGGACGTGATGGATATCACTTCCGGGACAGGGCAGTTAATTGCCAGTTGAAGACCTGGATTGAGTTCCTGCCATAGCGACTAGCAGAATTCAAGAGGGCGGCTGCTCTGCCCACACCTGCCCAACCCATTTATGATGGCAGTGAGAAACAAATCTTTGGTAGTATAAGCCACTAAGATTTGGTGATTGGAACCAAACCTAGACTATGGTGAAGGATAGACCTGTCTTTGATTTTTATGTCTTGGCACGTGCTTTTTCTTCTGTTTGAAATCCACACACTCCCTTCTGTGCTTGGCAAATTCTTACTGATCCTTCCAGTTTACAAGTAATTTTTTTTTTTTTTCTGTGAAGCCTCTTTTGACACCTCCAGGAAGCTGGCCCTCTCTAATCTGTTCTTCCCCACGGCTCTTTGTGCAAACCTCCGTTATTACCTTAATCGCATTTTATTCTTGCTGTCTACTTACATGTCTGCGTTCCTTTTTTAGATGTTAACATCTGGGGGGCAGGAACTGTGCTTCATTCATTTTTCTGTTCACAGTGTGTTTCAAGTACAAGCGATAAAATGCCTGAGAGAGAAATTAAGGCACTCCAGCAGTTTGGGGGATGTAGGTAAGGTCAGCCCACAGAGTTAGAATTCATAGTCTCAATGACCTCGGATATACCAGCTCGGAATTTACCAAATATTTGAAGATATTTGTTAAAAGGTTGGTTTCTCTACTTGCTTCAGCATTATCTGTCTATAGTTCAAAATAAATGAAGAACATCTTACAATCGGTCTCCCCTCTCCTGATAATGGCACCTTTTTATAGAAAAAAATTTAAAAAAAGAGAGATCTCGAATTTTGGAGAAAACATTCCTGGGCAGTTTTCTTGAGGCCACATGGTCGTTTAGGCCTGGCTCTGCTTATATGAGGTAGCATACTTGTTGATTTAATGCCCTAGGTTTTTATAAATGCACTTACGCACATCACCACATGCACCTCCCTGAGTTGTTTGAAATATACCATTAAGATGCAATATAAATTGATAAGATTCTGTTTCAGTGTCTGCTGTAGATAAAGTAAAATTCAGTTCAGGGTAGAAAATTAGGGGAAATCTCATTTTTGTTTAGGGCTCGTTCCTCATATAAGAGGCAGCATATTTATTGTTGTAGTGTCCTTAATTTTATAAACGCATCTGTGCATATCATGAAATTTGTCGGCCGGGCGCGGTGGCTCAAGCCTGTAATCCCAGCACTTTGGGAGGCCGAGGCAGCTGGATC
The DNA here is from genome assembly GCF_028878055.3 of Symphalangus syndactylus. NCBI lineage: Eukaryota > Metazoa > Chordata > Mammalia > Primates > Hylobatidae > Symphalangus > Symphalangus syndactylus. The sequence goes on along the minus strand of NC_072432.2, from coordinate 20,127,450 downwards.
ACGAGGTCAGGAGATTGAGACCATCCTGGCTAACACGGTGAAACCCTGTCTCTACTAAAAAATAGAAAAAATTAGCCAGGCATGGTGGCGGGCGCCTGTAGTCCGTCCCAGCTACTCAGGAGGCTGAGGCAGGAGAATGGAGTGAACCTGGGAGGCGGAGCTTGCAGTGAGCCTAGATCATGCCACTGCACACCAGCCTGGAGGACAAAGCAAGACTACGTCTCAAAAAAAAAAAAGAAAAGAAATTTGTCTCATTGAGTTGTTAAGAATAGACTCTTAATTCTAATATGAACTGACAAGATTGTGTTTCAATGTGAGTAGTAAAATGTAGGTCTAGGAGAAAGTCTGAACTATTTTCAGGCCTAAGGTAGACAGATACAGGTTAATTCTTCCACTTAAATATCCAATGGTGCGTGTTCATTTAAAAGTTCCGTGAGGTCTGAGAAAATGAAATAAAAAAATGGTTTGGTTCAGAAAAATATATACATTTGGGGATTTTTTAAAGAAGTCATTTGATTCTCTTATTTTGGTTTTGAACAACACTCCTCTTTCTTCATTAAAAATGATTTTTATGGTCAAGCATGGTGGCTCACGCCTGTAACCCCAGCACTTTGGGAGCCCCGAGGTGGGCAGATCGCATGAGGTCAGGAATTCGAGACCAGCCTGGCCAACATGGTGAAACCCCGTCTCTACTAAAAATACAAAAAATTAGCTGGGCGTGGTGGCAGGCACCTGTAATCCCAGCTGCTTGGGAGGCTGAGGCAGGGAGAATCACTTGAACCTGGTAGGCAGAGGTTGCAGTGAGCCGAGATTGCGCCACTGCACTGCAGCCTGGGTGACAGGGTGAGACCCTGTCTCAAAAAAAGAAAAAAAACCCCAAAATTTTATACATCATGATGGACATTTATTGTGGTTGTCTCCTTGACATCCATTTCTCCTTCTTCTGGTAACAGCTGTTCAGTGTTTATCTGGTGCCTTTATTTGAGTAACATTTTGACAGAGATTTGTGAACTGACCCTGACTATCCCTGAGACTAAGCAGAGTGGCCCAGCCTGGGTTTTAGTTACTCATGCTGGGTAACCTAGGGTATATTACTGAACCTTCCCAAATCCCACTATAAATGGGACCGATGATAACATCCATCTCATAGGATTAATGTGACGATTAGTAAATAAAAATGGGCTGGGTGAGGTGGCTCACATGTGTAATCGTAGCACTTTGGGAGGCTGAGGTGGGAGGATGGCTTGAGGCCAGGAGTTTGAAGTTACAGTGAGCTATGATTATGCCACTGATTTTTTTCACCAATATATGTGACTCGTTTTTTTTTTTTTTTCCCTGAGAAAATGGAAGGATTATTTCTTTGGGGATAAGTAGTTTTACTAGGACATATCTTGATATTAACCATCCATGTATTTTGATACATAATGTGCCTCTTCAGTCTGTGGATTTAAGCTTTTATTTCTGGAAGATTTTCTTGAATAATATCTTTAAATATTTTTTATTGCATTATTTCAGTCTCTTCATAAGGTATCCCATTTGTGGATAAATTGAGCTTCCTATTTGTTTCATATAATTTTCTAGTTAATCTTGCTCATTCCCATTTTATTTCCCCCCGTTTTTGATTGTGTTCTCTGTTCCTTTTGAATTTTTTTTTTTTGCAATTTTCCTTTTGCCCTTTTGCCATTTCCAATGTAGTCTTTATATCTATAGTATTTTATTTCTTGCCTCTTTTTTTTTTTTTTTTTTTCTGCTCTCTCACTGAGGCTGGAGTGTAGTGGCATGTTCATAGCTCACTGCAGCCTTGACTTTCTGGGCTCAAGCAAGCCTCCCAGCCCAGCCTCCCAAGTAGCTGGGACCACAGGCATGTGCCACCACACTTGGCTAATTTTAAAAATTGTCTGTAGGGATGGGGGTCTTACTATGTTACCCAGGCTGGTCTTGAACTCTTGGGCTCAAACAATCCTCCCATCTTGGTCTCTCAAAGTGCTAGGATTAGTGGCATGAATGAGCCACTGCACCTGGCCCTTCTTCTTCTTTTTTTTTTTTCTTCAGATTGTCACTCTGTCTGTCACTCTGTTGCCTAGGCTGGAGTGCAGTGGCATGATCTCGGCTCACTGCAACCTCCGCCTCTTGGGATCAAGTGATTCTCCTGCCTCAGCCTCCCTAGTAATTGGGATTACAGGCATCTGCCACAACACCCAGCTAATTTTTGTATTTTTAGTAGAGATGGGGTTTTGCCATGTTGGCCAGCTGGTCTCGAACTCCTGACCTCAGTCCATCTGCCTGCCTCGGACTCCCAAAGTGCTGGGAATACAGGCATGAGCCACTGTGCCTGGCCCTTGCTTCTTTCTTGAGCAACTCCAGCTCATGTTCGAATTCCTTCTATTGCTTTGCCCTGTCTTCCCTGAGCAACTGCATCTTTGCTTTAAATTTAATATTTTAAGTTAAATTATGACGTTTGAACACAAATTTTATCTATTCTTTAGCGAAGTTTTTCTTGTGTTGTTTCTCCACTGCTATTTGTATCCTATTTCTTTGCTTTTTTTTCTTCCTTCCTTCCCTTCTTTTCTTTTTTTTTTTTTTTTTTTTAACTAGGCCTGCATTACCAGAGCTCCCCCCCGCCTTTTTTTTTCTTTTCAGTTGGAGGAATTTCATAAAGATTTTGTGCTGGTCCCTCCTTGATTTTTCATCATCTTTGAACTAGACGCATTCCTGCATGAACAGCTACTTTCAAGAGGTTCATGTTAAGAGCGTGCCCTGGACTTCCAGGCTAGCTGGAATTCTCCTTGGGTCATGCTCAGTTTTCTTATGACCCAGGTCAGAAGATTCCTTTAGTCTTTACCTCTTCCAAAAGAAATCTGAAACTACAGTGCTGAGTTCTTTGTCTTCCTATTGCCTCAGTGACAGACTGCTTTTTGCAAAGGTGGCAGTTTTGTGTGATTCCTCATTTAGTTATGTGTTTCCTTGGTGTAGATTCTAGTGCACATCACCAACAACTTATGTTAACCAGCAGTATATAAGAAATGAGCTCCAGTAACGCTCTACTATTTCTAGGAACTGAGGACACAATTTAAGGTGCTAACAGTTTTTACAGCATTTGTGAGAAGAGCCCCACCCACCCCCAACTTAAGAGTGTTGTCAAACAATATATTTAATGGAGAGGATAATGCCTAACTTATTTTATTTTACTTTATTGAGACGGAGTCTCCCTCTGTGTCCAGGCTGGAGTGCAGTGGCGCGATCTCTGCTCACTGCAACCTCCACCTCCCAGGTTTAGGTGATTCTCCTGCCTCAGCCTCCCAAGTAGCTGGGACTACAGGCATATGCCACCATGCCCGGCTAATTTGTTTTTTTATTTTTTTGAGATGGAGTCTTGCTCTGTCACCAGGCTGGAGTGCAGTGGTGCGATCTCGGCTCACTGCAGTCTCTGCCTCCTGGGTTCAAGCGATTCTTCTGCCTCAGCCTCCCAAGTAGTTGGGACTACAGGCTCATGACACCATGCCCAGCTTTTGTTGTTTTTTTTTTTTTTTTGAGACGGAGTCTCGCCCTGTCACCTAGGCTGGAGTGCAGTGGACGCTCTCAGCTCACTGCCAGCTCCGCCTCCCAAGTTCACGCCATTCTCCTGCCTCAGCCTCCTGAAGTAGCTGGGACTACAGGCGCCCGCCACCATGCCTGGCTAATTTTTTTTTTTGTTTGTTTGTTTTTTAGTAGAGACGGGGTTTCACCGTGTTAGCCAGGATGGTCTCGATCTTCTGACCTCATGATCCGCTTGCCTCGGCCTCCCAAAATGCTGGGATTACAGGCGTGAGCCACCGCGCCCGGCCAATTTTTGTATTTTTAGTAGAGACGGGGTTTCACCATGTTGGCCAGGCTGATCTTGAACTCCTGAGTGGCTGGGATTACATCTCTACTAAAAATACAAAAAGTTAGCCAGGCGTGGTGGCACGCGCCCGTAGTCCCAGCTACTCAGGAGGCTGAGGCAGAAGAATTGCTTGAACCCAGGAGGCGAAGGTTGCAGTGAGCTGAGATCATGCCATTGCACTCCAGCCTAGGCGACAGAGCGAGACTCTGTCTGGAAAAAAAAAAAAAAAGGTTGTGTCTTGGCCAGGTGCAGTTTCTCACCCCTGTAACTCCAGCACTTTGGGAGGTCGAGGTGGGCACATCACTTCAGGTCAGGAGTTTGAGACCAGCCTGGCCAAAATGGAGAAACCCCATCTCTACTAAAAGTAGAAAAATTAGCCAGTTATGGTGGTACATGCCTGTAGTCTCAGCCACTCGGGAGGCTGAGGCAGGAGAATCGCTTTAACCTGGGTGGTGGAGGTTACAGTGAGCTGAGATGATGGCACTCTACCGTGGCCACAGAGCAAGAATTTGTCCCAAAAAAAAAAAAAAAAAAAAAAAGGAAAAAAAGAAGCATGCTTTTTCTTGAGGACCTCATCCAGCTTAGAATAGCTTGATAATGCCAAAAGAACATCATTACAGAAAGTTTGGAAAAGGAATAAAGCTCCCTACAGCAGTTCCACCAGTACAAATACCAAATAGCGGTCTTAACTCGATTTCATTTCTTTCTTTTTTTTTTTTTTTGAACAGAATCTCACTCTTGACCAGGCTGGAGTGCAGTGGCATGATCTCGGCTCACTGCAACCTCCGCCTCCCGGGTTCAAGTGATTCTCCCGTCTCAGCCTCCTGAGTAGCTGGGATTACAGGCGCGCACCACCATGCCTGGCTAATTTTTGTAGTTTTAGCAGAGACAGGGTTTCACCATGTTGGCCGGGCTGGTCTCAAACTCCTGACCTTAGGTGATCCGCCTGCCTCTGCATCTTAAAGTGCTGGGATTTTACAGGCGTGAGCTGCCGTATCTAGCCTCAATTTCATTTCTTTATCCATTTGACACACATTTACAGATCAGTCAGTATGGGTAGGTTACCGTGTCAGGTGCTGGGAAACAGTGGTGAGAAAGTTAACAGGTGCCTTGCTCTCAAGGAGCTTATAGCCTAGTAGGAAAAGTCACAGCCACAGAGCCACGTGGAACTTCTCCTTTGCTTTCCCTTCATCTTTACTGTTCCTGTAAAATTGCCTTCTTTCTTTTTTTCTAATGATTATTTTTATAGATTTAGGGGTACAAGTGCAGTTTTGTTACATGGATATATTGCGTAGTGGTGAGGTCTGGGCTTTTAGCTTAACCATCACTGGAATAGGGTACATTGTGACCATTAGTTAATTTCTCATCCCTTCCCCTACCCCACTCCAATGTCATTATTCCACACTCTCTGTCCACATGTACACATTATTTAGCTCCCACTTCTTTTTTTTTTTGAGATGGAGTCTTGCTGTGTCGCCAGGCTGGAGTGCAATGGTGCAATCTCGGCTCACTGCAACCTCCTAGGTTACAGCGATTCTCCTGCTTCAGTCTCCTGAGTAGCTGGGATTACAGGCATGTGCCACCATGCCCGGCTAATTTTTATTTTTAATAGAGTTTCACCATGTTGGCCAGGCTGGTCTTGAACTTCTGACCTCAGGTGATCCACTGGCCTAGGCCTCTCAAAGTGTTGGGATTACAGGCGTGAGCCACCACGCCTGGCCTTAGCTCTCACTTCTAGGTGAGAACATGTGGTATTTGACTTTCTGTTTCTGAGTTATTTCACCTAAGATAATGGCCTTCAGTTCCAACTGCATTGCTGCAAAAGACATGATTTCATTCTTTTTTATGGCCGGGTAGTAGAAAATCAGCACTTCTTTAGCTGTGGGGATAAAAGCTGAGAATGAGAATTCTTTTCATGAGCTCTGGCGGCTGTTCCTGAGGCCAGGCAGCAAGGGCAACATAGGAGAGAATCAGATAGGAAAAGAGGAGAAGGAAACACAGTGGGAGGAAGGGAAGGAGAAAGAAAGGACAAGAAGATGCTGATTGTGGGCATGAGAAAGCGACAGTTGGGATCTTAGTTGACTTATGCCCTGGTTCCCATTGTTTGTATTATCTAACCTTTGGCACAAGTAAAATACATGATAGTTTTTCAAATATGTTTCTTATTGAAGGGGATGCTGTTTGCCTTGAACTTTGGTAATGTGCCTCAAGTATAAGAAAGGTTCCTTAGTAATTCTTCTCACCCATCCCTCTTGGAAATTGGGTTTGTGGATTTATTCTATATCTAACCGGCAAGTAAATCCTCTATTTGCTCTTCTCAGTTTGGAAAACCTTAAGCTAACCGTCTTTGAAAGATGGAAACCAGCATGGAGGTCCCAGGAATGGGGATGCCAGGGTGTCGTCTGACCTCTTTAGGGTCAGGGTAGGGGCTGAGGGAGAGCAGCTGGGCTGCCTCCACTCCAGCCAGAGTCAGAACTAGGCACAAGGTGCTGGATGAAGTTTCCTATTCAGGGAGCAGATTTTTTTTTTTCCTTTTACAGTGAAATTGGAACAGTCCTGGGAAAATGGGACAGGTGTCCCCAGTCAAGAGACAGAGCTGTTTACCAACTACGAGGAGGGGCCCCGAGGGAGGGGAAGTGTTGATACCAAGAAATCTAAAATTTTCCGATCAAGAGGTCGCCCCTGCAGGTTGGGGACCAGGGAACTGGAGCACGTGGGCTGCCCTCTGACAGGTGGACACCAGGAGTGGGGCGGGCAGGCCAAAGTACAGCTGGGAGATGGGAGTCCGGAGGGAATTCTCTGGGTTAGTTTTGGCAGTCCATAGGAAAGCAGGTGCCTGCCCCGCCACCAGGACACCCTACTAAGCCAGCCGCGGGTGGGCCCTTCCTTCGAGGGGACTGCGGGGCAGAAGATCACTTCTTTCCACTGTCTCTGGGAGGAGAGAGGGAGATGCCAGAAGGGGCCAAGCGTAAGCCAGGGCAGCCAGGCCGGCCAGGCCCGCCGGCCGCTCCAGCCCAGCACCAGGGCGCCCGCGCGGCTGCCAAACACCCCCGGGAGTTTTGCTCGCAAAGGGACCACGAGGCAGCTGCTGACGCGTCCTGCGCGTGCCCGCCTAGAGGCTCCCCGGCTTGCTCCTCGCGGGTCCGTCCCGAAACTGACGTGAAACCGATTTGGTGCAATGCGAATGCGCTCCCGCCCGCCGCCGCCTCCATCCCAGCCGCCGCCGCCGCCCGTCGCCATAACAACCGGTCCCCACCCCCCCCACCCGCGCCGCGCCCCTCGGGTCCCCCGGGCCACCGGCCACAGCGCGGGAAGGCGCCCCGCCCTCGGCGCCCCGCATCCGGCCGCCGCGCACCCCCGCCCGCCCGGCGCTTCCGAGCCACGCAGAGGCGCCCCCTCCCGCCGGAGACGGGAAAGCCCCGGCGCCCCCAGACTTGGCTCCGTTTCCAGCTCCCGGAGGGGCTGGGGCTCTCCCGCGTGCGCCCCGCACCTGCCGGGGGCCCGCACCCGCCCTCTCCGGGGCTCCAGGGGGCACGACGGCCGTGGCCCGGCGCTCCTGGGAGGGGAGCGGGACATCCCCGAAGGCGGCGCGCTGGAGGCGGGGAGCGGCCGGGGCGCACGGGGAGGGCGGGGAGCCCGCGGGAGGGGGAGGAGGGGGAGGAGGGGGAGGAGGCGCGAGGTGGGGGGGAGCGCGGCGGGCGGCAGGGAGGGAGCGGGAGGGAGGCAAGAAAGTAGCAGAAAGTGAGGCTGGCAGGCGGCGGCAAAGGAGCCGGCGCGCGGCGGCGGCAGGAAGTCTGTGCCCGAGAACAGCAGAAATAAGAGCCAGGGAGGAACCGCGGCGGCGGCGGCGAGAGCGAAAGAGGAAACTGCAGAGGAGGAAGCTGCGCCGCAGCCCGAGCCGCCCGGCATCCCCGCTGCCCCTGCGCCCGCGCCGCGCCCCCGGCGCCCCCTCCCCAGCGCGCCCCCGGCCGCTCCTCCGCGCCGCGCTTGTCGGCCATGGCCCGGGAGAACGGCGAGAGCAGCTCCTCCTGGAAAAAGCAAGCTGAAGACATCAAGAAGATCTTCGAGTTCAAAGAGACCCTCGGAACGTAAGTGGGGACCGGGGAGGCGAGGGTGGAGGTGGCCGCGGCAGGGGCTGCACGGGCAGCTCCAGCTGCCGCCGCCGCCACTACCGCGGCAGGAACCCAGCCTGTCACTGCGTCCTCATTGTCCCGTTCTCGGCGCTGCGGAGCCCCCCCGAGCGCGCCCGACGCGTGGGCCTGCGACCCCCGGGTGGGCGCCGTTCCCGGGAGGGAGAGGGGGCGGCGCCGGGCTGTCAGGGAGCAGCCCACGCGGGCGCGCGACTTCCCACTTCTCCTGCCACCGCCGCCCTCTCCGCTGCCTTCTCCCCACGCGTGACTGTGGGCTGAGCATGGTGGGGATGGCTGTTTACCGGCTGTGTGCGTTTACTCGCCGTGTGCATGGGCGCACCGCGTTGGCGAGACGTGGTCACGAGAAGATCAGCCTCCAGTCGTTCCCATTTCTGTCCTCACATCATGTATTCCTATGGAATTGGCATCTGCACGTACGAGGTGTAGGCAAGACTTTGGGTGGCCACGCGAGGATGGAAGGGAAGGGCTTCGCAGTGCTCAGGGTCACACGTGGGCAGAGCCTCACCGCAGGGTCTGTGCATTTCACGCGGGCTCGGCCGCACGCGCCGGGGGGCGAGTCTCCAAGGGAGGGTCTGTGCGCGTCGCTGCGCGGGCGGTGCTCTCCGGGCTGCATCGAGTCCCATGCTGATGGCTGCGTCTCAAGAAAGCAGAAATAATCCGAAGTCGATGGCAGGAACGCTCCAAGCATGTGCTGCTCAGCTCAGCTGCTGTTCCCTTTCTGCCCAGGAGTTGGGTCTTGTTTGTTTTGTTTTGGAGCGGCTCAGAATAGGTGGGGAGGCTGATAGTGAAAGAGAGTCAGGACCTGCCGAATGAGTCTGAAGTTCAAGTTATTTTCTTCCCTCATACAATCAGTATTTGTTGTGCATCAGTATCTGTCAGTGTATGTGGATTCATGCACAGGTGTGCAGTCTGAAATGCCCATTTTGCAGGGGTTCATGGAGGTGTTGATTAGGCTGGGAAGAGAAAGAGGAGCTATTTCATGGGATAAATCAGTGCGTTGTTGGGTGCCCTTTCTTTCCTTCCTCCTTTTTTTTTCCGTGTGCTTGTTTTTGTGCTTGGTTTGTTTTTTCCAGCACCACATTACCCAGCTTGTCTTCACCTCCAGGCTCGGGGTCTGCTGCTATTCAGTCATTTCCCCTCACCCCCCACGCAGATCTGCAGGGGGTCCCCCAGAGAGAAGTTGTGAGGGTGGCGTTCCCAGTCCTACCTCTGATTCCCTGGAAGGCGCATGCTGAGAACTAGAGTGGGGTCTCCCTGCTGTGGTTGTTGCCTTTCAGGGAGGGCACCTATTTGCTATCTTTGTTGGAATGAAAGTAGAAAAAGATGTAGCTTTTTAATAAATAGGTGTTTGGGGCTGCCTTTCAGTGCAGCCAGGTAAGGGGTTAGCTTGGGTCAAAACTTTTGAAAATTGCCACTGAGGTTTATTCGGGTTTGGGGTTGTGATTCTGAGATGCTCAAGTTACTGAGAGACAAGAAAGCATGGCCTTTGCTTGTCATCCAGGACCCCCGCTGTGGCCCCCGATGAGGGGATGGGAGAGCATGGGGACCCACCCTGTGTGAATGCTTTCCTGTGCGTGGCTTGTTCCCACCCGAGCCCCCCCCCCCCCCCCCCCCCGGCTTCCTGCCTGTAGCCTCCTCCGGGTGACTGATGCCCAGTCCCCTAACTGACTCCTGCAGCTGCACCTCTGCAGTGGCGGGGCTGCTGAGGCTCCGGGCCGTGGCTCCTGCTGGAGCACACGGTGTTTGGAGATGACTGCGGGTGGTTTCCACCTTGGGGAAAAATGGGGATTTGCCTTCTGGTGCCAGAGTGCATCTCTGACAGAACAGCCTATTGGACTCCAGCCATGTTCCCTGTGAGCTTTGGGAATGGGTCTCTCTTAGGGTCCTAAAGCATTGCCTTCTGCCTGGGATGGAATTCTTTGCAAAGGAGCTTCCCACTGTAGCACCAGCAGGGGACCTAGAAGAATGATAGAAACAGTGCGACGATCAGGATGTTTTTAACTCCACATAATAATAATGGTAATCATAGGTGGTATTCTGAAATGTATACCCAGGATCAGGTATTATTCTACATGCCTTATGTGTATTAACTCATTTAAATCTCAGAGTCACCTTCTGAGGTAGGTATTTACCATTATACCCAATTTGCAGACGAGAAAACTAAGGCAGCAGGGATACTATGTGAGCTACCAAACCTTAGCTATTAAGTGGCAGAGCTGGTATTCATAGATAGGCAGAGCAACTTTTGATTATCCACACAGGGTTGACACACTTTGTAGATATTGTAATGGCCAATGCTTAGTCAATAATTTGACTTAACTTTAGTATTTGGACGCGAACTTTAATATTAATGTAAAGAAAACATAATGGGCTAGGCGTGGTGGCTCACACCTGTAATCCCAACACTTTGGGAGGCTGAGGCGAGCTGATCACTTAAATCAGGAGTTCGAGACCAGCCTGGCCAACATGGTGAAACTCTGTCACTACTAACAATAAAAAAATTAGTTGGGTGTGGTGGTGCATGCCTATAATTCCAGCTACTCGGGAGGCTGAGGCAGGAGAATCGCTTGAACCGGGGAGGCAGAGATTTCAGTGAGCTGAGATTGCGCCACTGCCCTCCAGCCTGGGCTACAGAGCGAGACTCGGTCTCAAAAAAGTAAAATAAAATAAATGAGAAAACATAATGATGGGAATAATGATAGCATAATGTTATCTAAACTTGGAAGCATTTCAGAGCTTTTGGGTTGTCATCCTTTTGCCTCTGTGGACTTTCTTTTTTTTTTTTGAGATGGAGTCTTGCTCTGTCGCCCAGGCTGGAGTGCAGTAGTGCTATCTCGGCTCACTGCAAGCTCTGCCTCCTGGGTTCACGCCATTCTCCTGCTTTAGCCTCCCGAGTAACTGGGACTACAGGCGACCACCACCACGCCTGGCTAATTTTTTTTTGTATTTTTAGTAGAGACGGGGTTTCACCGTGTTAGCCAGGATGGTCTCAATCTCCTGACCTCGTGATCCGCCTGCCTTGGCCTCCCAAAGTGCTGGGATTACAGGCGTGAGCTACCGTGCCCGGCTGCCTCTGTGTACTTTCTAGAAGTGGTCCCAGGTTCAAGATGCCTGCTCCACTCTGGGCCACAACCGGTGACTCTGGCCTGAGCCTTAATGTGGAGTTGACTTCTGGTCCTTTCAGTGTGGATTTTGAGTCTGGGCCCTTCTCTTGTTTTGAATGAAATCTAACACAAATGAAAGGCATCCAGAATTAACCAGTGGCATTCATTTCCAAAGTATGCCGCAGTTCCAATCACTTTGTTTGCCCCACTTTCTCCGTATGTCTTTAAGATGCGAAGGCAGGAAAGCCTTGCAAGAAACAGGGCTGTCAGCTCACAGTGTTCACATGCATTTAAAATAAAGCATTGCAAAGGCTGGAGGAGCACTCACTTTGCCAGACTTTGTAATCTGATACCCACTGCCTTATCCAGGTATTTCACCTCATGGAGCCGAGCATTTACTCTTGGAAGCTAAGGGGTCAAGACGGTTAGGCTGTGTGGTTAGAGGGAACTTGCTGGAGAGTGGGGGCCGAATGGGAGTGAAGGTTGGCCCAAGAGGGTGGAAAATGAGATTGAGGAAGCAAAGAGCAGCATAAGAGAAAGGACTGGGCTTTGTGGTCTGGCCTGGGTGGTCTGATGCACCTCTGAGTCAGGTCTCAGGGAGAAATCTTTCAACCTTGCACTTCAGTGCAGCCTCCTACAAAAGCGAATCCCAGAACATAACCATATCTCTGAATAAGGTGGTGAGACTTAATTATTGTCTATTAATCAACATGTTTTCAGACCCTTGGCACACTATGAGAGCAAATAAATGTTATGTAATGGCAAATTAGGAGGGGTACACATTTCTGTTGGGGTATTTGCCAAGGCTGTTCAGGCCATCTCTATCATAGCTGTCTTTCAGTGACTACTGAAGCAAAAAATAAAAAATAAAAAAACCCCTAAAATACTATTCGGAGAAGTATATGGATGGGAGGAAAGCTTCGGTGTGGTGTCTAGGAAGCACCCCAGACTCCTAGAAGTCACTTCTGCAATTTGCAGGCGGCGAAATGCATGTGAATGGAAAGGCCTGGGTACTTGGCACGTTGCAGAATGAGTCTCCCAACAAACCTTATTTCCCCTGGAGTACAGAACATGGCATGCCCTAGAAAATGGATCTTCATCTCCACGGGGTATGAATGCATGTTTTTCGTATAGACTGAGCATTTGAAGTTGAAGTTGTTCTTGTCTGTTGATGGCTGGACAAGGCATCGTGGAGGATTTGAGACTGGGTTTTAGGTCTGGTTCAGCCATGAGGGGTTTTGTGGCCTGTGGGCTGCTTGGACATTGACCTACGTTACCTTTCCCTGTCTCAGTTTCTTCGTCTATAAAATCAAGGCAGGTTGGAGGTGGGGAACAGGAAACATGAGATAATTTTCTTTTCTTTTCTGTTTTTTTTTTTTTTTTGAGACGAAGTCTTGCTCTGTCGCCAGGCTGGAGTGCAGTGGCACAATCTCAGCTCACCGCAACCTCCGCCTCCCAGGTTCAAGCGATTCCCCTGCCTCAGCCTCCCAAGTAGCACTACCACACCTGGCTAATTTTTTGTATTTTTTAGTAGAGACGGGATTTCACCATTTTGGCCAGGACGGTCTCGATCTCTTGACCTCGTGATCCGCCTGCCTCAGCCTCCCAAAGTGCTGGGATTACAGACATGAGCCACCGCACCCGGCTGATGAGAAAATTTTCAAGTACCCTTGCAACCCTAAGATTTTGTGGCTCCCTGTGTAAGGAGGGCACTTGCTTTTGTTCCCTAGGGGCTTTCCTTGTGTGGCTAGGTGCAGCTCATTTCTGTTTGGAGGAAATTTTTTTTTTTGTTTTGAGACAGAGCCTTGCTCTGTCACCCAGGCTGGAGTGCAGTGGTGCGATCATAGCTCACTGCAGCCTCAAACTCCTGGGCTCCAGTGATTCTCCTTCCTGAACCCCCCGAGTGGCTAGGACTACAGGTATGCACCACCATGCCTGGCTAATTTTTTTTATTTTTTGTAGAGACAGAGTCTTGCTATGTTGCCCAGGCTGGTCTCAAACTCCTGGCCTCAAGTGATCCTCCCACTTTGGCCTCCCAAAGTGCTGGGATGACAGGCACGGGCCACTGCGCTTGGCTGTGGAGGGACATTTTTGTGACTGTACTAGTAGCACAATAAGAGCTCAGGACCAGCACCCTGATCCCACTTTGTGTCAATAGCAGCGTGTCTCCTTTTTCATTAAATGAGTGCCTGTTGGGTGCTGCTTTACGAAGACTATAAATAGAAACTTCCATGGGTCAAGCACCGTCTTTTCCCACTCATCTCATACTATGCTACTTATTCTGAAATTGCCCAATAAATACACCTATTAAGGACACAGATGATTAGTTTGCCTGAAAGTCCAGATGGAAAACAGACTCAACTTTTCTTTTTTGGTGTATATGTATTTGTGTGTGCGTGTGTGCGTGTGTGTGTGCGTGTGGTGGGGGAGAGAATGCACAGACACTCGAGGTGGTTTGTATATTTGGCTGGTGAATTTCATAGTTGTTTTTCTGGGGTTACTCAGAATTTGAGAGTCTGTGAGAAGCATTAGGAAGACCATTACCGAGAAAAAAGTAGGGGTGGGAAGCCCCTAGACTTCTCCCCCAGGGTATCCCCGCTGCAGTCTTCCTTAGATGTTTGGATTCCCCAGTCCTCTTGTTTTGAGGCATGATATAAATTCAGCCTCTCATATGTTTAAAAATATCGGTTGAACACCTGCTATATTCTAGGCACCGAAGAGACGGCAGTGAGCAGACGAGAATGCCTGCTCTCCTGGAGCCACAGAAAATAAGGGGCAAAGAAGGGAAAGGAACAGCATGTTAGAAGCTGCAGGTTAGGCAGGAACCAAGAGCCAAAGGGGATGCGTGGGGTGGGGCAATGGCAGCTTGAGGTGACGCTTGAATGCAGACCTGGAAAGAGCCACGGGGCTGTCTGAACGTAGACTCTTCGGGTCAAAGGCGGCCACAAGGGCAAGTGCCTGATGCAGGAGCCGGCCTGGAATTTTGCAGTGAGCCGAGATTGCGCCACTGCACTCCAGCCTGGGTGACAGAGCGAGACTCTCTCAAAAAAAAAAAAAAAAAAAAAAAATCTGCCCACCCCCGCCTCCCAAAGTGCTGGGATTACAGGTGTGAGCCACCTCGCCCAGCCGAATTCCGGATGTGTTTTAAAGCTGGAGCGGGTAGGAATTGCTGGTGGACTGGATGTGGGGTGTGAGATTCCCCAAGGACCTGGGGTTGGAAGAACAGTTCATTTGGTGGTTTTGTTGTTTCCCCAGGAATTCTTGGAGCACCTGCTCTGTCTGCACATTATGGGTGCCCATGTGCTGGGAGGTTCTGGAAACAGTTTACAGGGGCAAGCTCACAGCCTTGGGCTCTGCACTCCCCCAGGGAGGGATTTCTGAATTTGAAGGTGAAATTCTCAGAGGGACTTTGAGGTACCTCCTCTTTTGAGGTCAGGAGTTCGAGACCAGCCTGGCCAACATGGTGAAACCTCGTCTCTACTAAAAATACAGAAAATTAGCTGGGTGTGGTGCTGTGCACCTGTAGTCCCAGCAACTCGGGAGGCTGAGGCAGGAGATTCGCTTGAATGCTAGAGGTGGAGATTGCAGTGAGCTGAGATTGGGCCACTGCACTCCAGCCTGGGTGACACAGTGAGACTCCATTTCAAAAAAAAGAAAAGTAAAGATAACAAACTTCAGTGTCCTTATTGATTAGTAAAATGAGACTTGGGAAATGGGAGTTTGGGTAGAGCTTGTTCCTGGAGAAGCTAATGATGACTGTGTCTCAAGTACAAATTTCTGGTTCAAACTTGGCCGCTGAATGGACAGTAATGAGGTTTGGCTGGTGCCAGGTGGATGTTTGTGTGCTCTCAGGGGAGGATTTCAAGGGTTACCTTGTTGAGTTTTTCTTTGGCTGGGTCTGTGTAAATCTCTTTAATCTTCCCTTTCCCCAAATAAATCTCCTTAAATCCCCTTCAATCTCTCTCCTCCTGCTTCTCCTCCTCTCTCCTCTGGGAGAGCTTAGGCATGGGTCCAGCGGAGAGTTGTCACATTACTGGTCAACTTGCCCACCGGGGATATGTTTCCTTTTTTAAATTTTTTAATTTTAATTTTATTTTTTGAGACGGAGTCTTGCTCTGTCACCCAGGCTGGAGTGCAGTGGCGCAATCTGAGCTCGCTGCAACCTCTGCCACCCGAGTTCAAGCGATTCTCCTGCCTCAGCCTCCCGAGTAGCTGGGATTACAGGTGTTTGCTTTTTTTTTTTTTTTTTTTTGAGACGGAGTCTCCCTCTGTCTCCTAGCCTGGAGTGCAGTGGCGCGATCTCGGCTCACTGTAACCTCCGCCTCCCAGGTTCAAGCGTTTCTCCTGCCTCAGTCTCTCCCAAGTAGGTGGGACTACAGGCGCATACTACCACACCCGGCTGATTTTTGTATTTTTGGTAGAGATGATGTTTCAACATGTTGCCCAGGCTGGTCTAGAACTTCTGACGCCACATGATCTGCTCACCTCAGCCTCATGAAAGTGGTGGGATTACAGGCATGAGCCACTGCGCTCGGCCATTATGTTTCTTTAATTAATGAAGGAACTGCTTATAGGTGGCCACCATGAAGCTGGTGCCCGAGTCAGTAGACACAAGTTATTTTCCTGATGCAAGATGGTCAATTCCATGCTTATTTAGTTCAGGAGGACACATGGACTCCGGGAAAGATTCCAGCCTGATCTCAGTTCACGTTGGCTGTGCCCCTTTGACTTTCTGTGGTGAGGGAGATCTCTTTTTCTTTGGGGTAGTTTTTTATTAGATCTCACTTGATTTTCTTTTCTTTTTTTTTGGTTTATTATGCAGAGCATTGATTATTCAGGCTCCAGTTAGATCGAAGGTCACCTCCAAATACATGCCATAGGTCAAGTTCATTCCACCACAGACCAAGTTCATTTTATATCTTCAGCTATCTGTTCTCTGTGTCTTGTGCTGTTTTTCCAAATCTTTCAGCAGGACTTAGAAATGGAAAGATTCCAGCCTGGAGTGCTGGCTCACAACTGTAATCCCAGCACTTTGGGGGACTGAGGCAGAAGGATCACTTGAGGCTGGGAGGTTGAGGCTGCAGTGAGCTATGATGGTGCCACTACACCCCAGCCTGGGTGACAGAGAGAGACCGTGTCCCCATAGAGAAAGAAAAGAAAAAAGAAATGGGGGACCAGGTGCAGTGGCTCATGCCTGTAATCATAGCACTTTGGGAGGCTGAGGCGGGTGGATCACCTGAGGTCAGGAGTTCAAGACCTGGCCAACATGGTAAAACCCCGTCCTACTAAAAACACAAAAATTAGCTGGCATGGTGTTGCATGCCTGTAATCCCAGCTACTTGGGAGGCTGAGGCATGAGAAACGCTTGAGCCTGAGAAGCGAAGGTTGCAGTGGGCTGAGACTGTGCCACTGCACTCCAGCCTGGGCAACAGAGTGAGACTCCCTCTCAAAAAATAAAAGAAAAAAGAAATGGGGGATTCTGTCTCCTGGTGAACACTGAACCTTGAGAGCAAGCCTTTCATAGGGTATATTTGCTGAGGCCGGGTAGGGGAGGCAATGTAACATAACAGAAAGATTGTTCTGGTGCAGGCATTCATAGCTGAATGCCTCTGGATAGATTCCTTAATCTCTCTGAGTTTAAGAGGGAAATAGGAGTTGCTGCCTCGTGGGATTGTTGTGAGGATTCAGTGACATATGTGAGGTACCTGGCACATAACTGGGATTGAATATACAGTAACTGTCATCAAGCTGTAGTTATCTCCACCAGCTGAGTTTGGCTTCCCTTGGACATTTGGGGCCGGTTCCGGTGGGGAAGAACACGTCAGTATCTGTTGGAAATTGATTTTTTGGAAGCTCTTATTGCAAATAGGCAGGATGGTGCATATTTAACCTCCCCCAAAATTTATGGTTTCAGCAATCATAAACAATTCTTCAGTCAGCCAGGGAAGAACAATCCACAGTTGTTCTTCCCGATACAGTGAGTAGCTAAGAACATAGGTTCGGAGGTTACACGGATATGGGTGGAAGTCCTGGGTCCACAGCTTCCTAGCTGTATGGCTTTGGGCCAATTATTTTACCATTCTGAGCCTCATGTCCTCATCTGTAAAGCAGGATAACACGTGGACCTAATGTGAGGCTGGTGGTGAAGATGAAATGAGGGTGCACGCGAACCACTGAGAGCTGTGTGCGGCACGTGGGTGTGTGCGCAGTCAATGCCCGCTCTCTATCATTTGTCCCTGCCCCTCAGAGGCCATTTCCACAGATTTGGAAGGCCCGCTGAGCCATTCAACATTTGCTCCCAACAGGGGTGATTAGTTCATGTAATGCTAGCATTAAGCAAAAGACTCTGCCTGAAATGTCCTCTGGCCCAGCTCTGGTGCTGGAGTGACCTAGTTAGCTGTGTGTCCCAGCCTCAGCCCTCCCCCTGGGTAGCTTCTCAGCTTTTTTTTTTCTCTGCACCTCTCCCTGCACCCTTAGCTGGTTTTAAAAAAATCTGTCCCTTTCTCCATCAGCCTGGGCAAGAGTCGTTTCTCACTGCACAGAGGTCTGCAGGCAGCCCGTGGCTTTTCTTTGATTCAACATGCTTTTCTTTTTGGAAAATTACTTGTCTTTCTGCTTTGTTTCTTATTGAAACTCACGTTTTGATTTGATGACTCAGGGAACTTACTTACAGTGTCTAACCATCATGGAGTTTCATAGTTTAAAACCTATAGGTACTGAATTTATTTTAATGCTAGAGTATTTAAAAATGGCAGCATGCATATGTATATACCCCATCAGCATATGTGACCATTTGTTTAAAATACCCTTTTGGGGGATTTTTGCATGGGAGTTGGGAGAAGATCTCAAAAGCTTTAAATGTCCCAGGTCACAGGATGTTAGCGTTAACACTTGGGGAGCTAATTTCCAAATCAGCCATGATTTCTCCTCTTGACCTGTCCATTTTAGTCCCTGTGGGAGCCAGACAATGTCCAGGATCTTGATTTACTGGTGCCTCTATCACAGGCTGAGCAGAGGAAGAAAAAGCTCCTCCAGCTGAAAGTAGTCAATATTTCTAGTTGTCGAGAGGACCTTTCTCTGTTTTTCATGACCACAACACAGAACACTGAAATTGGTTTTACAATAAATTGGCTTTGGTGCTGTAAATGGAATCCTAAAGGTATCGTATTAAATAAAACCTCAGACAGTTTCTGATGTTCAAGTGACAGTCTTGCCTGCCTGCCCACACAACCCTGTCCCTTCGTACAAGGCCCAAAGTGTTGTGAAAAAGAACAACCCTAGACCTTTGTAGCTTTGAAAAATTTGTGGATGGAGAGAAGAGAAGCTGTACCAAGCCAGGAGGTATCCGAGTGACCAGCAGGCCAGCGTCCCCTGCCCCCAAATATCCTCCCATTTATGAGCTAATACTTCCTTAACCTTGAAAAAAGACTGCTTCAAATTTGCCTTAAAACTTGAGAAGATATAAATACCTCGAAATAGGTTGAGAGGCTGTCAGTCATTTACTATGTAAGTGATTTTAAGGAAATAACTTTTTCTCAATACTTGATTAGCATTTGAATGGCAGGCAGAAGGAAGAAGAAGTAATTTCGTCCTGGGAGGCTCAAATGGCTCGCAAACTGGGGAGTTGAGGGCTGAGTGAGGCAAGGTGGGAATGATGCATTGAGGCTTTGGGGTAAAGGGCCTGCAAGCCAACCTTCATCAACTATTGCCAAATTGGGCCCTAAACTGTCCTGGGCTCTGGAAAGGGAGGCTGCTGTGTCGCTGCCTCTCCGATCTTGCTTTCTTTCTCCAGGGCCAGGCCAGGACTGCAGATACCGTCATAGCTCTGCCATGGACGCCAGGGCTTCTTTAGGTCGGAATAAGATCCAGGTCACCATGAAAAATTCCACTTCTGTAAGAAAATATGCCTCAAAGCAACAACAACAACAACCACAACAACAAGCTTTCAATGATCTCTGGGAACGGACTTTGCATATAAGTTGGGGACAGCCTGTATGTGGCAATAACGTATGAGAATTATGCTCCTTAGATTTTTTGGGTGTGTGTTAGCATGGTCAGTAAAAATGGAGTTTGGGGCCCTAGTCGTGATGGACAAACAATGTTGGCTGTGGTGCTTTCAGCTTCTTTGACAAATGGATATAATATTCAATATAATAACCAGACTTCCTATTTGACTTTTTTTTTTTTTTTTGAGATGGAGTCTTACTCTGTCACCCAGGAGGGGGTGCAGTGGTGTGATCTTGGCTCACTGCAGTCTCTGCCTCCCGGGTTCAAGCTACTCTTGTGCCTCAGCCTCTCGAGTATATGGGATTACAGGCATGCACCACCACACCCAGCTAATTTTTATACTTTTAGTAGAGATGGGGTTTTACCATGTTGGCCAGGATGGTCTCGATCTCCTGACCTCATGATCTGCCTGCCTTGGCCTCCCAAAGTGCTGGGATTACAGGCATGAGCCACTGCGCCCGGCCCTTTTTTTTTTTTTTTAATTGAGATAGAGTCTCGCTCTGTCGCCCAGGCTGGAGTGCAGTGGTGCAATCTCTGCTCACTGCAACTTCCGCCTCCTGGATTCAAGTGATTCTCCTGCCTCAGCCTCCCGAGTAGCTGGGATTACAGATGCCCACCACCACACCTGGCTAATTTTTGTATTTTTAGTAGAGATAAGGTTTCACTATGTTGGCCAGGCTGGTCTTGATCTCCTGACCTCAAATGACCCACCCACCTTGGCCTCCCAAAGTGCTCGGATTACAGGCGTGAGCCACCGCTCCTGGCCTATTTGACTGTTTTTTAAAACTGATAGTTAAACGCCTCCTCCAGCCATCGAATATAGCTGGCTGATATTACCTAAGTGTGGGGTTCCGTCTCCTGGCTTTGGAGCCCACCCCCCACGTCTCTGTACAGGGAAGTTTCTTCTTTCTTTCTTCCCCCTTCTTTCTTGCCTATTAAACTCCCTGCTCCTTAAAACAAAACACAAAAAACAAAAAATCGTGGTTAAAAAATACATAGTATAAAACTTGCCATCGTAACCATTTTGAAGTGTGCAGTTCTGTGGCGTTAAGTACATTACAGCATTGTCCAACCATTGCCACCATCCATCTCCAGAACTCTTTCATCTTCCCACACTGAATCTCCACTCACCTATGAAACGCTAACTCCCCATTCCCTCCTCCCTGCCCTTCTGATACACACCATTCCACCATCTGTCTCAATGAATTTGGCTACTTTAGGTACCACATAGAAGTAGAATCATGTGATAGAGTCATCCCTTGGTATCTGCTGGGGACTGGTTCCAGAATCACCCTGCCGTGGGTAACAAAATCTTAGGATGCTCTAGTGTCTGATATAAAATGGTGTAGTATTTGCATATAAATTTTGCACATCCTCCCATATACTTTTTGTTTTTTGTTTTTTAGTTTGAGATGGAGTCTTGCCCCATCGCCCAGGCTGGAGTGCAGTGGCACGATCTCAGCTCACTGCAAGCTCCCCGTCCCGGGTTCACACCATTCTCCTGCCTCAGCCTCCCGAGTAGCTGGGACTGCAGGTGCCTGCCACCATGCCCAGCTAATTTTTATTTTTTATTTTTTTTTATTTTTAGTAGAGACGAGGTTTTACCGTGTTAGCCAGGATAGTCTCGATCTCCTGACCTCGTGATCTGCCCGCCTTGGCCTCCCAAAGTGCTGGGACTACAGGCGCCTGCCACCACGCCCGGCTGATTTTTTGTATTTTTAGTAGAGATGGGGTTTCACTGTATTATTCAGGATGGTCTCAATCTCCTGACCTTGTGATCCGCCCGCCTCGGCCTCCCAAATTGTTGGGATTACAGGCATGAGCCACTGCACCCGGCCTTTTTTTTTTTTTTTTTTTTTGAGTTAGAGTCTCACTCTGTCACTGAGGCTAGAGTGCAGTGGTGTGATCTTGGCTCACTGCAGCCTCTTCCTCCTGGGTACAAGCAGTTCTCCTGTCTCAGCCTCCCAAGTAGCTGGGACTGCAGGTTCATGCCAGCACACCCAGCTAATTTTTGTATTTTTAGTGAAGACAGGGTTTCACCATATTGGTCAGGCTGGTCCTGAACTCTTGATCTCACGTGATCTGCCCACCTCGGCCTCCCAAAGTGCTGGGATTACAGGCGTGAACCACCGCACCCGGCCTGTTTTTTTTGTGTGTTTGTTTGTTTTGTTTTGTTTTTGAGATGGAGTCTTGCTCTGTTGCCCTGGCTGGAGTGCAGTGGTACAGTCTTGGCTCACTGCAACCTCCTCCTCCCAGGTTCCAGCAATTCTCCTGCCTCAACCTTCCAAGTAGCTGGGATTACAGGTGCCCACCACCATGCCTAGCTAATTTTTGTATTTTTAGTACAGATGGGGTTTCACCATGTTGGCCAGGCTGGTCTCGAACTCCTGACCTCTAGTGATCTGCCCTCCTCGGCCTCCTCTCTCATGTACTTTAAATCATCTCTAGATTACTTGTAATACCCAATACAATGTAAATGTTATATAAATAGTTGTTATACTGTATTATTTAGAGGATACTGACAAAAAAGGCTGTCTATGTTCAGTTCAGACACAGTTTTTGTTTCCTAAGTTTTTTTTTAAAAACAGAGTTTCGCTTTGTCGCCCAGGCTGGAGTGCGGTGGCATGATCTCAGTTCACGGCAGCCTCCACCTCCCAGGTTCAAGTGATTCCCCTGCCTCAGCCTCCCCAGTAGCTGGGATCACAGGTGTGCACCACCACACCCGGCTAATTTTTGTTTATTCATTCGTGTGTTAATAGACATAGGTTGCTTCCACCTCTTGGCTGTTGTGAATTGTACTGCTGTGAACATGGGTGTACAAATGTCTGAGCCCGTGCCTCCGGTTCTTTTGGGTGTATAGCCAGAAGTGGAATTGCTGGATCGGATGGTCATTCTGTGTTTTATTTTTTGAGGAACCGCCATACTGTTTGCCGCAGCTGCTTGGCGTTTTACGGTTTGCAGTGTGGTTTTTGCATCCATGATTCCTTCTGACTCTTAGTGAGTGAGCAGCAATTACTGACCTCATTTAACAGACATGGACATGGAGGGTCAGAGAAGCTAAATGACTCAGGTGAAGAGGTTGCTAAGAGGCATGTGGAAAGTTAGGAGTCTCTTGACTCCAATGCCTGTTCTCTCATTTTTTTTTTTTTTTTTGAGATGGTGTCTCGCTCTGTTGCCCAGGCTGGAGTGCAGGGGCATGATCTCGGCTCCCTGCAACCTCCACTTTCTGGGTTCAAGCAATTCTCCTGCCTCGGCCCCCCAAGCAGCTGGGATTACAGGTGCGCACCACCACACCTGGCTAATTTTTTGTATTTCTAGTAGAGATGGGGTTTCATCATGTTAGTCAGGCTGGTCTTGAACTTCTGATCTCAGGTGATCTGCCCACCTCAGCCTCCCAAAGTACTAGGATTACATGCCTGAGCCACCACACCTGGCCATCATTCTCTTTTTATCAGGCTGCTAACAAGCTGGTTAGTGGAGCTCATGGGATAGAGAAGTACTGACCGATATTAAAAAAAGCAAAACCTCACCCTCCGTGCATGCATGTGTTATGGTATGGGAAGAGAAGGAGGCCATTGGAGTCAGTTGTGTGCTGATAAACTGGCCTTGGTGGGATGGCAGTTCTGATTTGTAGCTCTTGCTGATTTCTGTGGTGTGAATACCCCCACCTGGTCTGATTTCAAGCTCCCCATGGTTTAACAACCTACTTGCAAAATTCCTGACTTAGACTTTTAGGAGTCGCTGGAAGGTGGCTGTGGCATACCACTGAAGAAAGTGGAGGTCAAGGCCGGGCGCGGTGGCTCATGCTTGTAATCCCAGCACTTTGGGAGGCCGAGGCAGGTGGATCACGAGGTCAGGAGATCGAGACCACGGTGAAACCCCGTCTCTACTAAAAATACAAAAAAATTAGCCAGGTGTGGTGGCGGGCGCCTGTAGTCCCAGCTACTCAGAGAGGCTGAGGCAGGAGAATGGCGTGAACCCAGTAGGTGGAGCTTGCAGTGAGCCGAGATTGCGCCACTGCACTCCAGCCTGGGCGACAGAGCGAGACTCCGTCTCAAAAAAAAAAAAAAAAAAAAAAAAAAGAAAGCGGAGGTCAAGAGGTCTGGGTTTGAGTCCCAGCTCTGCCACTGAAGAACTATGGAATCTTGGTTTTATCCTCTCTGAGTCTTTTTTTTTTTGAGGTGGAGTCTCATTGTCACCCAGGCTGGAGTTCAGTGGTGCTATCTTGACTCTCTGGAACCTCTGCCTCCCAGGTTCAAGTGATTCTCCTGCCTCAGCCTCCTGAGTAGCTAGGATTACAGGTATACACCACCATGCCAGGCTAATTTTGTATGTTCAGTAGAGACAGGGTTTCACCATGTTGGCTGGGCTGGTCTTGAATTCCTGACCTCAAATGATCCACCCACCTCAGCCTCCCAAAATTCTGGGATTACAGGTGTGAGCCACCGAGCCGGCCTGTCCTCTCTGAGTCCTGATGACCTTGTTTGTCAAATGGGGATAATGACACCTGCTTACGTTATGGACTTTTTATAGGTCCCAAATGAGATAAGAATGTGTGATGCTTGGTATGTATTACAGTAAAGGCCTCACATTAATACATACAGGAGCAATTATGATGTTGCAAAGATTATAGCTTTTTCTGTTTTTTTGTTTTGATACAGTGTCTCGCTCTGTCGCCTAGGCTGGAGTGCAGTGGCGCAATCTCGGCTCACTGCAAGCTCTGCCTCCTGGGTTCACGCCATTCCCCTGCCTCAGCCTCCCGAGTAGCTGGGGCTACAGGCGCCCGCCTCCATGCCTGGCTAATTTTTTATATTTTTAGTAGAGACAGGGTTTCACCGTGTTAGCCAGGATAGTCTCGATCTCCTGACCTCGTGATCTGCCTTCCTTGGCCTCCCAAAGTGCTGGGATTACAGGCATGAGCCACCTCGCCCGGCCTAAAGATTATAGCTTTAAAAATGTTTCCTTCTCTGCTGGCTGGGATGGCTCACGCCTGTAATCCCAGCACTTTGGGAGGCTGAGGTGGACCAATCACTTGAAGTCAGGAGTTCGAGACCAGTCTGGCCAACATGGTGAAACCCTGCCTCTACTAAAAAATACAAAAAAATTAGCTGGGCGTGGTGGCACATGCCTGTAATCCCAGCTACTCGGGAGGCTGAGGTGGGAGAATCCCTGGAACCTGGGAGCTGGGGTTGCAGTGAGCAGAGATTGCACCACTGCGCTCCAGTCTGGGCGACAGAATGAGACTCTGTCTCAAAAAAAAAATAAAAAAGAGTTTCCTTCTCCTCATTGTCAGTGTCACTCACATTCACCTCTTGAAACCTAGCTGTTATCTTTTGGGCGGGCTTCCTGTAGAAGTTGGGTCATACGTTGATCTGGAATCGGAAAGTTATCAACACAAACCCCAAAGTTTCATAGTCTGTTTCCTCTGGCTCTATTTCAGTGTTTGTTGTGGTGTTCTCATTTTCGGTTTTTAAGTAATGGTACCCTAAGAAAAACTTAAACTTAGAACAGCAACATGTCATCCTTGTAGAGAATTTGAAAAATATGGAAGAATATAAAGAAGACAATAAGAATCGGTTGTTGGGCGGGGCTCGGTGGCTCACACCTGTAATCCTAGCACTTTGGCAGGCCAAGGTGGGTGAATCACTTGAGGACAGGAGTTTGAGACGAGCCTGGCCAACATAGTGAAACTCCATGTCTACTAAAAAATAAAAAAAAAATTAGCCAGGCCTGGTAGCGCATGCCTGTAATCCCAGCTACTCGGGAGGCTGAGGCAGGAGAATCGCTTGAACCTAGGAGGTGGGGGTTGCAGTGAGCTAAGATTGCGTGACTGCACTCCAGCCTGGGTGACAGAGCGAGACTCTGTCTTAAAAAAAAAAAAAAAAAAAAAAAAAAGTCAATCATTGGCTGGATCGATCCTGGGCAGTCAGTCATTCTGCGGGGTGGGTGGCAGATCTAGGGAGAGACCCCAGAGATTAGTGGTGGGGCTGGACCTGTGGAGGTTGGGGCTGTGGTTCTAGACTCACTGGAGGTATTTCAATATTTTACCAGGTGGTGTGCCTGAGTCACTGTGCAATGGCTGTGGATATGGGGCAGCTTTATCCCCTATAAGATAGAGTCTTCGTGAGCACAGTGGATGTCAGACTTGAAGTGTGTCAGTACTTTGGGTAGCTTGGCAGTGATGGTGGTGGTGATGGCCTTGCTTGGCTTATTCTCATGGTCCCCATCTCTGTCCTCATGACCACTTCTAAACACATCCCCAGAATCAGCAGCGGGACAGATCCGATCGCCAAGATGAGACCCGACGCCACAGACTTCCAGAGAGCTAATTATACTTGTGAGAAAAAGGGGATAAAAAATATTCATATCCAAGTGTGGCTGACTCTCCCTGCTTAGAGTAAGACACAGGAAGCTAGCTTCTCCGTTGCTTCATGACATAAAATAAACACTGTTACACGCATAGTCCTGCTTTCTGCTAAGCTGCAGATGCCCTAAACCTTGAAGCCAACCCCTCTTCAGAACACAGTCTTTGGAAATTCTTGAGGTTAGATCAGTGGTCCTCAACCTTTTTGGCATCAGGGATCAGTTTCCTGAAAGACAATTTTTCCATGGCCCAGGAGCGGGGGGACGGTTTCGGGATGATTCAAGCGCATTACGTTTATTGTGCACTTTATTCCTATTATTATTACCTTGTAAAATATAATGAAATAATTCTACAACTCACCATAATGTAGAATCAGTGGGAGGCCCCGTGCTTGTTTTCCTGCAACCCACCTGGGGGTGATGGGAGACAGTGAGGGCTTGTCAGGCATTAGATTCTCATAAGGAGCACACAACCTAGATCCCTGGCGCACGCAGTTCACAACAGGGCTTCTGTTCTGATGAGAGGCTAATGCTACCGCTGATTGAACGGGAAATGGAGCTCAGGCAGTACTGCAAGTGATGGGGGTGTCCGTAAATACTGATGAAGCTTTGCTTGGTTGCCGGCTGCTCACCTCCTGTTTTGCCGCCCAGTCCCTAACAGGCCATGGACTGGTACTGGTCCCATGGCCTGGGGGCTGTGGACCCCTGGCTTAGAAAGTGAGGTCTTTGGCCAGGTGCGGTGGCTCACACCTGTAATCCCAGCACTTTGGGAGGCTGAGGCAGGCGGATCACGAGATCAGGAGATTGAGACCATCCTGGCTAACATGGTGAAACTCCATCTCTACTAAAAATACAAAAAATTAGCCGGGTGTGGTGGTGGGTGCCTGTAGTCCCAGCTGCTCGGGAGGTTGAGGCAGGAGAATCGCTTGAACCCAGGAGGCAGAGGTTGCAGTGAGCCAAGATCACACCCCTGCACTCCAGCCTGGCCAACAGAGCAAGACTCCATTTCAAAAAAAAAAAAAAAAAAAGGTGAGCTCTTCGCAACTTAGATGATGATGAGCTAGACTAGCTCTCTCATTTTACAGGCTATGAAACAGGTGCATTGAGATGACATGACCTGCCCGGGTCCCACAGTTAATCTTCATCACCCCCAGGCCTTGGGTTTTGGTGAAGTCATCTTCCTGTTGTGTTATCTGTAAGGATGTGAACTGTGACCATTAGGAAGTGTCATGACAGGGCACCAGCATAGTGGTGGTTACCAGAGATGACACAGTCTGTGCTGGATGTTGGGCGGCCTCGGCCATTATGTCTCCATTGCTTTGTCACTTGCTTTGTGGGTGTAAAAGGAGCTCTTGAGGATGTGTCTGGCTCCCAGGGAGTTGGGAGCTGTGGGCAGTTGGTGCCCCTGCCCCTCTGCTTGCCTTCCCCCTGCCTGCTGGGGATCCAGGCCACGTCTCCCTAAGTAGGTGACAGGGAACCAATTCAGGGAGCGGAGAGCAGAGAACAGGCACCTCTGATCCCCACAGGGTCTCGCTGCAAAGACCTGACTTAAGATTATCCTGTGCGTTGGCCACGTAGAGGCTTTCTCAGGTTCCAGCAGAGCAGGCCTCACACATAGGCAGCACCTCGCTCAGGTGGGCACCTTTGTGTTTAATAGATGTTTGTATCTGGGCACGGGGGCTCACGCCTATAATCCCAGCTACCTGGGAAGCCAAGGCAGGACGATCACTTGAGGTCAGGAGTTCGAGACCAGCCTGGCCAACGTGGTGAAACCCTGTCTGTACTGAAAATACAAAAATTAGCTAAGCATAGTCATAGATGCCCATAATCCCAGCTACTTGGAGGTTGAGGCAGGATAATTGCTTGAGCCCAGGAGGTAGTGGAGTGATTTGCGCCTCCCAAAGTGCTAGGATTACAGGTGTGAACCACTGTGCCCGGCCTACAATCCTTATTATTATTCTTGTTATTGCAACAAAACCTCACAACAAGCTGGAAAGGTAGGTACTGTTACCCCCACTTAAATGTGAGAGACGAGAAACTCAGAAAGATGATGTAACTCGCCCAAGCCTTCATAAGGTCCTGAATGACCCAGTTAGGATTTGAACTTCATGAATCTAATCAAAGCCTATGCTCCTTTCCTTCCACTTATCCATTCATTTACCCAACAAACTTTTTTTTTTTAATAGGGTCTTCGTGTTTGACCCAGGCTATAGTATAGCAGTGCCATCATGGCTCACTATAGCCTGGAACTGTGCCATTTCCCAGGAGCCTGGAACTCCTGGCCTCAAGTGAACCTCCTGCTTCAGCCTCCCAAGTAGCTGGGAGTATAGGCATGAGCCACTGTGCCCGGACAACAAACAATTTATTTTATTTTATTTTACTTATTTTTTTATTTTAATTTTAATTTTTATTTTTTAGATGGAATCTTGCTCTGTCTCCCAGGCTAGAGTGCAGTGGCACGATCTCGGCTCACTGCAACCTGTGCCTCCCAGGTTCAAGCGATTCTCCTGCCTCAGCCTCCCAAGTAGCTGGGACTACAGGTGCGTGCCGCCAAGCCCGGCTAGTTTTTTATATTTTAGTAGGGATGGATTTTCACCATGTTGGCCAGAATGATCTCAATCTCCTGACCTCATGATCTGTCCACCTCTGTCTCCCAAAGTGCTGGGATTACAGGCGTGAGCCACTGTGCCCGGCCGACTTTAATTTTTTTAAGCAGATAGGGTGTTACACCCCATCATGTGATTGACATCAGTAAAAAGACCTCTCTGTGATGCCTTCAGGAATATCATTACAGATTCGTTCCTTTGGCCTACAGCATTTTCTGAAGTATGAAATATTAGACACTACTAGCCGTGTATAGATCATTGTAAAGGAATTTATCTTTTGTGAGAATGAGCTGGGAGAGAGATCTTGAAATCACAAAGGGTTGGACTAGAATTAAAGGGTGGCAGTCATGTTGATTGTGCCACAGAGGAGGTCAGAGGCTGGTAGAGTCAGCCAGAGTCATAGCATTCATTCGTTTGTTTGTTCATTGATTCACAGTTTGGAAGACTTACTGTGTGAGAAATGCTGAGAGACTAGTGTGTTCTGTCTCTGTGATTCTTTTTTTTTTTGAGATTAGGTCTTGCTCTGTCACCCAGACTGGAGTACAGTGGTGTGATGGTAGCTCACTGCAGCCTCAACTTCCTGGGTGATCCTCCCGCCTCAGCCGCCATAGTAGCTAATTTTTGTATTTTTAGCAGAGATGGGGTTCACCATGTTGGCCAGGCTGGTCTCAAACTCCTGACCTCATGTGATCTGCCTGCCTCAGCTTCCTAAAGTGCTGGGATTACAGGTGTGAGCCACTGCGCCCAGCCAGGATTTTGGACAATTGAGGGACAGATTCCAGCTTTTGTTATTGCAACAAAACCTCACAAGAAGCTAGAAAGGTAGGTACTGTTACCCCTACTTAAATATGAGAGACGAGAAACTCAGAAAGATGATGTCACTCACCCAAGGCTTCATAGGTCCTGAATGACACAGTTAGGATTTGAACTTTAAAACAACAACAACAACAACAACAACAACAACAAACCATCAGATAGGATGGATTGAGTCTACTCCATGCCAGGCACTAAGAAAGTGTTGGTAAACAAAACATGGTTCTTGTCCCAAGGGAACTTTTTGGGGAGACAGAAAAACATGTAATTACAGTTCAGTGTGCCTGTGTATTGGTAGGAAGGTGCACATATGAAGCTGAAAAGAGGGTCACCTCATCGGGACGGGGGCTCAGGGACACTGAGCTGGGCTGTTGCCTAAGAAAATTCCAGAAGTCAGAAATTACAAAGCATTGCTCAGTAAGTATATAATGAGTTGCTATGTGTCAAAGAGGACGCTGTCTTCTGTAAGATAAAGGAATACATAGTTTTAATAATATATTTAAATAGCATTATGTTGGCCAGGCGTGGCGGCTCACGCCTGTAATCCCAGCACTTTGAGAGGCCCAGGTGGGTGTGTCACTTGGGGTCAGGAGGTCAAGACCAGCCTGGCCAACGTGGTGAAACCCCATCTCTACAAATACAAAAATTAGCTGAGCGTGGTGGCGCGTGCCTATAATCCCAGCTACTCGGGAGGCTGAGGCAGGGGAATTGCTTGAACCTGGGAGGCGAAGGTTGCAGTGAGCTGAGCTCACGTCACTGCACTCCAGTCTGAGTAACAGAGTGAGACTCTGTCTCAAAAAAAAAAAGCATTACGTTATTAATATATTAAATATTAAATTATTTTATTATTTATTGTTATTTAATAAGAATAGCGAATATTTACTGAGCATTTACCAGGTGTTACATACTGTGGCAAGTACAATATAGTGAGCTGCCACCTGTAACATCGTCAGTGATACATGGACTGCATATATGACAGTGGTGCCCTGGAGTGACGATAATGGAGCTGAAACGTTCCTGTTGCCTCATTGTCGCTGTCATGATGTGGTGCCATGCGTTACTCACATGTTTGTGGTGATGCTGGGGTCAACAAACCTGTTGCACTGCCAGTCACACAAAAGTCCAGCACATGCAATTATGTGCAGTACCTAATACTTGCTAGTGATAATAAACAACTATGTTACTGGTTTATGTATTTGCTATGCTGTGCTTTTTATTGTTATTTTAGAGTATACTCCTTCTACTTATTAAAAAAAAAAAGTCAACGGTAGAATAGCCTCAGGCAGGTCCTCCAGGAGGTATCCAGAAAGCATTGTTATCATAGGAGATGACAGCTCCACGTGTGATACTGCGCGTGAAGGCCTTCCAGTGGGACAAGATGTGGAGGTGGAGGAGAGTGATATTGATGATCCAGATCCTGTGTCAAACTAGGCTAATGTGTGTGTTTGTGTTCTTTGTTTTCTTTTTTTGAGGCGGAGTCTCTAACCCAGGTTAGAGTGCGGTGGCGTGATCTTGGCTCACTGCAACCTTCGCCTCCCCAGGTTCAAGCGATTTCCTCCCTCAGCCTCCTGAGTAGCTGGGACTACAGGCATGTGCCACCATACCCGGCTAATTTTTGTATTTTAGTAGAGACGGGGTTTCACTGTGTTGGCCAGGCTGGTCTCGAACTCCTGACCTCGGGTGATCCACCCACTTCGGCCTCCCAAAGTGCTGGGATTACAGGCATGAACCATTGCACCCGGCCTTGTGTTTTAATTTTTAACAAAATTAAAAAGTTAAAAGAATAGGGAAAAGCTTATAGAATAAGGATATAAAGAAAATTTATTTTTTTGCAGCTACGCAATGTGTTTTAAGCTGTTATTAAGAGTCAAAAAATTGAAAAGTTAAGTTACAGTAAGCTAACGTTAATTTATCGCTGATGAAAGAAAAATGAAAAAAATAACATAGCTTAAGTGTACAATATTTATACAGTCTACAGTAGTGTAGAGTAATGCCCTAGGCCTTCTCATTCACTCACCACGCACTCACCCAGGGTGACTTCTAGACCCGGAAGCTCCATTCATGACAAGTGCCCTGTACAGGTTCAACATTTAAAAAATCTTTTTTGAGGCCGGGCGCGGTGGCTCATGCCTGTAATCCCAGCACTTTGGGAGGCCAAGTCGGGTGGATCACAAGGTCAGGAGATCGAGACCATCCTGGCTAACACAGTGAAACCCCATCTCCAGTAAAAATACAAAAAATTAGCCGGGCGTGGTGGCAGGCGCCTGTAGTCCCAGCTACTCGGGAGGCTGAGGCAGGAGAATGGCGTGAACCTGGGAGGCGGAGGTTGCAGTGAGCCAAGATCACGCCACTGCACTCCAGCCTGGGTGACACAGCGAGACTCCGTCTCAAAAAAAAAAAAAACTTTTTTGGCTGGGCATGGTGGCTCACCCCTGAAATCCCAGCACTTTGTGAGGCCAAGGTGGGTGGATCATGAGGTCAGGAGTTCAAGACCAGTCTGGCTAACGTGGTGAAACCCCATCTCTACTAAAAATACAAAAATTAGCTGGGCATGGTGGTCAAGTGATTCTCCTGCCTCAGCCTCCTGAGTAGCTGGGATTACATGCATGCACCACCATGCCCGGCTAATTTTTGTATTTTTAGTAGAGATGGGGTTTCACCATGTTAGCCAGACTGGTCTCGAACTCCTGACCTCAGGTGATCCGCCAGCCTTGGCCTCCCAAAGTGTTAGGATTACAGGCGTGAGCCATGGCGCCCGGGCTTAAAAAATCTTTTACATTGTATTTTCATTGCACCTTTTCTGTATCTTGATATGTTTAGATACACAACTACTTACTATCGTGTTACAGTTGCCTGTCGTATCGAGTGCCATCACATGCTGTACAGGTTGGCAGTCTAGGAGCAGTAGCTGTATCATCTAGCCTAGGTGTGTAGTAGGCCATACCTAGGTTTGTGTAAATGCACACTGTGATGTTTGCACAATGACAAAATCTCCTAAAAGATGCTTTTCTCAGATCGTACCCGAGACCGTTAAGTGATGCATGGCTGTATTTCACATGAATTTTCATACTAAATCTGCGCAGCCATTCAATAAAATAGATACTCTTGTCACCACCATTTTAGAGATGAGGAAACTGAGGCCCAGAGTGGTTAAGTAACTTGGCCAAGGTCACATAGACCTATCTGTCTTGAAGAATTGGGATTTGAACCTCAGTCAAAGTACCTGTCTGGGGCCAAAGCCAGTGCTCCCAGCCATTGGTGTTCCTTGCCCTGGTTGGTCAGTTCTGCCCCCTGAGCTCTTAACAGAGAAAATGTGACAGGGTCCCGTGTCCCCACCATGTAGAGCAGCAGGTGGTAGGTGATGTCAGCATGGTATGAAGTGTTTCAGGGGTTCATAGGGAATGGGAGTAATTTTTATTTGTATTAATTAATCGAGACAGGGTCTCACTCTGTCATCGAGGCTGGAGTGCATTGGCGTGATCACGGCTCACTGCAGCCTCAACTTCCTGGGTTCAGGTGATCCTCACACCTCAGCCTCCCGAGTAGCTGAGAATACAGGCACATGCTACCAGGCTCAGCTAATTGTTTTGTATTTTTAGTAGAGACGGGGTCTCACTGTCTTTCCCAGGCTGGTCTTGAACTCCTGGGCTCAAATGATGCCCCTGCCTTGGCCTCCCAAAGTGCTGGGATTACAGGCATGAGCCACTGTGCCTCATGGGAGTAATTTTTAACAGAAGTGATAGATGGAGATGAATCATAAGAGCTGGTAATGGAATTGTTTTTCTGGTAAAGCTTAAATGACCCACTTCCCAGGTGGCCGCCAGGTATTCTTTTAACAGACGTTTGCAAAGTGCTTGCTTGGCCCTGGTGTTGTGCTAGCTGGGGCTTTAGTGGCAAATGAGAGATGTGGTCCCCTTCTTCCTAGAAATTGGTACCATGTCCATGCGTAATTAGCTGGGTGTGGTGGTATGTGCCTGTAGTCCCAGCTACTCTGGAGGCTGAGGTGGGAAGATCACCTGAGCCCAGGAAGTCGAGGCTGCAGTGAGCCGTGATCACGCCATGGCACTCCAGCCTGGGCGACAGAGGGAGAGCCTGTCTCAAAAAAAAAAAAAAAAAAAAAAAGACATTAAAAAAATAAAAACAGGCCAGGTGCTGTGGCGCACGCCTGTAATCCCAGCACTCTGGGAAGCTGACTTGGGTGGGTCACCTGAGGTCGGGAGTTTGAGACCAGCCTGGCCAACATGGTGAAACCCCGTCTCTACTAAAGATACAAGAATTAGCCAGGTGTGGTGGTGGGTGCCTGTAACCCCAGCTACTCAGGAGGCTGAGGCAGGAGAATCGCTTGAACCTGGGAGGTGGAGTTTGCAGTGAGCCGAGATTGCGCGACTGTACTCCAGCCTGGGTGACAGAGGGAGGCTCCATCTCAAAAAAAAAAACAAAACACCCCAAAAACTCCCATTCCCTATGAACCCCTAAAACACTTCATAGCATGCTTACATCACCTGCTGTCTGCCGCTCTGCATGGTGGGGACATGGGTTTGCATCACGTTTTCTCTGTTAAGAGCTCAGGGGGCAGTCCAGATGCGGTGGCTCACGCCTGTAATCCCAGCACTTTGGGAGGCCGAGGCAGGTGGATCACCTGAGGTCAGGAGTTCGAGACCAGGCTGTCCAACATGGTGAAACCCCATCTCTACTAAAAATACAAAAATTAGCTGGGCAAGACAGCGACACTCTGTATCAAAAAAAGAAAAAAAAAAAAAAGCCGTGTGCAGTGACTCATGCCTGTAATCCTAGCACTTTGGGAGGCTGAGGTGGGCAGATCACTTGAGATCAGGAGTTCAGGACCAGCCTGACCAACATGGTGAAACCCCATCTCTACTAAAAATATAGAAATTAGCCAGGTGTCATGGTGGGCATCTGTAATCCCAGCTGCTCGGGAGGCTGAGGCAGGAGAATCAGTTGAACCCGGGAGGCGGAGGTTGCAGTGAGGCAAGACTGTACCACTGCACTCCAGCCTCATGACAGAGCGAGACTCTGTCTCAAAAAAAAAAAAGGAAAAGAAAAGAAAAGAGCCCAGGTGGCAAAATCGACCACCCAGGGCAAGGAAGCCCCTTTACAGTAACGGTGAGGAGAGCTGGCTTCTAGCCATTCCCTGTGTCCTAACATTCCCATGAACTCCTAAAACATGGTACCGTGTTCTGCAGATCCCAGAGGCTTACCCCAGTCTCTGTGTGCTTGCTCACATAGTATCTCCTGCTTCCAGAGCCCACCACTGATTCTTCAGGGCCAACTCAAATCTGATCTCTGCCACCCACTGCTCCCAGATGCTTGCAGCCTACTTTGGGCTTCTCTGTCTTTATTCTTTCATTCTTCAACTCATGCTCTTGAGGGTCCGTTGTCCTATGTTTTTCTTTTTTTAGAAATATTTTTGTGGGCTGGGTGCATTGGCTCATGCCTGTAATCCCAGCACTTCAGGAGGCTGAGGCGGATGGGATCACAAGGTCAGGAGTTCGAGACCAGCCTGGCCAACATGGCGAAACCTTGTCTCTACTAAAGATACAAAAAATTAGCTGGGCGTGTTGGCATATGCCTGTAATCCCAGCTACTCCGGAGGGTGAGGCAGGAGAATCACTTGAACCTGGGAGGCGGAAGTTGCAGTGAGCCAAGATTGCGCCATTGCACTCCAGCCTGGGCGACAGGGTAAGACTCCATCTCAAAAAAATATATATATATATTTTTGTGGAGATGGGGTCTCTATGTATTGCCCAGGCTGGTCTGGAACTCCTGGCCCCAAGTGATCCTCCCACCTCGGCCTTCCAAAGTTCTGAGGTTATAGGTGTGAGCCACTCACTGCGCCTGACCTGTTTTGCTTTCGGGAGAATTTTCTCTGATGCAACTGAAAGCTTCATGAGAGCAGGGGACACTTTCTTACATGTGATCTCTTACACATGATTTTCCAAAATACCTTGCACGCTGAGTAATGGATGGAGAGTTTATTTGGTTCTGTTTTAAAAATCCCAAGTGATGGAATTGTCTCCATTGTGGTTTAGAGAGCCTGCTTTTCTAAATGTTTTTGTTACTGAGAAGTCCTTGAGAACATTCCCCCGCTATTTTCTTCCTCTGGATTTCGTCTCTATAAATCATCCCCTCCTTCCGTGTGAGGATTGCTCACTGTGTGGATTAGCTGCAGTGAGTGTGTAATCCACGGGGCTTTGCCCTGCTTCTCCCCTCGCCTGTGTACAGGCCCTTTTCCTTGGCTACCACATTGCTGTGCTTGGGAAAGGGTGAGTTGTCAGGGAAATGTCATTAGGATGCTGCCTTGGTGCTGCTGGTACTCCAGAAAAAGACTCTTGCCCAGTAATGGCACAAAGCTCAACATAAATGACATTTGGCTTCTTCTGTCCTTCCATTAGTTGGGTATCCCAGATTGCCTGTGTCCTAGGGTGTCCTGCTGAATGCCATTACTCTATTATTTCCTCATTGGGCTTTCCTCCTCTCAAACATGACTTGTTGTAGTCTTGACGTGATTTATGGGAAGCAGTGTGTATTTGGCGTTTTTCATTTTTTACTCTTACAGATTGTGCTCTTTTGCAGTTTTAGGATTTTTGGTCTGTAGCCGATTTCTCTAAAACCAGAGCATGCGGCTGGGCGCAGTGGCTCACACCTATAATCCTAGCATTTTGGGAGGCTGAGTTGGGCAGATCACTTGAGGCCAGGAGTTCGAGACCAGCCTGGCCAATGTAGCGAAACCCTGTCTCTACTAAAAATAAAAAAATCAGCCAGGTGTGGTGGTGCGTGCCTGTAGTCCCAGCTACTCGGGAGGCTGAGGCAGGAGGATCACTTGAACCTAGGAGGTAGAGGTTGCAGTCAGCTGACATCATACCACTGCACTCCAGCCTGGGCGACAGAGGGAGACTCTGTCTCAAAAAAAAAAAAAAAAAAAAGAATAAAATGAGTAACATGTCTATGGTGTTTGGATTTCTCCTTGGACTGGGTACTTCCTTAGACACTCGATGGGGCCTTTACCCCATCACCAACCCTGTGGCTTAAGTACTGTTTGACAGATGAGGAGAACCGACCGGCCTCCGGTCATGTGACTTAAAAGAATAAGTCACAAGGCCGGGATTTGAACCTAGATCTGTGTGAAGAAGCTTCCAGAAGGCTGTGCTGACCGAGATGGAACAGACTTTTCCAGAGCCAGCTTTGAGCCTCGTCTAGTGCAGGTCTTGGGAAACTACCACCGGCCACTGGTCCAGGGAGTGCTGCCAGGGGGACCTCATGTGATGGTGTGAAGGGTCTTTGTTAGCTTATTATGGAGTCATCAGACCTGTACGCCTGTCACGCTTCTCCTGAGGTCCGGTAGAGGCCTTGCCTGCAGCCTAGAACTGGAAATCGTATTAGGCTCTGCAGGTGAGAATGCAGGGTCTGGATTCCCCCACCTTGCTCACACTCCTGAGAAACCTCTGTGCTGAGAGAGGAATGGCCTTAGTAACCATTTTTTTTCTTTTCTTTTTTTTTTGAGACGGAGTCTCGCTCTGTTGCCCAGGCTGGAGTACAATGGCGTGATCTCGGCTCACCACAGTCTCCACCCTCCGCCTCCCAGGTTCAAGTGATTTTCCTGCCTCAGCCTCCCCAGTAGCTGGGATTACAGGCATCCGCCACCACGCCCTGCTAATTTTTGTATTTTTAGTAGAGACGGGGTTTCACCATGTTGGCCAGGCTGGTCACAAACTCCTGACCTCAAGTGATCCTCCTGCCTCGGCCTCCCAAAGTGCTGGGATTACAGGTGTGAGCTACTGCACCCGGCCTTAATAACCATTTTTATAGGTCAAGCACACATTTTGTTATTGCATGGCTATTTCTCTCCTGGCAAATGAAGATGATAATTTTTGAAACATCCAGAGAACCCTGAGATTTTGAATCAGGCTGTTGGCAAACAAAACAAAACAAACAAATTAAAAAAAACCGTAATGTTCTTCCCAGGGTTCTGGCAAACAAAATGTAGTATTCTCTGGAACTTTAAAAAAAAAAGTATGATCTTTATAGCTTAGGTATCCATTGGCAAAAGGTCATGGAAAATTCAGTCAGATATCCAGAAACTGAGACAAAGTCGGCTTTATTTTCTCAAATGGCTAAAACATGTTTCTGTCCTTGTCCTCTTATATGAGTGGATGTTGTCCTGGTCACTTAAGCAGGTGACCGAGCAGAACAAATATTCTTTGACTTGAAGCTCAGTGTTCTTCCCTTACTTAAGATTTTTTTGTTTTTGTTGCTGTGCTTGTTCTGCTTGCACTAAAATAATGATTTTTCTTTTCTTGTTACAATGTATTACAGATGTTATTCAGGAGTTTATTAGATCACGTTCACTTTGTTTCAGGGCTCGTTAATTTTAAGAAGTCATTATAAATAAGCTGTGTAAAAAAGGACCCACCATATAGGAATGCACTTCAAGTGGTTTCTTCGTATTTTTAATAATTGGAGAACACCAGGAGATCGCACATGGGAAAATTAAAAATCTCGGTGGCTGGGCGCGGTGGCTCACGCCTGTAATCCCAGCACTTTGGGAGGCTGAGGCGGGTGGATCACAAGATCGGGAGATTGAGACCATCCCGGCTAACACGGTGAAACCCCGTCTCTACTAAAAATGCAAAAAATTAGCTGGGCTCGGTGGCGGGCGCCTGTAGTCCCAGTTACTTGGGAGGCTGAGGCAGGAGAATGATGCAAACCCAGGAGGCGGAGCTTGCAGTGAGCCAAGATCACGCCACTGCACTCCAGCCTGGGCGACAGAGTCTCAAAAAAGAATCTCGAACACCCAGTCTCTTAAGAAAGATGATCTGGCATGATGTGCACAGTTGGTCATTGCTTCTGTTTAGGATATGTTTGGAAATCTCTGTGGCTCTTGTGATTTATATGCAAGATGACCTTTTCATGTTGTCACAGGCAATTTCATAAAAATAAGAAGGAGTTTAAACTGTATCTTGCATTAGGTTAACATCCAAAGGTATTAGGAGCCAAGCTGTTGAACATTCTAGTTTGAGATTCTGATTTTGCACATGGTTGATTCCAGAGAAAGCACTCCAGGCATGCAGCCCAGCTCATAGGCCACTTCACAGGCTGGGAGGCCTCGTTCCTCTGGAGTCCAGTGTGACCTCTGGGGACCTAGACCCCGGGCCAGCCTCATGGGCGTTCACCCTGCATGGCTGCCCAGGGCCCCATGTGCAAAGGGCTCCATACTTCATCTAATGCACTGCTCTCTCTGTCTAGAGCCCTTACTACTTTTTGTTTTAATAGATATATTTTTTTTAGATGCAGGGTCTCGCTCCATTGCCCAGGCTAGAGTGAGGTGGTGAGGCTAGAGTGAGGTGGTGCCATCATAGCTCACTGCAGCCTCTAACTCCTGTGCTCACGTGATCCTCCTGCCTCAGCCTCTTGTGTAGCTGGGACCACAGGCGCACGCCACCACACTTGGCAAACTTAAATTTTTTTTTTTTTTTTGTAGAAATGAGGTCTCGCTCTATTGCCCAGGCTAGTCTTGAACTTCTGGCCTTGGCCTCCCAAAGTGTTGGGATTATAGGCACGAACCACTGTGACTGGCCCCTTAGTATTTTTTTTTTTTTTTGAACAAGGGTATCCCCATTTTCATTTCACGCTGGGTCCCACAAATCAGGTAGCTGATCCTGGTCCCTTTCAGTTATAAAACTTTCTTCTCTACTCTTTTTAGCCTAATATCAAAGGCATTTTAGTGACTAAAATTTTCTTAGGGTTAGTGGTTAAAAAAGTTTATTGAGCACTAGAGTTTACTGGATACCTGGAAAGGTTTTTTTCTCGTGAGATCTCTATTCAAGTGTGAGCATGCATTTCTTTTTCTTTCTCTTTTATTTTTTTTTTTGAGATACTCTTGCTCTGTCACCTGGCTGGAGTGCCATGGTGCGCTCTCAGCTCACTGCAACTTTCGACTCCCGGGTTCAAGTGATTCTCCTGTCTCAGCCTCCCAGGTAGCTGGGACTACAGTCACATACCACCATGCCCGGCTAATTTTTGTATTTTTAGTGGAGACAAGGTTTTACCATATTGGTCAGGCTGGTCTCAAACTCCTGATCTCAGGTGATCTGCCCGCCTCGGCCTCCCAAAGTGTTGGGATTACAGGCATGAGCCACCGCACCTGGCCAAGCATGCATTTCTTTTAGTAGAGCAAGAAAATCTTTGAGGTACTATTCTGAAAAAAATTTGAGGTGTTCCTAAAATATCATGGCCTGCAGGCTTTCTCAGTCAATGGATCTTGTAAGTACACAGTGGTCTCTGGACGAATATCACACTGCTTTGGCCTGAATCTCAGCGTGACTGCTCACGAGGGATCTGTCTGCATGATGCTGAACCTCTACTTAACAGTTCATAAAATGGGAATCATAATGGTTTATGTTATATAGGGTTATGATGAAGTTTTCATGAGATAAATCATCAGAGTTTCTTGTTTGTTTAATGCCTGGTGTTTAAGTGCTCAAAAATGTTAGCTAAGATCACTTAATTTGGGGCCAGGCTTGGTGGCTAACGCCTGTAATCCCGGCACTGTGGGAGGCTGAGGCCGGTGGATCACCTGAGGTCAGGAGTTCCAGTCCAGCCTGGCCAACATGGCGACACCCCGTCTCTACTAAAAATACAAAAATTAGCTGGGTGTGGTGGCGCACATCTGTAATCCCAGCTACTCGGGAGGCTGAGGCAGGAGAATCGCTTGAACCCTGGAGGCGGAGGTTGCAGTGAGCCGAGATTGCACCACTGCACTCCAGCCTGGGCGGCAAAGCAAAACCTTGTCTCAATCAATCAATCAATCAATGAAATAAAATAAAATAATTTGAGGCCAGTTTTTACCACTCAGATTCATGGTCAGATATGACTCTACTCCTGGCTAAATATCTTTCAAAAATGTGCCAGAAAGTGGATGCATCAGTATAAATCTTTTAGGAGGACTTTTTAAAAAAGCGTGTTGTTGGCCGGGTGTGGTGGCTCATGCCTGTAATCCCAGCACTTTGGGAGGCTGAGGCAGGTGGATCATGAGGTCAGGAGATCGAGACCATCCTGGCTAACACAGTGAAACCCCCGTCTCTACTAAAAATTCAAAAAAATTAGCCGGGCGTGGTGGCAGGCGCCTGTAGTCCCAGATACTCAGGAGGCTGAGGCAGGAGAATGGCGTGAACCCGGGAGGTGGAGCTTGCAGTGAGCCGAGATTGTGCCACTGCACTCCAGCCTGGGCGACAGAGCGAGACTCCGTCTCAAAAAAAAAAAAAAAAAAAGAGGCATCGCTGATGGATTGAACATCAGGTGAAACCTTTTTTTCCTTAGTTCTGAATCTAGCAGAGCAATTATGATACTGTCTCACCTTCCAATTAAAAGGATCAATGATTATAAATATAAGAGTAAAGCTTGTAAGGCTACAACCGTCACACTTGGAGCATATGTTTTTGTAATGATTATTGAGTTTGACAACCCAAAGGAGGCCAAACAAATCCTTCCTTTTATGAAGCTGATAACGTAATTGCACTTCAGTTTTTCGTGTGATTATTGCCCGGAAAAAAGGGAAAGATTTTTCTTATCCTGATGCCACCCAAGTCAATATATGTTTAAGAGCATTTCTCGGCCGGGTGCGGTGCCTCACACCTGTAATCCCAGCACTTTGGGAGGCCAAGGCGGGCGGATCACGAGGTCAGAGATTGAGACCATCCTGGCTAACACGGTGAAACCCCGTCTCTACTAAAAACGCAAAAAATTAGCCAGGCGTGGTGGCAGGTGCCTGTAGTCCCAGGTACTCATGAGGCTGAGGCAGGAGAATCGCTTGAACCCAGGAGGCGGAGATTGCAGTGAGCTGAGATTGCACCACTGCACTCCAGCCTGGGCAACAGAGTGAGACTCCGTCTCAAAAACAAAAACAAACAAACAAACAAACAAAACCACGCATTTCTCAGCTAATTTAAGCCTCACACATTTAGTAATGATATAATTGGCCTAGTCATTTGTCAGGTTGTTTTTGAGTTAAAATGGATGGTTTGAGGTTGAGGCGAAATCGATGAAAAGTATATGCCTGTGTGAAGTAGCTTGTACATTTTTATGACTCTTCCTTTTTGATTTAGGTGAAAGCCTGCCTTTTCTCTATATTGGAAATAAAAAAGGAAGTAGGAGTGAAAAGAACTGGTCATGTCTTGAAAATAATAGCAAAAGGAGGTCAGCTTTGTACACACATTGAGCAGTGACAATGGGCCCCACACCTTATAAAGTTGTAGAATGAATGCCGTTCCCTTCCTGGGGTAGTCACAGCTTGACTTGGGTGATTGCTTCTGAATCCTGCAAGGAGAAATGTTGGGGAGAGGTTCTTAAAAAATGTCGGAAGGACTAGAAAATCATAATGCTTTCTTTTCTTTTTTTTTTTTTGGGGGACGGAGTCTCCCTTTGTCACCCAGGCTGGAGTGCACGATTGTGGCTCACTGCAGCCTCTGCCTCCCAGATTCAAGCAATTCTCCTGCCTCAGCCTCCCGAGTAGCTGAGATTACAGGCGCACGCCACTGTGCCTGGCTAATTTTTGTATTTTTAGTAGAGACGGGTTTCACCTTGTTGGCCAGGCTGGTCTGACCTCAAGTGATCCGCCCGCCTCGGCCTCCCAAAGTGCTGGGATTACAGGCTTGAGCCACTGCGCCCAGCCAATTCTCAAGTTTTTTTAAGAAGACAGTGCAAGCTGCTGAGAATCGATGATACAGTCTGAGTTCTCTGATAGTTGTGGCGTGGCATACAGAAGCAGTCCGTGTTCACGTTCGGAGTCTGGTCAGTGTTCATTTTCTTGCTAATTGGATGATCCCAGATGTGCCAATTAGCTGGTACCAGGGGCATGTTTAATTGGTAGAAATGATGAGTTGGACCGTGCTGTTGCCTGATGAGTTTTCAGAGCAGAGACATGGCGTTTTAGGTGACTTGGGACTATAAAGCAAGAGTATAACCTTTGCTATATACTCACGAAACTTCTGACACTCATTGTGTGGATTTTTCCACACCAGTCCATTTTCCTTGGAAACTGTGACTTTAAGTGAAATGACGTAACAAAACCACAATTTTTCATTTTCTTCATCAGTGTTGTAATGAAATGATATTGAACAAAATGATGATATTCAAGTATGTGATTTTGCTTAAAATCAATTTCCAAGAACTGATTGGACATTAAGTGAGGACTTACTGTGCCACCTTTTAATTGTCTGAGCTGATATTTGGAATATATTAATGAAAACCATGTTGTAGAATGTGTGCCCAGCCTCTCACTATATAGTCAGCCCAATGGACACCTTTTATCTGTGTCATATCTTGTAATGATAATGTATGTGAAATCCTTATGGTATGCATCACACTTGTTTATACTAGATGATAAGGTACTTGTGGATGAGCCTGATGCATGTTTTGGTAACTTACTTAGGATCTTTCATGTGAAATGCTCAGAAATGAAAGGTGCAATAGTCTGTTTACTATCATACCCAGACATAAAAATGCTAGTACTGTTTAGAAAGATTTTAGCTAGAAAAGTTTAAAAACCAGGATGGGCACAGTGGCTCACACCTGTGATCTCAGCACTTTGGGAGGCCGAGGTGGGCGGACCACCTGAGGTCAGGAGTTCCAGACCAGCTGGGCAGCATGGTGAAATCCCATCTCTACTAAAAATACAAAAATTAGCTGGGCGTGGTGGCGGGCGTCTGTAATCCCAGCTACTCAGGAGACTGAGGCAGGAGAATCTCTTGAACTCCGGAGGCGGAGGTTGCAGTGAGCTGAGATCATACCGCTGCACTCCAGCCTGGGCAACAGACTGAGACTTCATCTCAAACAAGCAAACAAAAAACTATGACTTCAAGTAATAATAGCGCTTCCTTCCAAGCGCTTTGATTAAATGTGTCATTTAATCTTTACAACATCCCTGCAAGTAGCAATGTTTTTGTTTGTTTTTCTGTAGTTGGCACATGGAGGAGAAATAACTTGTCCGAGGAAGCACAGCTAGTAATGGACAGATCTGGGATTTGAAGCCAGGTCTTCCAAAGTCCACACGTTTCCCCTGCACTTTTCTGTATTTATTCTAGCTAACCAAGCTTTTGCTCTAATATAATTTGTTCAGAGCATCAAACCACATACATAATCCAGGTTTCAGGGTGTAGTTTTTTTATCTGTAGTTTTTGGTACTAAATAATTAAATTAGCTAAGTGTCAAATCCCTCGTTGTTTTAGGATTTATAGATTTAAATAAAATTAGAATAGATCTTTCCAATTTTTGTTGTTGTTGTTGTTACTGTAAAGAGCTTTTTGTGGTGGAACTAATTTTGGTGAGCAACAGAATAAGAACTCAGGGAATGTCGAAGCAGGAAAATTGATACAGAATTTCAGAACGTGCTCAGAATAAAGTCTTTATTTTCAGCAGTAAATTGAGTGACTTGCAACTCGGGGAAATGTCAAATTGACATGAATGTCCATTGCTTGGACTTCATATTAGCAGGTGTTTATTTCACCACAGACATTGGGCTTTATTAAATACGCCCATTTCAAGTCTTCTTGAACTTCAGAATTACTCGAGCATGTTATTTTCTCTTGCTTTTTTTTTTTTTTTTTTTTTTTTTTGACAGAGTCTCGCTCTGTCGCCCAGGCTGGAGTGCAGT
This sequence comes from Symphalangus syndactylus, assembly GCF_028878055.3. Lineage (NCBI taxonomy): Eukaryota > Metazoa > Chordata > Mammalia > Primates > Hylobatidae > Symphalangus > Symphalangus syndactylus. The sequence goes on along the minus strand of NC_072432.2, from coordinate 20,083,876 downwards.
GACGTGATCTTGGCTCACTGCAAGCTCCGCCTCCCAGGTTCACGCCATTCTCCTGCCTCAGCCTCCTGAGTAGCTGGGACTACAGGCGCCCGCCACCACGCCTGGCTAATTTTTTTGTATTTTTAGTAGAGATGGAGTTTCACTGTGTTAGCCAGGATAGTCTCGATCTCCTGACTTCCTGATCCACCTGCCTTGGCCTCCCAAAGTACTGGGATTTCAGGTGTGAGCCACTGTGCCCGGCCATTATTTTCTCTTTCTTACCTAGTACAAGCATAAAGAATGTTGAAAATCTGTAAGATAACTAAATATTAAGGAAGTTGTGTATTGGGAAATAAGCATACTTAGGTCCTTTTATGAATGGACATAACAGCAAAATAACCTTTTGAACAAATAGTTTTAAAAAGTCTACTCACAGAGCTAAAATCACACTTAATGGAGAAAGAATGAATGCTTTACCATAACTAACATCAGGAGCAACACAAGAGTGTCTGCTTTCACCACCCCCATTCAACTTTGTAGTGGAGGTTCTAGCCAGCATAGTTAGAAAATGAAATAAAAGGTATCCAGATTGTAAAGAAAGAAGTAAAACGATCTCTATTTGCAGATGAGATGATCCTGTGGAGAGAAAATCCTAAGAAATCACCTAGATAACTATTCCATTTAGTAAATGAGTTCATCAAGACTGCAAGATCCAAGATCAATATACAAAAATGAATTACATATGTATATGCTAGCAAGGAAAAATAAACAAAATTAAGAGAACAATCCTATTTATAATATCATCAATAAGCATGAGGTATTTAGGAGTAAATTTGACCAAAGAAGTTCAAGACTTGTACATTGCAAACTACAAAACATCATTGAAAGAAATTAATGAAGACTTAAATAAATGGAATGACATCCTGTGTCTATGGATTGGAAGGCTTAATGTTGTGGAGTTAGCAAAACTCCCCAAATTGATGTATAGATTAAACACAATACCTTTCAAAATCCCAGCTCGCCCTTTCTGCAGAAATTGAGATGGTGATCCTAAAATTCATATGGAAATGCAGGGAACCCAAAATAGCCAAAACAGTCTTGAAAAAGAAAAGCAAAGTTGGATGACTCACAATTTGATTTAAAAACTTACTACAGAGCTACACTAATCAAGACGGTGTGGTCCTGGTGTATAGATCAGTGGACTAGCATTGAGAGTCCAGAAATAAACTCTCACATTTATGGTTTATTTTCTTTTGACTGTCTTATTGGTTAAGATAATTCAGTGATGGAAAGAATAGTCTTTTGAAAAAATAATGCTGGAGCAACTAGATATTCATATATAAAAGAATGCATTTGGACCATTGTCTCACACTGTATGTAAAAATTAATTCAAAATGGATCAGTGACCTAATATAAGAACTAAAACTATAAAACTCTTAGAAGAAAACGTAGGTGTAAATTTTTATGCCTTGAAAGTACAAGCAACAGAAATAGATACATTGTATTTCATCAAAAATTGTGCATCAAAGGATACCATCAAGACAGTGAAAAGACAACTCACAGAATGGGAAATGTGTTTTGAAAATCTGTAAAGGGCTTGAATCTAAATATGTTAAAAACTTTTATAACTCAATAATTAATAGATAACCCAATTAAAAATGGGCCAAGGATATGAGTAGGCATTTCTCCAAAGAAGGTACATGAAAAGATGCCCAACATCTTTAGCCATCAGGGAAATGCAAATCAAAACCACGATTAGATGTCACTTCATACCCGCTAGGATGACTGTAATAAAAAGATAGATAATAACAAGTGTTGGTGAAGATGTCTCTACATCTCTCCTAGGCTGCTGGTGTGGATATAAAATGGTGAAGCTGCTTTGGAAAGCAGTTGTTACTCAAGAGAGTCAACATGACATTACTAATTGAGCCAGCCATTCTGTTCCTAGGTATACATCCAAGAGAAATGAAAATATGTGCCCATATGAAAACCTGTATATGAATGTTCATGGCAGTGTTACTGATGTAGCCAAAGAGCAGAAACAACTTAAATGTTTATCAGTGAATGAATGGAAAAAGAAAGTGTACATATCCATATAATGATGTGATATTTGGCTATAAAAATGAATTAAGCATTGATATATGCTACTACTCATGGCTGAACCTTGAAAACATTTTGCTAAGTGAAAGAAGCCAGTCACAAGAAACTACATATTGTGTGATTCCGTTTATATAAAATATCCAGAGTAGACAAATCTATACACACAGAAAGTAGATTAGTGGTTGCCTAAGGCTGGGGGTTGGAAGATAGTTGAAGAGTAATGGAAAATGACTGATCAAAGGTACGATGTTTCTTGGGGAGAAAAGATGAAAATGTTCCAAAATTGATTGTGATGGTCATTACACAGTTCTGTAATTATACTAAGAACCGTTGAATTGTACTTTTTTTTGTCGTTGTTGTTTTTTAAGATGGAGATTCGCTCTTGTTGCCCAGGCTGGAGTGCAATGGTGCAGTCTTGGCTCACTGCAACCTCCACCTCCCGGGTTCAAGCGATTCTCTTGCCTTACCCTCTCAAGTAGCTGGGATTACAGGCATGTGCCACCACGCCCGGCTAGTTTTGTATTTTTAGTAGAAACTGGGTTTCAGCATGTTGGTCAGGCTGGTCTTGAACTCCTGACCTCAGGTGATCCACCTGCCTTGGCTTCCCAAAATGCTGGGATTACAGGCGTGAGCCACTGTGCCTGGCCTGAATTGTACATTTTAAATTTGTGAATTTTGGATGGTATCTCAATGAAGCTTTTACAAAAAAGACAATCTATGGAGTATTTCCTGTGGCAACTGAAAGTTCAAATAGAGCCAAGCGTGGTGGCTCCTGTATATAATTCCAGCACTTTGGGAGGCCAAGGTGGACCAATTGCTTGAGCTCAGAAGTTCAAGACTAGTCTGGGCAACATAGTGAGACCCTGTCTCTACAAGAAATACAAAAATTAGTTGGGTATGGTGGTGTATGCCTGTAGTCCCAGCTACTCTGGAGGCTGAGGTAGGAGGATTGCTTGAAGCCCAGAGGTGGAGGTTGCAGTGAGCTGAGATTGTACCATTGCACTCCAGCCTGGGCCACAAACTGACAAACCCTGTCTCAAAAAAAAAAAAAAAAAAAAAAAACAAAACCCTGTCTCAAAAAATAAAAAGAAACTACTAATTTAATAATATAAAATAAACTATGGCACATCAATATAATGGGATACTCTGCAGACTTTAAGTTGCAATGCAGAATGTTATTGAAGGACGTGGGCAGACAATATACTGCTTAATGTAAAAAATAAGTTAACAAATAATATGATTCCAATTTTGTGGAAGAACATTTGTAATTATATTTATAGGGGGAGGGCTGGAAGTGTGTGTGTACGTTCGTGATATTAACAGCAGTCATCTGAAGGTGTTGAAATGACAGATGACTTTAATTTTCTCCTTCTTGCCTTGCTGTGTTTCCTAGATTTTATATAATAATCATGCACTAGTTAGCAGAAAAAGAAGTTTGAAGTAAATTCACATACAATATAATGTTTTGATACTTTAATAAAAAATAATAATAATGTAGGACTACGAAGATAACTTTACTCGGCCGGGCGCAGTAGCTCACTCCTGTAATCCCAGCACTTTGGGAAGCTGAGGTGGGCAGATCACTTGAGGTCAGGAGTTTGAGACCAGCCTGGCCAACATGGTGAAACCCCGTCTCTACTAAAAATACAAAAAAAATTAGCCAAGTGTGATGGTGGGCACCTGTAGTCCCAGCTACTCAGGAGGGTGAGGCAGGAGAATCGCTTAAACCCAGGAGGCGGATGTTGCAGTGAGCTGAGACTGCACCACTGCACTCCAGCCTGGGCGATCGAGAGAGACTCCATATCAAAAAAAAAAAAAAAAAAGTTACCGTTAACATATTTCATTTTACAATTATTGCTATTCATAGAGTAGTGACAGCCTCCATGCTTTGACACACACATTGTATGTATAATATATAACGGCTTTCATTGAGTTTGATATATATATACACATATATATACATATATACATATATATACACACATATATATATATATATACACACACACACACACACATATATATATATACACACTGTAAACTCTTAATGAAAGTTATATTATGTGTATCTCGGTTGTTTTTTTTTTTTTTTTTGAGACAGGGTCTGGCTCCATTGCCCAGGCTGGAGTGCAGTGGTACAATCTCGGCTCACTGCAACTTCCACCCACAAGGCTCAAGTGACCCTCCCACTTCAGCCTCCCGAGTAGCTGGAACCCTGGCTAATTTTTGTATTTTGTTTGGTAGAGATGGGTTCTCGCGATGTTGCTCAGCCTGGTCTCAAACTCCTTTGCTCAAGCGATCCGCCCACTCGGCCTCCTAAAATGCTAGCATTACAGGCATGAGCTACCGCACCTGGCCTGTGTGTGTGTCTTTATGTCATAATAATTGCTCAATAAATGCTAACTATCCTCTATTGGGATGTAAGTTCTGAACTATTTTATTCATTGTGAAAGATTGGGCTCAAAAATTTCCCTTTCGCCCCTGCTGGCGCCCCACCAATGCTTAGTTGCTGTCATGAGTGAGTGAGCAGATGGAGCCCATTGTGGGAGGGAAGAAGCCTCAGCTATTTTCTCCCCCGGGAACCTCCCTTTCTGTAGGCATCTTGCCAGCCCGGCATCTTTGCTTGTTCTTTGAGTAGGATGAGGTGACTCTCAGGAGGCTTCTGGGATCTTCTCCAGAAATGCGCTCACCAGAGGAGACCCTGGCTCAGACTCCCAAGTAGCTGGAAGTACAGGCGTGCGTGTGCCACCGCGCCTGGCTAATTTTGTGTTTTTGGTAGAGATGGGGTTTTGCCATGTTGCCCAGGCTGATCTCGAACTCCTGACCTCAGGTGATCCACTCGCCTTGACCTCCCGAAGTGCTGAGATTACACGTGTGAGCCACTGCGCCTCGCCCAAGCCCTTGTTACTGTCGAATTCTGCCCGAATCAACCTTGAAACTTAACTAGTTTTCCCACTTTCAGCTTTTCCCCCAGACTCCAGCTTCTAGATTCTCTGTCAATAAGAGTGTCGAGGTTTAGAGCAGAGGCAAAAACTGGTTTAGAGCAGAGAAAAAAGCCTTGGTCTATGCTGGTGTGCCTTCTTGGCCCAGGAAATGTTTTTGGCAGTCTGAGTGTTTTGTCTTCTCTGTTGGGGGCTGTTAAGAGGCACAAGAAAACGTACCTGTCTGCTAATTGCAGAGGTTAAAAGGCAAGAGCAAAAACACATCGCACCTGACATGCGTTTCGAATTAATAAATTGTTAAAAATGCCTGCTTGGGAGACTTCTGTGGGGCTCAAAGACAGCTCCGTCATTACCTGGGACTAGAGGCTCCAGCAGTTTTTCAGATACTGTGTGGCAATGCGAGGTTTGTCTGCTGTGAAGGGAAAACCATCCCACCGCTTAGGAAGTCATGAGATGCAGCACGAATGTGATTTTGTTACCACGCTCCCCTGGAGGCACGTCGTGCTGTTCTAGAAAGCCTGTCGTTGGAGGAAAACACTTGATGAGTCTGCGGTAAAGGCGTGGCTTGCGATTTCATTTGGGAAGCACAACGTCGTGACGTCTGTGTGATTTACATCCCGGAGCTGATGGAGACACCACCACACTCCATGGAAGGTCCTTCCTGTCCGATCTGTCCAAGGTCTGGAGGAAGAAGCGAGATGGGTCAACTGTGAGCTTCCATCAGCTTCTGCCTAGAGAGAGGCTAATTATTTGGGTTTCTGGTGATTCCACCAGCTCCAGATTTAAGTGTTCTCTATGCTAGGGTGGTGTGGGGGTGTGTGTGGTCAGTTACCGCTTAAACTCCCTGCAGAGGGGGCTGAGGGGCTTGGGTGGCGGGTGGTTGGCAGTGGCGTGTGCCAGCCCTGGGTCTGTGCCTAGACCAAGGCTCATGTTCTGCCCATTGCTCTTGGGACAGGCTCTTTGGGACATCAAGGATTCTGGGAACATCCCGACACTGCTCTCCTTGGGGTGTGTGGCCAGAGGTGTCTTCAGGCTTCAAGGAGAGGTGCTCAGTGCAGGAGACTCAGCTTCTGCCCAGCACCACGGGGTCGCGGGCTTGGAGCATCCAGGTGGTTTCATCCAGGCCTGAGTGAGAACGTGACCTAGTTACTGTGCCTCTCTGCACGTTGGCAGAATAAACAGACCTTGCTTCCTCCCCTACTCCCAGCAAGCAGAATTCTGCTGAGCCTCTTGGAGGCTGGAGGGCCAGTTTTAGTAACGTGCCCTTTCCTGTTTGGCGACCGTCCAGTTATTTTGGGTGAATGTTAATGGCCATGAGTTTGAAAGTTGTAGTTAGATGAAAACGCCCTCTCTGGACACAGTGTCCTTGTCACCTACTGTCTGAAGGTGCTTCCTTTTTGGGGAATAGGATTGAGAGCAAAATGATCACAACATCTGTGGCTTTAGATTGTCATTTGATTTTTTTTTTTTGATGCCTTCTATCTGCATTTAGGTCAGTGGAAGGGATGAATTCATCATAGGCACTTGTAGTAGAAAATCTCCTTGAGCCTCAAAGAGAAGGCTATTTTTCCTGTGGGTCATCTTTTTGCTGTGCATGGGAGGTACTGCCCCATGGGGCAGGGTGAGTTTAACTTTTGGAGGTGGCTGGTGGTCTTGGGGGGAACTTAATTTGAGGACATGTGCATGACCAATAAATGTTCTGGAGGAATGAATAGTCCTGTGTCTCCCACATTTTTATCTTTTATAAAGCACTTGTACTGCACGGTGTCCTTCTAGGCTGATGCAGAATTTTCATACTGCATTTGCTAGTGATTTGCACCAGTGGCCAAAGAACTATAAAGTAGTTGTCTCTATTTTTTAAAAATTAAAAAAAGATGGGGTCTTGCTCCATTGCCTAGACTGGTCTCAAACTCCTGGCCTCAAGTGATCCTCTTGTCTCAGCTTCCTAATTGCTGGGATTATAGGAACGAGGCACTTTGCTCAACCTTAGTTTCCGTTTTATTCAGAATGGAAGGAATTTCTCATATAAGTAGAATTCTAGAGCTAGAAGAGACATTGTATCTCTATCTCTGTCTCTACCTTTATCTCTGTCACTATCTATCTCTGCGTCTGTCTCTAAACTATCTTTATCCCCTTGTTTTATGGAGACAAAACAGGCACAGAAAGTTAAGCCCTGTTACTCAAGATCCTACAACTAGTTGAGGGTAGAATAGGGTCCATTGTGCCCAGGCAAAACCCAGGTAAGAGTGCAGGGCCAGGGCTAACCATGAGCTCCGGGACTTGTGCAGCCTGCCTGTTTCCAGTCTCTGTTCCCCCTTGGGTCATGTCACGTGGGAGCAGAAGCTTCTAGTCTAACGCGTAAAGGACTCAAGAGGAAAGGGGAGCCCAGAAGGGTTGAGGGACTTGCCTGAGATCACACAGCTAGTGAGTGAGTCACCTGTCCAAGCCTGGAATACAGGTCCAGCTGTCCCCACGGAGCCATCCTTCTGGCCCACTAGATTCAGAATGAACTCAGGCTCAGCGTGCATGAATAGAGGATGCTGTGCATAGTCCTGACTTTATGAATCAACTTGATGGGATTCTGTGTGGGGTCAACTAATGTGCTCAGAGTCCAGCATTGAATGAGTAGGAGGTGGGAAGGGGTCCAAGCTCAGTTCTGGCCAACTCCAGAGCTCAGTGTTAGGCCAACACTGTCTTCTCTTGTGAATGAGGAAAACCCTTTCTCAGGCCATGATATGTTGGTATCTCAGTCTTTTGGCCATGAAGGGTAGAGGGGAAAGATTGAACTTTTAAGATCTTTGCCTGGATTCTTGTTATTCTCAATACAAAATAAAATACTTTAAGCTTGTGTGGGGCCCTGGGAACAAGCTGTAGGTGTGCGCTTTTTTTCCTCTGATTAAATTGGAATCACTATGTAAATTAACTTTCCAGGGGATTGTCTGTGGGAATTCCTAAAGCAGCCTTAGGTTGATTTGACATGTGAAGAAAATACATCAAGCAATCAATCTTAGAAGCTTCTCTTCTATTCAGGGTTTCCACAGGAAGGCAGTTTCACCCCAGCTGGAATCACCGGTTGCTTTTCACATTCTTAATTCTTTTGCCAATTTTCCAGATGCCTTTGGAAATTCATGCTGACCGTTTTTTTTTTAAAGATTCCATTTTAAGTACTGAATATTTTCCTGTCACTACTTAAACTGGCATGAATAAAATATTCCCTTTCAGGAGGATGATTTTCAAATGTTTCTTAAAGAAAAACAAAACACCCTAGTCGGTTAAATTTAGGAGGTCTGTTAAAATGCCCTTACAGTACCAGCGGGTGAATTTGAGAATAAGAATTCTGTCTTCCTCACAGTGCCATATACAGTGCACTGTAATGGCAAGCATGAGGAAATTAGGATGACTAGAACCGAATCATCCAGGACTCAAAATAGAGTTTCTCCCTCAGAACAATCTGGGATATCTATACTAAATTTATGGGATAGTTACTGTCATTAACAGCTCATATAACTGAAAATGGTGAAATGATTTGAAAATCAGATAAACAGTAATTGCACCACTGCACTCCAGCCTGGATAGCAGAGTGAGACTTGTCTTAAAACACACACACACACACACACACACACACACACACACAAACAGTCTGGGCGTGGTGGCTCATACCTGTAATCTTAGCACTTTGGGAAGCCAAGGCGGTGGATCACCTGTGGTTAGGAGTTCAAGACCAGCCTTACCAACATGGTGAAACCCCGTTTCTACTAAACATACAAAATTAGCTGGGCGCGGTGGTGTGTGCCTTTAATCCCAGCTACTCGGGAGGCTGAGGCAGGAGAATCGCTGGAACCCGGGAGGTGGAGGCTGCAGTGAGCCGAGATGGTGCCATTGCACTCCAGCCTGGGTGACACAGCAAGACTCTGTCTCAACAAAACAAAACAAAACAAAACAAAAAATCAAAAACAAAAAATATAACAAAACCCCCACAACTCCTCCTTCCCTCTCCCCCCAGCCCCTGACACCTACCATTCTACTTTGTTCCCGAATTTATCTACTCTAAGGGCGTCCCGTAAGTGTGATCATACAGTACTTAGCCTGTTGAGATTACCTTATTCTACTCAGCCTAATTGCCTTATGGCTCATCCACATTATAGCATTTGTCAGAATTTTCTTCCTTTTTATTTATTATCGTGTACCATATGTTATTTGGAAATACGTATACATTGTGGAAGGACTAAATTGATCTAGTTAATATATGTTTTACTTAACATACTTGTTTTGTAGTGAGAACACTTAAAATCTACCGTCTTAGCAATTTTCCAGAACACATACATTGTTATTAAGCACAGTCACTATGTTGTACAATAGATGTCTTGAACTTTTTCCTCCCAGCTGAAATTTTGTATCCTTTGACAAAAGTCTCCCCAACCCCCTGACCCCCAGGCCCTGATAACCACCATATTACATTCTACTTCTATTTTTTTTGAGACGGAGTCTCGCTCTGTCACCCAGGCTGGAGTGCAGTGGCACGATCTCGGCTCACTGCAAGGTTCACGCCATTCTCCTGCCTCAGCCTCCCGAGTAGCTGGGACTACAGGCGCCCACCACCATGCCTGGCTCATTTTTTGTATTTCATGTAGAGACGGGGTTTCACCGTGTTAGACAGGATGGTCTCGATCTCCTGACCTCGTGATCTGCCCGCTTCGGCCTCCCAAAGTGCTGGGATTACAGGCGTGAGCCACCGCGCCTGGCCTTTTCTTCCTTTTTTAAGGAATACATTTTCTTTTAGCTCCTACTGAATGTAACTCATGGTGCTAGGCTCTTTGAGAGAGGCAAAAACGTTTCACTCCAGGAACTCATAGTGTTATGGGTGAAAAGAACTGAAAACACGGCAGGCGTTTTAGATGTGTGTTACCACCATCTATCCTCCCGACCTCAGTGAGATGGGGTCAGACATTTTAATTTTCTCACCCAAGGACATTCAGCGAATTAAGTGGCTGAGTTGAGCTTCAGGCCCAGCTTTGGGAGACACTCCCTGTATCCTGTAAGCAGAGACCAAATCAATGCTGTGTGAGTTTAGAGATGGAGGCACCCAGCGCACCTGGGGGAAGACATGATGGACACGTGAGCATTGCGTCCAAACTTGAGGCATGGCACTTGAGGTGTCCTGCTCTGAAGGCGGGGACAGTGGCTGAGCAGACATGCCGGCCAGAACACTACCCTGAAGATGACAGTGTTGATATCAAGGGCGGGAGGTGAAGGAAAATGGCAGTTTACCCTCCACACCTCACACATGTGTGGGTTTTTCCTTCTCATTAAGCAGTTCTCCAACTCTTGGACACCTGTGTTTCCTACAGTTCACTTGTGACACTGACTATGCGCAGGTATTGCAGACCCCACAGGTTGAGGGCAGTTCCACAAGCCTGCTCTCCACACCCCCTCCACTTCAGACGCCAGTCACAAGTCCTAGGTTGTGGCTCGTGCTTTTGGCCAACTGGCCATACTTTGAGGGTTCGCACCACCCCTAACACACGTTTGATCGTTTGCGATAATGGCTCACAGAACCTAGGGAGACACTTATGTTTACAGTTTTATTATGACAAATACAACTCAGGAACAGCCAAATGGAAGAGATGCATAGGGGGAGGCATAGGGTGGGGTGGGGTGGCAGGGGAGCTTGCTTTCTTCTCTGGTTGCCCCACCTCCCTCGTCTCCAGGTGTTCACCAACCAGAAACTCCCCAGACCCCTCCAATTAGGGTTTTTATGGAGATTCCATGATTGATGTACATCACTGGTCGTTGGTGACTGACTCAACCTCCAGTGCTTCTCCCCTTTCTGCATTGGAAAATTCCAACCCTCTGTCATCACCTGGTTGGTTCCCCTGGTAACCAGCACCCCTTTTCCAAGAGTCACCGCATTGGCATAAACTTAGGTATGCTTGAAAGGGGCTTATGATGAATAATGAGAGATGTTCCTTTCACCCCATCACTCCAAATTCCAAGGGCTTTCGGAGGTCTGTACTAGGAGCCAGAGTCATACACCAAAGATAGATTTCTTACCCTGCCACACCTGGGAGATGGTAGAGTTGACATCAAGGGTGGGAGGAGATGAGCAAGCTGGGCATGAAGGAACCAGTGGGAAACCAGGTTAGAAAGGGGGTAAAGGTCAGATCATGATGGGTTTTGAGTTCTAGGCTAAAGTGTTTATAGTGTTAGCTCGTGACACATCCAGGATGTGGGAACATGAGCAGAGCTGAGCCTTAGAAAATGACCTCAGAGCCTGTAGCAGGGCTGTGATCTGGGCCTGGACCGGTGTGGTAGCGGGCAGGGAAGAGGCTGTGTACAAGAGGCCTTGGAGGGCAGGGCTGGGACATGGTGCTGGCCCAGGTGAGCTCACCCATGTCAGCATGGTGTGCCTCCAACTTGGGGTGCACTTTGTAGCTGCTTACTGAGGGTAAACAGTTACATTTATTTTTTTAAAATTTTAATTTTTGTTTTGTAGAGACAGGGTCTCACTCAATTGCCCAGGCTGGAGTGCAGCGGTGCGATCGTAGCTAACTGCAGCCTCCAACTTCTGGGTTCAAGCAGTCCTCCCACCTCAGTCTCCCAGGTAGCTAGGTGCATACCACCATGCCCAAGTAATTTTTTTTTATTAATGTTTTTTTGTAGAGACCAGGCGGGTCTCAAACCCTTGGTCTCGAGTGATCCCCGTGACCTGCAGCTGCCGCCTCCACAGAGGTTTGGGAGTGGGGCTGAAAGTCCCAACCCTCTAATCCTGCCTTGGTCTTTGAAGTGCTCAGCACCCATCCTGAAGCCACCTATGGAATCTCAGCCACCAGTCACCTCATTAGCCTACAAAAGACATCACTGTGGAGGTTCCAAGGATTGTTGTATGCTGGGAAACTTCAAGACAAAATAAGTATTTTGCAGTATCATAAAGGGCCACCAGGATCAGGCTGGAATTCAGGGCTTCTGACATCTAATGTAGTGAGGAATGTTCTATTAGCTTTTGGGGAAAACTTACTGTAGAAGAGTTGGTTTTTCGGCCAGGGGAAGTGGGTCATGCCTGTAATCCCAGCATTTTGGGAGGCCGAGGTTGGTGAATTACTTGAGGTCAGGAGTTCGAGACCAGCCTAGCCAACATGGTGAAACCCCATCTCTACGAAAAATACAAAAATTAGCTGGGCATCATGGTGCGTGGCGGTAGTCCCAGCTACTTGGGAGGCTGAGGCAGGATAATCGCTTGAACCTGGGAGGCAGAGGTTGCCGTGAGCCATGATTGCACCACTGCACTCCAGCCTGGGCGACAGAGCGAGACTCCGTCTCAAGAAACAAAAAAGAGTTGTCAACCTCCACCTTCTGGGTTCAAGCGATTCTCTAGCCTCAGCCTCCCGAGTAGCTGGGATTACAGGTGCCCCCCACCACACCTGGCTAATTTTTGTATTTTTAGTACAGACAGGGTTTCATCATGTTGGCCAGGCTAGTCTCGAACTCCTGACCTCAGGTGATTCACCCGTCTCGGCCTCCCAAAGTGCTGGGATTACAGGCATGAGCCACTGTGCCTGGTCAAAAGAGTTGGTTTTTAAGTGTTCAGTAGCCCCCAGTCCAGGGCTCCTTAACTCGGAGCAGCAGTAAATTTGGAAGGTCAGCCCCTCTCCTGCTGGGCGCTGCTGGTGTCCTGTCTTGTTTACTATTGTGTCCACATCATCGTCCACCATTCCTCTTTGGGAAGTAAGAACTTGGGGAACAGTTGCCAAAATCATCATTTTTCTTGTGAGTGCTATTGGGGTTTTCTCCCTCTCAGGGCTTATGCCCAGTGATAATGGGTTCATTCTGGGCCCTCCAACCAGAGTCTTCATGAGTCTCTGGCTTATCCTCCTTTTTGCCATATGCTGTGGGGGAAAAGCAGCCCTCCACTGGAGAACACTTCTTCCAGGCCCTCCATGGTGTAAGGGCTATGTAGAAGGTATTTGATCTCTCTTCTGTTGCTTTGCTATCTCAACTTCCTGTCTAGGCTTCAGCTGAGCAGATCCTTGAAATTGGCTTAAACAAGCACTGACAATCTTCTTTGAGTTAAGATCAAGTGTGTTGGCAGCTCCTGCAGACTATGCCTCTGTCCTTCTCCCAGCAGCAGCTGTTGCTGGTTCAGCTTAGCACTTCCAGCCACGTAGGCTCTCTGTGGCCATGTCCACGTCCACCGGGCAGGCTCCTTGCCTGGTGTGTCAGAGCCCCACCTTCTGCTGTTCCTGAGGTTTAGGTTTTTAACACAGTCCTAAGGAGCTGAATGAGGGGCCCAGGAAGACGCTGATTTTATGCACCATCTCTGTGTTTGGCCCGCAGCTGTGTTTGTGTGATTTTAAAACAATTTATCGCTCATCTCAACTGGGCCCCGTCGGCTGACCCAGCTCCTCCGCAGCCATTGGTAATCTCCATTTTAATTAATCTTTCAAAGAAGCAGATTAAGTTGATTGCTTCCCAAGCTGAGTTTGGTGTCTGTACCTTTCAGCTGCCTTACAGAAGTGATTAAAATAAGGATTTTTCTATGAGCTTTGGTGCCCAGTTAAGATTATTTTTGGATCTCGTCTCAATGGTTTATTTCCATCATGTGCCTGTTTTTAACATAAGAGCTGAAAATGAGCGGGGCTGGTTTTTGTCTCCTGCGGGTGTTCTGTTCTTTCAAGCGCCCTAGGATGGCCATGACCTTTGGTTCCGTCTGCTTTGTGGGCCCCTTGACCCTCGGAGCCTTCTAGGGTAGCCCTGCTGAGTCACTAACATGGAGTCACACCTTTTTTCTTCCAGTCCTGGCTTCTCTTCCCCCACACACCTTTGCACATAAAACCATTTATTCCTGACCTACCCAAGCGGAGGTCCTGTGGCCACTCTCCCCAGTCCTAACTCTAGCCCTGAATTGAAGAGACTGCATTGAAAATGTTGGTTTCCTGTCAGTTTCCTCTTCTGCTGTGCCCTCCTTGAGGGGAGGGCTAGTATTTCAGCCATCCCTGTGACCCTGGGGCCTAGGTTGAGTGCCTGGTACACCAGGAAGCGCTCAGTGACGGTCCCTTGAATTAGTGAACCTCCTTGAAGTGCACGGAAAAATTGACTGAAGAGGATGAGTGTTGCTTAGAGCCAAGGTAGTAGGAAAAATGTTGGCCTAAAGATGTGTTTTGTTTGGCTTGCACGCTGTTGAAAAGTTTTTGAGTCAACATACCAGAAAAAATCCCAGGTAAACTATACGGTGAAAATCCAGATTTCCAGCTTCTCTTGAAAAATGTAGAGACCTGGCCTAGGCTGGAACTGAGGGATGGGCGTCTTTTCGAGGGGCCCAACTCGGCTTTTTATTCACCTGATTTCTAAAGTAATTTTGTAAAGCCATCTACCCCCTCCTACACTTTGAGTTGATAGCCAAAATTTTTCATCGTAACTTGAGAGAGGCAAAGGATGTTATTTCCAGAGTACTGTAAATATTGGCATCTTGAAATAAAACAGTTACATCATTATTTTAAGTGTAACCAGTGGAGCTAAATACCGCAGAGATTTGATACCCACTGTCATCCATTTAAAAAGAAGCTCATCTTTAACCACTGGAATTTCTACCTCATTCTTTTTTTTCTTTAGAGTCATATTCTATTCTCATAGAATTTTATCCTAGGATATTACATTTGTTCTTGCCAAAAACATGTATATACATTTAAATTAAGTTTCCTGTGGCTAGAGGGCCTACGTATTTTCAAAAGTTCTTGTATTTATTTCTTTATTTTTTGAGATGGAGTTTCGCTCTTGTTGCCCAGGCTGGAGTGCAGTGGTGTGGTCTCGGCTCACTGCAACCACTGCCTCCAGAGTTCAAGCGATTCTCCTGCCTCAGATTCCTGAGTAGCTGGGATTACAGGTGCCTGCCACTATGCCTGGCTAATTTTTGTATTTTTTGTAGAGACGGGGTTTCACCATGTTGGCCAGGCTGGTCTTGAACTCCTGACCTCAGGTGATCCGCCCGCTTCGGCCTCCCAAAGTGCTGGGATTACAGGCATGAGCCACTGTGCCCAGCCCAGAAGTTCTTGTATTTAGTTATTGTGATGATGATTCTACATTTGAACAAAACAAAGATATAAATTTTGGTAAATAAAAGGAGAATATAGAATTTATTTGGAAATATGTCTCCTAATAAAAATCCATAGAGTGTTTGGGTTTTTTTTTCTTTCGGTTGTTTGATGTGGATGAAGATTACTCATTGCTGGGGTAAGGAGGTCAGCATTAGTCCTTTTCCTATTTTTGTGTTTTTATAGATGTCAGTACAAAGAAACCAGATGTGACTGAGTAGATGGGATAGGAGTTTTTCATAGCAGTCCTTCAGTGAGTTCTTTGGACTCTTTCCGATTTCTGTGTCACATTATTTATTCTGCCTGCATCACAGTTGCTGCTGTTAGCCTTTTCCTTTCTAGCAGGTCTCTCTTGAGTGGAAGGAGCATGCCCTACTGGGAATGGTATTGGAATATGCATGGAGGTGGGTGAAGGTGGTATGGGAGTGCTCTCAAACCATGGTCTCCTTGAGGCTTACTGGTGTGAGGGAGTGGGAGGTAGTCCCCAAGTATATCCAGGAAGATAAAAGATGAGGGCCGGCTGGGCGTGGTGGCTCACACCTGTAATCCAGCACGTTGGGAGGCTGAGGCGGTGGATTACCTGAGGTCCGGAGTTTGAGACCAGCCTGGCCAACATGGTGAAACCCTGTCTCTACTAAAAATACAAAAATTAGCTGGGCGTGGTGGCGCGTGCCTGTAATCCCAGCTACTCAGGAGGCTGAGGCAGGAGAATCACTTGAACTTGGGAGGCGAAGGTTGCAGTGAGCTGAGATCGCACCACTGCACTCCTGCCTGGGTGACAGAGCAAGACTCCGTCTGAAAAAAAAAAAAAAAAAAAGTTGAGGGTCATGGCTGGACTGCAGTGTTCCTAAGGATAGGAGCCACACCACGGCTTAGATCTGTTGGGACACCCCACTATGACACCTGTTAGAGGGGTTTGCACTATATGCCAGTAGTGTCATAAGAGGAAAACAAACTATAGTGCTTCCACAGTTTTTGTGGATTCTGTGTTTGCAAATTCACCTATTCACTAAAATGTATTTGCATTTTTGTTGGTGATTTTGCTGCTTAAAGTAGCCGCAAGCATAGTTCAGAAGTGTCTAGTGTTCCTAAGTGTGGAAAGGCTGTAACGTACCTTGCAGACAAAATTTGTATGTTAGTTTCTTCAAGCATGAGTTGTGGTGCTGATGGCTGTGAGGTGAATATTAATGAATCAACAATATATGTTCAATGACATGTCTTTAAACAGAAACACACATAAAGCAAAGTTCTATATTGATGAGTTGATGTGACTAGAGAGGCCTGTAGGAACCTAGTCCTGTTTTTCCCCTAGGAGCAATGGTTCGGTATTGGCTAATTCGGCGTTCACGGCAACTTTCGAAAACATAACTACTGCAAATGATGTGACGCAATGGGATGTCATTTGCGCCTGGATGTTATGACTTTAGGAATTTAAGAAATCATTTCAGGATAATGTCTAGGTAGGTAGGTTTTTTACTCGGAATTTGAAGGGAGTGACAAGTATTTAATTTTTACAAGACAGTCTTTGGAAGCAGTCCCCTAACAGAGTGGCAACCATTGGAAAGTTTTTTGAGTGCGTCCAAAGGAGGATTTCTAATGATGGGAAGTGCCTTTGCCATTTAAACTTCACTGTGAGCCCACTTCTCGCTGCGTACCTAAAGTCTGAGCAGTCAAGCGAAGTGCTGAGTAAGGAGAAGAGCATCTCAGTGACTCTTTTATTATTTGACTACGGCTTGTGTCACCGGAAGATGAAAGACCTCAGAGGAGGAATGCAGAGTTTGGAAGCTGCCCAAGACTCCCAATTTACATTCAGAACCATGATTTATTCTCTGATTTCACGTAGCTTAAACTTTTTTCTTAATATCCGCTAGCTCTACGAACTTTAATCCCTACTAAATAGTATATAGAATGTAATTGTCATGATTTTGAGAACTTTATACTCTGAGGGACTGAGTGTATTTTGAGATGTGACCTGATTTCTCTGGAATCCCCACTTGAAGGCTTTGCATTTTCACAGATGGAGACTTACAACTGTACCCAGAGTGTGACGTAGGCCTCCAGGAAATGCGTTCTTCTGGTTTAATTCCTCTCCTCCTTCAGGACAGATCTCTGGTCTAGCAGGACCTTTCCTGTGCCAGGCACAGTGGCTCACACCTGTAAACCCAGCACTTTGGGAGGCCGAGGTGGGCAGATTGCTTGAGCCCAGGAGCTCAAGATCAACCTGTGCAATATAGCGAGGCCCCTGTCTCTACAAAACCAAAAAAACAAACAAAAAAGGAGTGCCTTTTCTGTCTTTACCTTTCTCCTTTATAGATTGTTTTATAATATATAATATATATTGTAAAATATATATAATATATATTATATATAAAGCTCACATCAGATTCCAGGCCTGATATACCTCCCCAAAGAAATTGTAAAACCACCAGTTACCTTTCCTTCCCACGTATGTTGTCTCTCCTAATAGCTATTTAATCAATCTGAGCCTCTACTTTGTTCTTGGGCCTGTGTTAGGTGCTGGGGGCACAAAAACAGCCAGTGCTGAGCCCTGGGGTCAGGGAGCACATTCCCTAGGGAGAAGGATCCGTACAGCAGCGTGGAGGGGCTGTCAGGTAGGGAGGCTCCCACAAGGAGCCTCAGAAGGGGGCCGTCAGGGTGCCTCAGTTTGTCTGGGAGACTCGGGGAAGGCTTCACAGAGGAGGTGAGCTGGGCCTGTGGCTTGAGGGATGGGTAGGAGTTTACCAGCTGAGCAAGAGAGATAGGGATTCCAAGCAGGTAGACCAGCTTTGGTCCTGAGACACAGAGGATGGATGAATGAGAAGATGGTCTGTTTTGGCATTCAGGCATGTATAGGGGAGTAGTGAGAGAGAAAGCTGAAAAGTAGCTTTGGTTGTCCGGGAATATATATATTCTCAGACTATATATGTGTATATCTATATATGGACAGAATCTTGCTCTGTCACCCAGGCTGGAGTACAGTGGCGCGATCTCCGCTCATTGCAACCTCCGCCTGCCAGGTTCAAGCGATTCTCGTGCCTCAGCCTCCCTGGTAGCTGGAATTACAGGTGCGTGCAACCATGCACAGCTGATTTTTGTTTGTTTTTTTTTTTGAGACAGAGTCTTGCTCTTTCGCCTTGTATTTTTAATAGAGACAGGGTTTTGCCATGTTGGCCAGGCTGGTCTCGAACTCCTGACCTCAAGTGATCTACCTGCCTCGGCTTCCCAAAGTGCTGGGATTACAGGCACGAGCCACTGTGCCTGACTAACATTTTTTGAGACAGCATCTCAATCTGTTGCTCAGGCTGGAGTGCAGTGATGCGATCACAGCTCACTGCAGTCTCTACCTCCCAGGCTCAATTGATCCTCCCACCTCAGCCTCCTGAGTAGCTGGGACTACAGGTGGGCACCACCATGCCCAGCTAATTTTTGTTTTTTGTAGAGACAGGGTTTTGCCATGTTACTCAGGCTGCTCTCAAACTCCTGGTCTCAAGTGACCCGCCTGTCTCGGCCTCCCAAGTGGGACTTTTTATGTGACACTTAGTCATTTGGTTTTTATCCTGTCAGTGAGGAAATTAAAGAGAAACATGATCAGCTTTTTTGTGTGTTTGAAAGACCACTTTGGAGCTGCCGTTAAAAAGTCTTAAGACTGACGTTAGGGAGACCAGTTAAATTGCTCGTGGAGTCCTGGAACGGGGGAGTCAGGGAGAGGTTAGTGCCCCAAATCGGCAGTGGGGCTGGAGGGGCAGGATAGACATAAAGGATCCCTGAGGCAGTCACTTCACTGGGATCATTTTGGATTTAGGAGCATCAGTTGGAAGTGAAGGGCTAACAGGTCTCCTGCTTGGGTAACTGGTAATCAGTGCCCTCTACTGAGGATGTACCCAGGACCAGGTTTGTGTGGGCGAAAGGTGATGAGTTCTGGATGCGCAGAATTGCGTGGATTGGAGAGACCTCAGCGTGGAGCTCTCCAGGGCTCGAATAAGATACATCATTCTGGCAGAAATATGGCTCCAGGATTATAACCTGCAAGCAGGCTTTTTTCCCCCCTTTGGTTTTGCTTTCTTGTTTTCCTGCATTGTCTACTTAAGCAATTTATGTTGATCTGTTTGTTAGCAGAAAAGGAACAAGCAGCAAATGTATGGAAGTACTCAGGAGGAAGGCAGAAGCCCTAATGATGTGATCTGAGGACCACCTTGGACACGTAAAGCCAGATGCAATGAAAAGTTGTGAGCTGGTGTTTGAAAGTGATTTACAACAGGCTGGCATCGGCTTGCCAGCTTGTCTTCACATGGACATCTGCCCTGCAGAACTGCAGAATGGCTTAGAACACCGGTTCTGGTTTCAGGTGGACGTTGTTCACCCCTTCATATGTGTGGGACCTTGGGTGAGTCCTCGCTCCGTGCCCACCTGTCTTTCTTGGATAAGGGTGATAATTGATCCCACTTTACTTGTGAGGATTCAGTGAGATAATTGATGGTGTTTCTTAGCTCAGTTCCCGGAAGAGTGGGCACTCAAAAAAAAAATTGTCTCTTGAAGTATTTACATGCACAGCTATTCTATAAAGACTCAAAATTTACTACTGAATGTAAATCTGGGATTCAGAATTGGTTTTTTAGGTGATTTATTTTTCATTTATGAAGGCATGCACCATAGAATTCCTGCAGAGAATGGGGATAGAAGCCTCCCTGTTAATGCATTTAAAAATATTTGATTTGCAAAAAATTCAGCATACTTTAAAATAATCTTATTAATAATAATTTGTATCGTAACAACTATATTATATAATGCATTGAACTTCTAAGTGTTTTTTTTCCCCCATCAGCATCTCAACTGTTCTTCCATAATAGGCCTTGAAGTAAGGCCAATGTTTTGGCCCTGATGTTACCATTGTGGACGTGAGACTCACCCATGTCACAGAGCAGTTCTCCGGTTTCCCAGTTCTTGATACCTTGTGGCAGGTGGTAATACTGGGGCCAATTGAAAACTTTCCTGTTGCTTTTGGAAAAGAAAAAAGATAAAAGACAAAAATGGGCATATAGTTATTTGAGCTTTTCTTTTCTTTTTTTCTTTTTGAGACTGAGTTTCGCTCTTGTTGCCCCAGCTGGGGTGCAACGGTGTGATCTCAGCTCACCACAACCTCTGCCTCCCAGGTTCAAGTGATTCTCCTGTCTCAGCCTTCCCAGTAGCTGGGATTACAGGTGTCCACCACCACGGCCAGCTAATTTTTGTATTTTTAGTAGAGATGGGGTTTCTCCATATTGGTTAGGCTGGTCTCGAACTCCTGACTTCAGGTGATCTGCCCGCCTTGGCCTCCCAGAGTGCTGGGATTACAGGTGTGAGCCACTGCGCCCGGCCTTATTTGAGCTTTTCTAAAAGCAAGAAATTGAGGAAGAAACTCCTAACTGGGCAAATCCAGACCAAATTTCTTAATATTTTCAGAGAATACACAGTTGCGTCTGATTCTTTTTGGAAATATGGTATGCCTTATAAATAGGTACACCTTAATTAGTTGCAAAGATTTAAACAAGTGTGGGAAAGCTAGGAGAGAAAGCTATTTGTTACTGTTAATTATGTATTGTACAGGGCTATGCTGAGATTGAGTTATTCTTGGTATGAATAACTTCCTTTGAAAGTTAGAATCAGAGTTTTAGAACATAAGGGACCTTAGATTTTAATCCACAGTGACCAAGAAAACTGTGTTTTTTTTAATTTGTATTTTTTTTTTTTTTGAGATGGAGTCTCACTCTGTCGCCCAGACTGGAGTGCAGTGGCATGATCTCAGCTCACTGCAACCTCCACCTCCCGGGTGATTCTCGTGCCTCACCCTCACGAGAAGCTACAAGCATGTGCCACCATGCCCGGCTAATTTTTGTATTTTTAGTAGAAATGGGGTTTCTCCATGTTGGTCCGGCTGGTCTTGAACTCCTGACCTCAGGTGATCCGCCTGCCTCATCCTCCCAAAGTGCTGGGATTATAGACTTGAGCCAGTGTGCCTGGCTGGAAAACTGTATTTTTGAGCATTAACTAATTTCCTTTAAATTTTTGTTGATAAAGGAGAGACCCAGCTGCCAAAGAGTCTTCTGTTCTAGGGGTAAGACTGGTCACTGCATGTTAAATTGACATCATTCAACCAAATGTGGTTTAGCCTGAGCCATCGTATTGTGGGTAAATGTGTAGTTTCTGTTGGGTCTTTGGAAATACTAAAAATAGGCACCCACCATACCTCCTTTTGGGGGCTTCCACAGCTGGCTTCAGCCCAGCCAGCTCATTTTGCAGACCTAAAGCGTTTAAGCTCCATGCCTGTGGTCAGAGATGTGGGGACTTTGTAAAGTAATATTTCATCTCTAGTGCAGACATAATGCCCAGGAAACTGTCGCACCCATCAGCGAGCCTTGGAGTCATGTTCTTTATGGATGACACAGTGATACAGCTGTAATATGCGCCATGTTCAGTCCAGCGACAGGCAGTGAACTGACGAGAAAACTCCACTGTTTGCTTAGACTTTCTGTGTATTGACTCAATGCTCACATTACTAAGCGCCTGTCTTTAAAAATTAGCCACCGTCTAGCAGGTATAAACAGGTAGGACAATTAACACCTGAAATTGTCTTGTTCTATAAGTGAAACCAGTGAAACGTCATTAATCAAGACCCTCATACATTTGGAATGCCAAGTGACAGTCAACGGGGTTAGACTGAAGTTGGCTGGAGCCAGTATCTATGAGACAGGAGTTTGCTGAGCAAACCCGTGATATCAGCATGACATAGTCATATTGTTTAATCTACTTTACAAGAACAAACACTTAGCTTTAATATTGGCATGCGTTGTTAAACGTTTATTACAAGTACTTCTTATCAGGACCAACCAGACTTCTGCTTAGCAATAATTTGCCAGCCCTTTAAAGTGTTTATGAATTTCAGAGCACTTAAATGGCATTTTTATGTGAATGTTTTGAAATCAACGGGAGAAAGGGGAAATGCTAGCGTCTGATTTGTTTGTACCAGTGCTGCTGGGAAGAGGACTGGGCCTCGAGGAGACACTTAGCATTTCTTGTCGCGTGTAGGATTGAACGGGTGCATAAATCAAATGGTGCTGGGATTAGCGGTTAGCTAGTTGGGAAAAAAACAACTCATTGTGTTTCTCAGTGGCGGTTCCATTGGCACCACAGCCAAGATGATCTTTCCTTGCTCAGGTTTGTGCTGTGCGCTCCAGACATTCAGCTTCCCTGACTCCCACCCCGTGGAAGTTTGTTTCTGACTTGTTTCCAGATCCCCCTGAGGAAACAGCTCCCTCCCTGGTTCAGGACCGTCATGTCATGCCAAACACCAAAACGAATTCCAGATATTAGAAAGTTCGGTGTAAAAAACCCATGAAACAAGAAGAAAATGCTAGTTAATATCTGTCAAAAGCTTTTTCTTTTTCTTTTTCTTTTAATTAAGCTGTTGGCCGGACGTGGTGGCTCATGCCTGTAATCCCAGCACTTTGGGAGGCTGAGGTGGATCATCTGAGCTCAGGAGTTTGAGACCAGCCTGGGCAACATAGGGAGACCCTGTCTCTACAAAAAATGAAAAAACAGACCTTCCACAAAAATTAGCTGGGCATGGTGGTGCAAGCCTGTAGTCTCAGCTGCTTGGGAGGCTGAGGCACGAGAATTGGTTGAGCCAGGGAGGCGGAGGTTGCACTGAGCCAAGATCATGCCACTACACTCCAGCCTGGGCGACAAAATGAGACTGTCTCCCCCCACCAAAAAAAAAAAAAAATCAAGCTATTGAACTGTCTGTAAAGTCGTGCATCCATATCTCCCTGGGCCTCCTCCGTTGCTGCGTAATAAGTCTGTGCCTCCAGTTGTCCTTATGTGGGCTATTCCAGCTCTTTCCCTTACGGTACAGCTTGTTCCCTATTTTCTCTGACCCTTTATAGAGGAGATCGAGGCCACCTAGGGTGATGTCACTGCTTTATGTCTTGATACCGCAGACTTTCTTTCTAGGGAAGGCTCCCTCTGCTCCACTTCCAAGGGTCCTGGTCCTTCAGACCCCACCCCCATGCCAATTTCCATTTTGCCTTCTCTTCTTCCTCTGTCTCTGCTGCCTGTCACCCTCCTTATACTGTAAAATGCCCCGCTCACGTCCATCTTCCTGCACAGCCAACCTCCAGCCTCTCTCGTGCCCTGCGTTCATGGCCAGACCTCTCCATGACTTCTTTCAGCCCAGGCTTGAGGAACCCGGGCCAGGAGGCCTGGCAGGGTGGGCAGAGCCGCTGCAAGGGACTGGACTCAGTTGCCCACGGGATCCTGTCACCCAAGCCCCAGCTTAAAACCCAGAAGCTCCCACTGCAAGGGGAAGGGAATTCCAGGAAATCATACCAGCCTTCCTTTTCACATTTCTTTCCTCACCATCCCCTCGCTCAACCTAGAAGTTTCCTTCTTCCTGAAGCGCGTCTGGGATCGCCCCCATGGTTGCCTTCTCCCCCATCCCTGTCTGCTCCGCTGCGCCACAGCGTTGTCTTCTCTGACCCTAGATCTCTTCTCTCCAGCTTCCTTCTCCATTACTTCATGGTAGCCCCTTCTGGAAACCTCTCTGAGACCCTGAGGGCAGGGAGTAACCAGCTCCTGCCGCACAGGCTTCATCCAAGGATGGAGAAAGAGCTGGTTGAGCTGGTTGATTGAATATTAAATCTGGGAGGAGATTTACTTCCCCATTTCTAGCTGTGGTCCAAGTTGACCAACATCATCCAAATAGGTGATTTGCTTGAGCATTTTACAATGATTCAAGCTCTAGGTACTTCCCCTCCGGGAAACAAATATGAAAACAAATGAAACAAATATGAAACAAAATGAAAACAAATTCTTCCTCAAGGATGTGGTTGACTGACTTTTTTTTGTTGTTTGTTTGAGATGGTCTCTCACTCTGTCACCCAGGATGGAGTGCAGTGGTGCAATCTTGGCTCACTGCAACCTCCGCCTCCCATGTTCAAGTGATCCTCCTGCCTCAGCCTCCTGAGTAGCTGGGACTATAGGTGTGCACCACCATGCCCAGCTAATTTTTATATTTTTAGTAGAGACGGGGTTTCACCATGTTGGCCAGGCTGGTCTCAAACTCCTCACCTCAGGTGATCCGCCCACCTTGGCCTCCCAGAGTGCTGGGATTACAGGCGTAAGCCACCGCGCCTAGCCTAATTCTTTCATTTTCTTTTTTTCTTTTTTTTAGACGGAGTCTTGGTCTGTTGCCCAGCCTGGAGTGCAGTGGCACGATCTCGGCACACTGCAAGCTCCTCCTCCCGGGTTCATACCATTTTCCTGCCTCAGCCTCCTGAGTAGCTGGGACTACAGGCGCCCGCCACCATGCTCGGATAATTTTTTTGTATTTTTTTAGTAGAGACGGAGTTTCACAGTGTTAGCCAGGATGGTCTCGATCTCCTGACCTCGTGATCCGCCTTCCTCGGCCTCCCAAAGTCCTGGGATTACAGGCGTGAGCCACCGCACCTGGCCTGACTCTTTCATTTTAATTGTTGTGTTTGAGACACCACAACTATGATTCTGCACGGCACAGTCGTGAAAATATTGGAACCAAAGATGGGTGCGTCTCTGATCTTTTCCTTGAGAATTGTTTCTTTCCATTGCACGTTGTGTGAGTGGTAGTGGGGGTGGTTCAGGTTCAGGTGGGTGTGGCCAGCGGAGGTGTGGGAAAGTTTGCTGACTCTGGGATTAGCAACGTGCAAGGCCCCCTTTCTCTTCTTGGATGCTGGAAACAGTACGTGGTCTGTGATGTGCTCACATATTGGCATTTTCCTGTATGCCTCCTTGTCAGGTGATACAGGTGTCTTTTTCCTCTTTTATGTTTTCGTCCATTTCTTTCTCTCTTTTTTTTTTTTGTTTTGAGTCGGAGTCTCTTTCTGTCGCCCAGGCTGGAGTGCAGTGGCACAATCTCAGCTCACTGCAACCTCCACCTCCTGGATTCAAGCAATTCTCCTGCCTCAGCCTCCCGAGTAGTAGCTGGGACTACAGGCGTGCACCACCGTGCCTGGCTAATATTTGTACTTTTAGTAGAGATGGAGTTTCACCGTGTTGGCCAGGCTGGTTTTGAACTCCTGACCTCAAATGATCTGCCCGCCTCAACCTCCCAAAGTGCTGGTATTACAGGCATGAGCCACTGCACCCGGTTTTTGTCCATTTTTTACCTTCTCCATTCCTTATTTACCTACTTTATCCCCTCGTTCTGTAATCATGTATTCAGCACCACCTTTGAGCAGGCACCGAGACCCCTCATGGTCCCTGTTATGGTGGACTTGGCGCCTGCACTCATGATTGGGAAAGGAAATGGGCTCTGGGCTCTGAAAATGACTACAGATGAATAAGTTACACATTGTGATAACGGCCGTGATAGAGGATAGAGGGGAAGCAGGTGCATGCTGTTCTAGACAGGGCGGTCAGGAAGCCCTCTGTGCTACTTGAAATCTCTCCTTTTTCTTTTTAGTGGCAGGCTCTTGCTACGTGGCCCAGGCTGCTCTTGAACTCCTGGGCTCAAGCCATTCTCCCGCCTTGGCGTCTGGAGTAGCTAGGACTACAAGTTGACACCATCACACCTGGCTGAAAAAATTTCTTAAAAGTAGCTTTATTGAGGTATAAATTCAGAGATCATACAGTTCACTTATTTAAAGAGTACCATTCTGTGTTTTTGGTATGTTGTTAATTCTCCTTAAATTGTGGTAATATATAAAACACCATGTCTGCCATTTTAGCCATTTTTACTTGTAGAGTTCAGCGACATTAAGTACGTCCACAGCACTGTGCAATCATCTCCACTTTCTGTTTTCAAAATTTTTTCATCATTCCAAACAGAAACTCTGTACCCATTAAGTGGTAACTCCACAGTACCTCCTTTCTCACCACTGGTAACCTTGAATCTATTTTCTGTCTGTAAAGTTGCCTATTCTCAGTACCTCGGAAATGGGATCATGAAATATTTGTTCTTTTGTGCCCGACCTCTTTCACTGGTACCCTGATGTGTTCAAGGCTTCTCTATGTTATAACATGGCTCAGAACTTCATTCCTTTCTATGGTTGAATAATATTCCATTGTATGGATATCACACATTTTGTTTATCTGTATTACTTGAAATCTTGATACATACTTTCTATTTTCTTAGCACTTCCCCATAATTCTCATCAGATTAGTTTGCCTGCCTTATTACTGGCAAATAATTTGTTGATTAATTGAATTTGCTAGCAATTTTGAACAAGATGATGGTGGTTACGAGGCAGAAATGCCATTTCCTGTTCTTTCTCTGTCTCTTTCTGTGTGTGTGTGTGTGTGTAACTCTGTGTATTTTCTTGAGTTGTATCTCTCTGTGTGTCTTCTAAGTGAGGCCATCCAGTTTGTGCACTTGTCTGAAGATAATACAGGTGCAGGGGTGAAACTGCAGGGCCTTAGAACAGTTCACCCCCTACCTCCCGAAGGTGTTCACAGGAAAAGCCAGCCCCATGGAAGCTGAATACGGCCCTCCGTTACTCTCAGAGTCTGCTCAAGACAGACTCAACTCTGTGCTTGTAATAAATGTGTCTCACAGAGCTGAAGCAATGCACAGAAAAAAAGGACTTCTCTGAAGGCCTGCTCAGTTTATCAAAAAAAAATTGATCAATTTGTGTTGTTTGTTTCACAAATCAATGGAGGACACATCCAGTGTGATGAGGCACTGGGGCATATATAGAATGTATTCGACAACAGATACTAGTTCTTCGTTAGCAGGAATGACACACGTTTCATATGACCAGAGGCAAAGTCATTCTAGACCTTAGGTGTGACCTGAGCTCTGTGGAGCCTGTTTTTGTCTTGAAGGACATTCTTCACTCTGCCCTCTTGTATCGATTATGTTTAGGCAACCTCTGCAGGTATTTCCAGTGCTCTTGGCTTTTCTTGACTTTGTACTAATTGCCAAAGGCGGCAGAGGATAAGGACTTGTTGGGGTGGTCGTGTGTGCCAGTGATGTTTCTAGAAAGTGCATGGTTAGCCTACACTGTTCCTGTCTTTACAGATCCCACCTCACATGGAAATAGGTACTCAAAAATCCATCGTGCTTCTATAATTGATTAAGCTTCGAGCCCACCCCATCGGCTCCCATCACATCACCTCACCAAACATTGGCTCATGGAGTACCTGGGCCAGCCTGTGTGCCCACTAACCATCCCTGGGACGGGACTACCTTGACTAGCTCTCTATGTCATGTTTTCTCATTCCATGGGCATATCTAAGGCTTGGCAGAATGCCGAGATTCTGAGCTCAGAAGTTTCTGACTTTTCCTTAAAAAATAACTGAACCATTAGAGCTTTGGGCTGTGCCTCCACGATGCGGATCCACGTTAGTTTCCATCTGTGTGGTCCTGCAGAAGCAGCTCCCTGATCACTGTGCAGGTTCCTGTGGCCGAGATGGTCGGCGTTTGGGTCAGGCAGCTCCCAGCACAGGAGTGGGAGCTGGCAGGAGTGCCCTGTGAGTGCCTTAATGAGATGCCACTGCATTCACCCTTCATTTGCCCTGTGCAGATGAAAAAAAAATGGGTTTTCCAGTAGAAATGTACTGTAAATGATTATTCTAAGTTATAGCAATGGCCTACCTGGCTTCTTTTTTTTTTTTTGAGACAGAGTTTTGCTCTTGTCGCCTAGGCTGGAGTGCAGTGGCATGATCTTGGCTCACCGCAACCTCCACCTTCTGGGTTCAAGCGATTCTCCTGCCTCAGCCTCCCGAGTAGCTGGGATTACAGGCACCCGCCGCCATGCCTGGCTATTTTTTGGTATTTTTAGTAGAAACAGGGTTTCACCATGTTGGGCAGGCTGGTCTCAAACTCCTGACCTCAGGTGATCCGCCCGCATCAGCCTCCCAAAGTGCTGGGATTACAGGTGTGAGCCACCGTGCCTGGACAAGCCTACCTGGCTTCATATGCTCCTCTTGTTGATAGTAGTTACAAAGCCAAGAATCAAAATAATGACTTCGAACAAAGGATAGAACATCTGCTGATGTCTTTACACCAGTCTTGCTTGAGGTTTGAGTCTGTCAGCATGGGCTGGTTTCTCAGGTGACAACTGGCCAGAGAGGCAAAGTAGAATATTGAAGACCAGGGCTCTAGTAACACACATGTGTTCTTTTTCCACCATTTTACAGCAAATGGGGCTTTTCTTTGATCACAGTCCTCATCTCCTGGTGCCCCCTGCAACCCCACCTGTAGTGTGAGCTGGTGGCGTTGATGACTGTTGATGGGATGAGTAGAGGGGAAGCTGTCCCCTGTCTCCGCTTCCCGTAGCCTGCCCCAGCGTGCTGGTTGCCCCTCTTTACAGCTACTAGAAAAAGAAAAGTGGGGCTGGGTGCGGTGGCTCATGCCTGTAATCCCAGCATTTTGGGAGGCTGAGGTGGGCAGATCACCTGAGATCAGGAGTTTGAGACCAGCCTGGCCAACATGGCAAAACCCTGTCTCTACTAAAAATACAAAGAAAAAAAAAATTAGCCAGGCGTGGTGGCACATGCCTGTAATCCCAGCTACTCGGGAGGCTGAGGCAGGAGAATCACTTGAACCCTGGAGGCGGAGGTTGCAGTGAGCCGAGATCGTGCCACTGCGCTCTAGCCAAGACAACAAGAGCGAGATGCCATCTCAAAAAAATAAAAAAATAAAAAAAAAAAAGAGTGGAACAGGTGTCCATTAAAAAGGAAACCAGTTGTAAGTTGTAGCAGATGCCTGGGGGGAGGCCGTGGTGAAGTGGGGTGTTTGGTACTGAGTTTTCTAGCCCCCTCCCGCTGCTTCTCTCAGATGAATCACTGGAGCATCTGTGCTTGGCCCTCCTGGGTCTTTCTGTCCCTGGAAAGGGTTCATGAACACATCCTACTGCCTTTTGCCACTTGTCTCGTGGTGAGACTAAGATTCCGCTCTCGCCCACTCTGGGTTTTATTCATATAGGGAGGTTCTGGGAGCCCCATTGTGGGTCCAGGCAGAATAGTGTGTACATTAGGCTGTTGTTGCATTGTTGTAAAGAAATACCTGAGACTGGGTAATTGATCAAGAAAACTCGAACCTGGCTTGAGTTTCTGATCTGCCGTGTTATCTTTCATGTCTGAATTTCTCATAGTCAGTGGGAGATGTACGTTTTGTACAAGCATTTTGCATTTTTCAAACTTGTTACAGTTTTCTCGAGCCTCGCTGTTGGAATAAATTTAACACTAATGCCTACTTGTAGGCACCTTTCTGAAAATGTTCTGATGAGCTTTCATCATTGTTTTGGAATATTTTAGGCAAAGTGTTGAAGAAAATGTAGCAACTATTCCCCATTAATTTGAATTTGGATCGTTTCCTTGAGACACGCTGTTTCTTAGTCATGTTGTCCTAGCTTTTTGCCTTGATTAGTTGAATGATTGATTGCCTTAATTCTCCATTTGGCTTGGCCTGTGTAGACATAGTTTCATTTGAGGTTTTTCAGATCTGGCTTGATGGCCAAATTCAGTTCAAATTAAGGAAATAAATTATGGAGAGTGAGTTTCTTTTCTGTTTTCAAAAGGTTCCATTTAACGCTCGTTTGGAATTTCTTCGGGGAAAAAAATCTAGTTAACTCTCTTTCATTTTCTTTTATAGATCCGTTATCTTTCCCAGTTTGATTCTGTTTCCTTCCCATGTTTATAGATTTTACTCTTGTTTTCATGTGTCTGATTATTATAGTCAGGGCCACCTTTCTTAGTTCACTAACTTTCCTTTTCTTGAAGATTGCAGCTGCGTTTTTCCAAAGGGTTTCCAGTCTATTAATATCACTTAAAATGCATGTGATTTTTCTTTTTAAAAACAAAGTGACTTAGGACATCCGCTAGCCATTTCCTTGAGTATCTTGGAGTATTTGCTGGTGATATATATATTCTGTATTTATTTATTTATTTTGAGACAGAGTCTCGCCCTTATTGCCCAGGCTGGAGTGCAGTAGCACAATCTTGGCTCACTGCAACCTCCGCCTCCCGGGTTCAAGCGATTCTCCTGCCTCAGCCTCCCAAGTAGCTGGCATTACAGGCACCCACCACCACGCCCGGCTAATTTTTTTTTTTTTTTTTTGTATTTTTAGTAGAGATGAGGTTTCACCATGTTGGCCAGGCTGGTGTCAAACTCCTGACCTCAGGTGATGCACGTGCCTCGGCCTCCCAAAGTTCTGGGATTACAGGCATGAGCCACCGTGCCTGGCCCTCTGTATTTATATTTTCTGAAAATTGTTTCTTTCATGTTACATGTTCATGACGATTTTTCAAGGTCCTACTTCAATATATTTTGCGTCATTATTCTAAAGTCAGTGCTAAGAAGTCACTTCCCTATGGAAGTGGATTAAAATTACTTTTTTTTTTTTTTGTCTTCTTTTAAAAAAAGATGGACATGGTTGATAATGAGAAGGGATTTTTTTTTTTTTTTTTTTTTTTTTTTTTTTTTTTTTGAGACAAGGTCTCGCTCTGTTGTCCAGGCCAGAGTGCAGTGGCACAATCACAGCCCATTGGAGCCTCGACCTCCTGGGCTCAAGCGATCCTTCAGCCTCAGTTTGAGCAGTTTGGCGTGTGTTCTGAATCTAAGGTTGGTTATTACTCCTTTAGCGCTAGTATTACCCTGAGACCTGGAAAAAAAGAAAAAAGAAAATGAAAAACCATTCGCATTAGACTATGGGCAGAAATATTTCTAACTGTATGATTGTGGGTTATTCTTGTGCTAAGACGTGCAGTATTTCAGAATAAAAGGTGGTATGTAGAATTCACTTTTTGGATATTATTCTTGTTTTTTTTAAGCATCTACTTTTTTTTTTTAGGAGATACAGAATAATCTCTTTAAAAAAACAGCGTTAACTATATTAATGGAGAAGTCTCTGGAAATGTCAGTTCAGGTGGAAACATTTAGTGTGGATTTAACTTTTTATGGAATTATGCATGTAATGCCATTTGCATTTGCTGAGATTTTGTATTATTAATAGAATAGACAGATCAGCATTTTGTCGGTGTATGTAAAACTTTGCTTGTTTTTCCTGTCTTGATTGCTGGTTGCACATAAAATTTAGAGTTGGAAAAAGAGTGTAGCACAGAACAGGGGTTGGATGACTCAAGACTCCCCACTCCTGTCTCTCTGCTCTGCTGCAGCTCCGGCTGGAGGCCTTCATTTATAAACTGTTGGATGGGGCCAGGCCAAGAGTCCGTGCAGAAAAATCCCACAGTTGTGCCCTGGGGAAGCTGCTCACGGTGAAGGGCTTCATTTGCAGACTGGAATTGCTGTAAGGCCGGGGTCTTGCTGAGCACTGGAGGGAGGGCTCTGACCAGCACTGGGCGGTGGAGAGAAGCAGAACTCACTTGCCATACTCTGTGTCAGTTTCCAGCGAGAGTGAAGTTCTGTTTTTCTGGTGGGTTCTGCTACGTTCACTGCGTGTTCTGCCCTTTCCTTATTAGTTCAGCTGAGCTTACTCCAGGGCTTCCTCTTTGCTCCCAGCTTTCCAGGGGATGTTCTGCCAAAAATGAGCTTTGCCTTGGGCGTGTCTGATTGTGTTGTTCGTAGACTCCCTAAAAACCTTCGGGTGCTAGCGATGCTGTAGACGGCTGAGGCCCATGGAGGTGGTTGTTAATGTCACTGGGGGCCCGGGGTCACACTGCTGGGGCCTGCATGCCAGTTTAATGGTGGGACTTTGGACAGGGTTCCTCAAGCCCCCGAAGCCTCTGTGTCCTCATCTGTAAAATGGGGACAGTGGCAGCACTTGTCTCTCATAGAACATCCATGGGAGGAACTTAGCTCAGTGCCTGGCATATAGCAAGTTTTCAAAAAATATTAGCTGTCAATATTATTTTTATTACCTAGACGCAGGGTGGTGGACCCTATGACCTTCTGAGTCTTCTTCCATCTGTGTGTGTATGTAAGACAGAAAAGAGACTGAGAGAGAGAGAGACAAAGAACAGGAGAACTAGACTGTGGATTTGGGGGATGCTCCAGGGAGGTTTGAACAGACTGTCAATGTCATGTCTTGAAGAGAGCAAGGAATTTTGGGGGTACTGCTGTGCCAGAGAAAACAGGTTCCAGAGAAAGAAAACAGAGGCGGGATCCCTTGCAGAGCAAGAGGTGACCAGGAGTTGCTTAGGTGGCATCCAGCCAGGGGAATTGCTCAGGGTTCTGCAGAGGGCAGCCTCTGGGGCTCCGGCTGGGGTGGGGAGATGGCTTGGCCCCGGGCTGTTGGCCTGGGAACTAGGGTTCAGCCACAGTGAGTTCCAAGCCTCCTGGTGTTTCCTCTACCTCCTGGCTCCTTCAGAAATGAGGGCTGGGGGAGGCCTGAGGCTGGCCATCTGGGGAGTTGTGTGAGCAAGGAACATGGAGATCCTGTGATGGAGTGGCCACACTCTTATGTGGAAGGCCAATGGGAAGTGGGCATCTCTATGCTCTTTATTTTTATAACAATAATTATTATTTTTTGCCCTTTTTTTTTTGAGATGGAGCCTCACTCTATCACCCAGGCTGGAGTGTAGTGGCATGATCTTGGCTCACTGCAACCTCCGCCTCCTGGGTTCAGGCGATTCTCCTGCCTCAGCCCCCTGAGTAGCTGGGATTACAGGCGTCCGCCACCACGCCCGGCTAATTTTTGTATTTTTAGTAGAGACAGGGTTTCACTGTGTTGACCAGGCTGGTCTCGAACTCCTGACCTCAAGTGATCCACCCGCCTTGGCCTCCCAAAGTGCTGGGATTACAGGAGTGAGCCACAACGCCTGGCCTCGATGCTCTTTAAAAGAAGTCTTCACCCTGCCAGATGATGCAGTGAGCAAGAATGAATACGGATCCCCAGGGTGTGGGAGGACAATGAATTACTTGGTAGGCCTCAGTCCAGTAGGTCAGATGAGGCAGAGAACATGCCATCCAAACATATAATTGCAACGTGGCCATGCCTTGTGAAAGAAGAAAGCTTGGCCAGCTGTTGACTGATTAGAGATGGAGATGGGCTGGGCATCTGGCTCATGCCTGTAATCCCAGCACTTTGGGAGGCTGAGATGGGAGGGTCACTTGAGGCCAGGAGTTCAAGGGCAGCCTGGGCAACATAGCCACACCCCCATTTCTACAAAAAATTTTAAAGAATTAGCTGGGCGCCGTGGCACATGCCTGTAGTCCTGGCTACTGGGGAGGATGAGGTGGGAGGATTGCTTGAAACTAGGAGTTTGAGGCTGCAGTGAGCTAGGATCATGCACTGCATTACAGCCTGGGTGACAGAACAAGACTGTCTCTTATTTTAAAAAAAGTTATTTATTAACTTGCACTCCTACTAGCAATGTGTGAGCGTGACCTTCTTATCACATCCTTGCCAGTGATTAGCATTAAATTGTTTTTCTAATTTGCTAGTCCAAAATGAAAGCTTTTAAAAATTATTAAAACGAATGAAGGTATTACCAGAACACTTGATCAGTCAGTTGAGCAAAGGTCCCAATTGCTGGGTGTGTCTGGGAGTTGCAGACCCCCACGTGGTGGGAGATGGGGAGTGACTGTCCACCCCTGCCGAGGGATGTCCTGCAGAGTGGCCGTAGGTGGAAGGAAGGCCTCAGCCGAGGGCATGGTGTGGCCAAAGCCATTGCTCACAGAACACTTAAGAGCAGCTGCCAGTTTCAACACTGGTGCTTGACTTTCCCTGTTGAACGAACCTGTCTGTCTCTTTTGGACCTCACATTTGGAAAGGTGTCCGAGAGGTCATCCGTTTCAAACTTCATCATCTCAAATGAATGGCAATCCCTCCTGCCTTCTAAAACCCCAGGGACGGGAGATTTTATAAGCTGTAATGACTTTACCATATGTTTTCCTCAAAACTCCACAGCCACGATCTCATGAATACTCACCCCTACCTTCTGCCCCTATGAAAAAAAAAATAAGTAAAAGGCAAAAGTGAGAAAACCAAACACAAGGAGGTGAGGTTGGGAGCCACTGAACTCAAAGTTCCCAGGATAGAACTGGGTTATCCCGACACCTATGAACGCTGCGCAGTAACATTTTCCAATGTTGGGTAGCAACATTTTCCAAGTTACTATGAAAAATGGGAAAATCCACAAGATAACCAGAGCCAAGTCCTATTTCCTGACTTTTCCACAGCCTTTCTTGACAACATGCAGGGCACATATTAGACATGAGTCACAGCTATGGTTTTCTTAATGCATAAAACTGCACACCTCACTCCCCACCGGGCCTCAGTGGATTCTGAATGAAGCCAGAAAGTGATTCAGTCTTAGATCAAAAAATGGGCGTGTGCACGCGCGCGCCCACACACACACACACACACACACACACACACGCAAAAATAGAGTTCTTGTTAACTTCTAGGTTGCAGAAAATACTGAGATTAGAAAAACTGTTTTTTCAGCTTCTTAGGACTTTGATTGTATATGTTGGGTTTTCTCGTCAGGTTTTCTTTTGTAAATAAGTAGTTACCACAGTAGCTCTTCCACCAGAAACATGACTCTGGGTGGATCCTGTTGTCATAGTGATTTAATAAACTAAGTTGAGTTTTTTAAGAATTTTTTAGTAAGCAATGAAGAATTAGATAGAAGACTTTTTTCAGCCTTAGTGAAAAATCACATCTATGTAACTTTTTTTTTTTCTCTTGAGACAAGAGTCTTGCTCTGTCGCCCAGGCTGGAGTGCAGTGGCGCGATCTCCGCTCACTGCAAGCTCCTCCTCCTGGGTTCACGCCATTCTCCTGCCTCAGCCTCTCGAGTAGCTGGGACTACAGGCGCCTGCCACCACGCCCGGCTAATTTTTATATTTTTAGTAGAGACGGGGTTTCATCATGTTGGCCAGGCTGGTCTCGAACTCCTGACCTTGTGATCCATCCGCCTCGGCCTCCCAAAGTGCTGGGATTACAGGCATGAGCCACCATGCCTGGCCCACATCTATGTAACTTTAAAAAATATGGTATTTTAGTGATAGAGCTGGTGGCAGCTGATGTAGTAGTAGTCCTTTTCATATTACCCGTGATGGTCCACTTCAAATGAATGAACTTTAATGATTTTACTTTAATAGTTCTTACTACTTTATGAATTATTTTGTTTTGTTTTCATAACTCCAACAAGGCATTATTGGCGGTGGGTTTTATGACTTAGTAAGATCTTGAGGTAACTGAGGTTTACTAATTAACCCTTATTGATTTGTTTGGGACTTTTTGGTGGACACCTTAGTCAAATATATTCTTTTCTTTTTCAATTGTCTAGAAAAATGGAACGTGCCCCCAAACTACTTAGAGATTCTGCATATTTCTAACAGCCTCTGTCTTGCTAAGAGCTGTTGGATAATCTAGGAAGGTTTCAGGAGAGGTTTCAGAGGTTTCAGGAGAAAACGAATATATTACATCAGGGCCATGAAGACCAGTGCCAAGTTACTAACCTGCTTGAGAATGACTCCACTTCTCTCCTATAAAATGAAATGTTAGATGTGTTTTCTTGCATTTTTAGAGGGCTGTCATCTTTCCCCTGGGCTCACGTTGGCATCTGGGACAACTGAGGGCTCCAGTACTCAGAGAAGGAGGAGGTTGGCTGCTGCAGGTGAAGCTCCTGCTGCGTCTGTTCTGTGGGCTCGCGTCTTCCTTTTATCTGGCAGAGAGACGGGTGTATTGCTTTCCCTCATGCCAGAGAAGTCCTTCTTGCTGGTTTGAACAGCCCTACTCAGAGTCCTGCAGGCTGTATCACATAATCTCCAGCCTCCTACACCTGAGGAGACGGGACAGGCTGAATGGCATGGTGTCCAGGTGAAGGCAAGCCCACAATCCATCAAGAAATCTAAGATTAGGCGGGTGTAAGCTTCAAGTGCCTGGACCTGGTCTCCTCCCCATGTTCACATCCTAGGGTAGGAATCGCTTTCTCTCAAGCTCAGATCAGCCTGTGCTTTGCTCTGAGAGCTTTACTATGCAGAGAAAAATCCTGTGAATAAAGCATCTAGTTTCTATGGTTAATACTGGCGGTCACAGTGTGTGTGGGCAGGACAAGCCCAGTGTGCTTTCCCCGATGACGTCCCGGAGCTTCAAACCCAGGTGTTCCCTAGCCGCAGTGTAGCTGAGTCCAGCCAGTACGACCAAACCATAGCCGCTGTTTCAGCGTGGCTCTTGCCATATTCCACTGTCTGCCCTTGGTCATGCTGGGCCATTTATCCAGGATTCTTTTTTTTTTTTTTTTTTTTTTTTTTTTGTCCGAGACAAGGTCTTGCTCTGTGGCCCAGGCTGGAGTGCAGTGGTGTAATCTGGGCTCACTACAACCTCTGCCTCCTGGGTTCAAGCGATTCTCCTGCCTCAGCCTCCCAAGTAGCCGGGTCTACAGGCGTGCATCACCATGCCTGGCTAATTTTTATATTTTTAGTAGAGATGGGGTTTTGCAAGTTTGGCCAGGCAGGTTACCCAGGTCTCTTTTTGATAGTTCCTGATCATGCCCTTGTGGTTTTTATTCTATTCGCTTGGGGGCAGGTATTTGGGACCCTTTTTTTTTTTTGAGATGGAGTCTTGCTCTGTCACCCAGGCTGGAGTGCAATGGCTCGATCTCAGCTCACTGCAACCTCTGCCTCCTGGGTTCAGGCGATTATCCTGCCTCAGCCTCCCGAGTAGCTGGGATTACAGGCGCCCATCACCGTGCCTGGCTAATTTTTACTAGAGATGGGGTTTCACCATGTTGGTCAGGCTGGTCTTGAACTCCCGACTTCAGGTGATCCACCTGCTTCGGCCTCCCAAAGTGCTGGGATTACAGGTGTGAGCCACTGCGCCCGGTCTTGGGACTCTTTCTGATAGTTCCTGATCATGCCCTTGTGGTTTTTATTCTGTTCCCTTGGGGACAGGCATTCAGGAGCGATGTTTTCATTGCTATTTGGTAGTTATACGGTGTGAAAATCTCCTTGATTCAACTGCTAGCAGGTGCTGAGGGGCAAACAAGTCTGGTGGTGATGACTATAGTCAGGATTTTAGTCATGTGTAACAGGGGGAACAAAGAAGGGAGTCTTGCCTTTCTCCGGTTATTCTTGATTTTCAGCATGTGTTGGTAATGGGATAATTACACAGTGATAGAAATGAACTCACTAGCTCTGATTGCAGGCGGCCCATGCCCGGGGCATTGCCACCTGAGAACAAGTCTTACAAGGCGATGCGGTTCCTGGATGTGAATGACTGCTGGATTCCAAGCTGCAGCGTGCCCCATGAACACCCAGCCAAATGCAAGAGGCCTAGAGCTCTCCCCTCCAAAAAAGAGCTTGCAGAGAAATGGAAAGCAAGATTTGGGCTTATGGAAATATTTGAGAGTCTGAGCTCTCTTTGGGAAATATGTGGGTTAATATAATTTTTTTTTTTTGAGACAGAATCTCACTCTGTCGCCCAGGCTGGAGTGCAGTGGCACAATCTCGGCTCACTGCAACCTCTGCCTCCTGGGTTCAAGTGATTCTCTTGCCTCAGCCTCCCGAGTAGCTGGGATTGCAGGCGCCTGCCACCACGCCTGGCTCATTTTTGTATTTTTAGTAGAGACAGGGTTCCTCCATGTTGATCAGGCTGGTTTCGAACTCCTGACTTCAAGTGATTTGGCTGCCTTGGCCTCCCAAATTGTTGGGATTACAGGCATGAGCCACCGAGCCCGGCTATTGTAATGGGTTTTGTTTGTAATAATTTATACACTATGACTTGTTTCTTTTGGGGAGGGTTTGCTTTTGTACATGAAACTTGGGCTTGTATCTAGAAAGCACACGATGTTTTTATGATGCAGAATAAAGGAGGGAAGAAGGGACGTTTATGCCGCTTCTGTGTTCTAGGACTTGGGCGATTTCCTTTTGTACTGTCCATCTCATCTAATATTATATGGGTGACCACTTAGCTGTATCATAAAGAAAGGCCCCTTCGGCCAGGTGCAGCGGCTCATGCCTGTAACTCCAGCACTTTGAGAGGTCAAGGTGGGAGGATTGTTTAAGACCAGGAGTTCGAGGCCAGCCTGGGCAACATAGTGAGACCCCCGTCTCTAAAAAAAAGAAGAAAACATTTACTGGGCATGGTGGCTTGTGCTGTGGTCCTTGTTGCCTAGGAGGCTGAGGTGGAAGGATCACTTGAGCCCAGGAGGTTGAGGCTGCAGTGAGCTATGATCGTGCAACTACGCTCCAGCCCGGGGGACAGAGTGAGTCTGTCTGAAAAGAAGAGAAAAGAAGAGAAGAGAAGAAAAGAAAAGAAGAAAGAAAGGCCCCTTCAGTTCTACCTCATGACAGATAAATTATATTACCTCCGGCCCCTGCGTGAGTTGCCTGTGAATATCCAGAACTCCCAGGTACAGGGAACCTCTGTTGGTCTGGAAGCGTCAGTGGCAGAAATTCAGTCTTTCTTTTCCCGATCAGATTCAAGCCAGCTTGAAATGATAGCTTTGAGTGTCTCAGAATTGGATACAAGAAGCGTTTCCCCTCAGGTTGTTCAAACAGCCAGGAATGCGTTAGCCTGACTAAGTTGGTTATTCTGGGGTTTGGTTTCTGTGGTGCCAAAATCTAGACAAAGGCCCTGAATGGTGTGTATCTGAAATGAGAAAAGCCTTGTGCTTGAGCCTCAGTGATTGAGTCTCTGCTACTCTTCAGGGGGTCCTGTGCCTTCCTGGGCAGGGTCTTGAGCTGCGTTGTTCGGTCCCCCCACCCCCCATCAGGTGATTTCCTTCAAGGCCACCCGTCTCGCCGTCTTTGGCCTCTTCATCCACGCCGTGTGGCCTGTTCATCCTAACCGGCCATGGAAACTTCTCCCTGGCATGTCCCCACCACTGCCCAGTCCTGGGGCCACTCGGCGGGATAATCCTCAAGCCCCCTTTCCCAGCCCAGGCCCTCTTCTTGAACTCTGGCCCCTAAATCCAGCTGCTCCTGGATACCTCTAAGTCAGCAAGCCCAGTGTGAATCTAAGTGAACTCTGTTGTCCCCTCCCTCTCCCTGACAGATGCTCTCACCAAGTCTCTAGCTCTGTGTGGCCCGACATTCTCCTCTTGTCATCCAAGTTGGACGTCCAGTTGCAGTTTTGGCTCTTTCCCCCACCTCTCACCTCTCCTCCCAATCCCCCTTTTCTAATCCCTCCTCCAAGTCTGATTGGTGCAGTTTCTCAGATTTTAATTTAAATCGTTTGACCCTACCTATTTTTAGGAACCCCTCCCCCCACCAAACACGCATACTCACCCCTGAGCCCTCACTGCCTTCTCCCTGAATTTCTCCAGCAGCACCTTTGCTGGTCTCGCTTCCTTCCATCTTGGCCCCTGTCCGGTGTATTTTCCACAATGGGCCCAAAGTGATTCTTCAAGTACAAATCTGACCATGTTCTTCCTCTGCTTAAAACCCATCAGGGCTGGCTGTGGTGGCTCACGCCTGTAGTCCCAGCACTTCGGAAGGCTGAGGCAAGAGGATCACTTGAGCCCAGGAGATAAAGGCTGCAGTGAACCATAATTGCACCATTGCACTCCAGCCTGGGCAACAGAGCGAGACCCCATCTCACACACAAAAACCAAAAACCCATTAGGGACTTCCCATCACCCATGAAGCTTCAACTCCCTCTTGCGTCATCTAATAGAGGGTCCCACCATATGACGTCTGGTTTGTCTGAAACAGCCCTGGTATATATAATTTTTCCTGGTGTAAATGTGTCACTCTTAAACACTTCCTGGTTCAGGTGATACACCCTGTGGTTTCCCTACTTATAAGGCCTTCCATGATTGATGTGCCACCCAAGTCACATTCTGCTCCAGTCACACTGGATGGTGGGGACTATGCCACATCTTCGTGTTCACCTCTGGCCTTGACCACGTGGTCCATCTGCATGGAGTCTGACCCATGGTCCCCTCTCCCCAGCTGGCTCCTGGGCACCCTCTAGGCCTCTACTTAAATCCCATCCCATCTGGAAACCTTCCCATTTTCTCTTCAGCACTAGATAAGGTGCCCCTTTCTTTTCTTTCTTTCTTTTTTTTTCTTTTTTTTTTTTGAGACAGAGTCTTTCTCTGTCCCCCAGGCTGGGGTGCAATGGTGCAGTCTCAGCTCACTGCAACCTCTGCCTTCCAGGTTCAAGTGATTCTCCTGCCTCAGCTTCCCGAGTTGCTGAGACTATACACGTGTGCCACCACGCCCAGATAATTTTTGTATTTTTAGTAGAGATGGTGTTTCACTATGTTGGCCAGGCTGGTCTTGAACTCCTGACCTCGGGTGAACCGCCTGCCTTGGCCTCCCAACGTGCTGGGATTACAGATGTGAGCCACCACCCTCAGCCAAGGTGCCCCTTTGCCTACGTCCTCCAGAACCTCTTAGCCCTGTGCACCACTTATTGCCTGGGATCTGAATTGCTTATTTATACTGCTCCTCATCTAGAGTCTCTTAAGGACAAGGATGAATGTCCTGGGCACAGCTCTCTGATTTTAGTTGAGTGCCTGCCACATAATCATTGCTTGATACGTATTTGTCGAACAAGCAAATATATGGGCGAGACAAAAGTGGGATTCCTCCAAAATAAGAAAATATAATTTATCAGTTGTCCCACTTTATATATGATGACAGGCAGACTTTAAATCCTGCCCCAGGAACATTTTTGCATGCATTGGTGGAAGAACTGAGAATACAGACTAAAAAATTCTCATCCTGCTGTTAAAGAATTCAGGCTCACTGGAGAACAGCCCATGCCAGGTGTATGTCACCTCCAACATTAGCTAACTTTAGCTGATCTTGGTATTATTTTACAGTTTCCTCTTTAGTGCACTGTTCGTGATAAGCTGTTATTTTGAGCGTTGCAACAATTCCTCTTTCATGAGATGTCTTCGGGCCATTCAGTATTTAGACTTGACATGGAGTCAGCCCTGATAATGGGAAGCTCATCCCCCAGCTCGACTTGCCTGTTTAGGCTGTTGTATTTTGTGAAGGGATTTTTGTCTTTTTTTTTTTTTTTGAGATGGAGTTTTTCTCCTGTTGCCCAAGCTGGAGTGCAGTGGTGTGATCTCGGCTCACTGCAACCTCCACCTCCCAGGTTCAAGTGATTCTCCTGCCTCAGCCTCTGGAGTAGCTGGGATTACAGGCATGCGCCACCATGCCCGGCTAATTTTGTATTTTAAGTAGACACAGGGTTTCTCCATATTGGTCAGGCTGGTCTTGAGCTCCCGACCTCAGCTGATTGCCCGTCTCAGCCTCCCAAAGTGCTGAGATTATAGGCGTGAGCCACCATGCCCGGCTGGGAATTTTTTCTTTTTGAGACAGGGTCTTACTCTGTCACCCAGCCCAGTCTGGGGTGCAGTGGTGGGATCAGGGCTCCATGTAGCATTGAACTCCTGGGCTCAAGCGTTCCTCCCACCTCAGCTTCC
Source organism: Symphalangus syndactylus (assembly GCF_028878055.3). Lineage (NCBI taxonomy): Eukaryota > Metazoa > Chordata > Mammalia > Primates > Hylobatidae > Symphalangus > Symphalangus syndactylus. The sequence continues at coordinate 20,042,464 of NC_072432.2, read as the reverse complement.
CAAGTAGCTGGGACCCCAGGTGCGTGCCACCACACCCAGCTAATTTTTTTTTGTTGTTGAGACAGAGTCTCGCTCTGTCACTCAGGCTGGAGTGCAATGGCGCTATCTTGGCTCACGGCAATCTCCACCTCCTGGGTTCAAGCGATTTTCTAGCCTCTGTCTCCTGAGTAGCTGGGACCACAGGTGCATGCCACCATGCCCAGCTAATTTTTGTATTTTTAGTAGAGACAGGCTGTCACCATGTTGGCCAGGTTGGTCTTGATCTCCTGACTTCAAGTGATCCGCCTGCCTCGGCCTCCCAGAGTGCTGGGATTACAGGCCTGAGCCACTGTGCCCGGCCTTAATTTTCTTTTTTTAAAGAAATGAGGTCTCCCTATGTTGCCCAGGCTGGTCTCAAACTCCTGGGCTCAAGCGATCCTCCTGCCTTGGCCTCCCAAAGTGCTGGGATGCTGTAGATGTTTCTCAGGACAACTGGGCATCTCTGGCATTTCAGATGGAGCCCCAGCAGGAAAGGGAACAAATTTTAGGAAGTGAAGATGAAGAGACTTTGATGGAGGGACTGATTCCAGAGGGTGGGTAGGGTTAGGGACCTAACGACCAGTTCACCCCTAGGCAAAAGAGGCCGGGGAGGACCTCAGAGAGTCCTGGAGCCATGGCAGGTGGCTGCCCAGAGGGAAGTGGGGTGTGGGGACAGCAGAGTCCCAAAGCATGGAGAGGCTGGGAAAGAATCCACTGATCTCTCTCCTTTTGCCCTCTGCTCTCCTGACAGTGTCTCCCATCAGCCGGCCTCCAAGCTGGAGGACAAGTGGCCTGGGTGACACCATCTGCCAGTCTTGGCCTCCCAGGACAGGGAGGAGGTGGAGCACAGGTCTGGGAGGGCAGAGAATAACCAGCATCCCAGCATGGCCTTCCGCTGGCCATCTTGGAACTTGGAACTTGGTTCTCCTTCATTTGGTTTCAAGCATTTATTCCTGGAGGAATATCATGGGGCTGGACATACTTTCCTGGCTTCACTGAACTTACTCTTTTTTTTTTTTTTGAGACGGAGTCTCGCTCTTTTGCCCAGGCTGGAGTGCAGTGGCATGATCTTGGCTCACCACAACCTCCACCTCCCGGGTTCAAGCGATTCTCCTGCCTCAGCCTCCTGAGTAGCGGGGATTACAGGTGCATGCCACCACGCCTGGCTGATTTTTCTATTTTTAGTTGAGATGGGGTTTCACTGTGTTAGCCAGGATGGTCTTGATCTCCTGACCTCGTGATCCTCCCGTCTCGGCCTGCCAAAGTGCTGGGATTACAGGTGTGAGCCATTGTGCCTGGCCGCTCTTTTTTTAAAATTAATTAATTAACTAATTATTATACTTTAAGTTCTGGGATACAGAATATGCAGGTCTGTTACATAGGTATACACGTGCCATGGTGGTTTGCTGCACCCATCAACCCGTCATCTGCATTAAGTATTTCTTCTAATGCTATCCCTCCCCCAGCCCGCCATCCCCCCACAGGCCCCGGTGTGTGATGTTCCCCTCCCTGTGTCCATGTGTTCTTATTTGAACTTACTCTTTCTCACAGGAAAGAGTTGGGTTGTGTCCAACCTGCCCAGAATCCCTGCTGGCTCTTCTGAGCCCTCTTGCCTGGGCTTTTTGTGAATTAGATGGGGGAGCTTTTAGGCCCTTGAATGTAGATAACTTGTTAAAGACTGTCTATTCTTTCTCACCAAAATGTCTTTTCTTTCCCCACGTTCGACATTCTATCTCATGGTATTACTCTAGGTGCCTGTTTCTCTCTCTCTCTGCTAATACCACCTTGATCTGAGACACCACCTTCTCTTTTCTGGGTGGATCCGATAGCTTTCCCATGGGGTTGTGCCTTTCATCCTGTTCCTCTTCAACTTTGCCTCCCCACTGAGCCAGTGCAGCCCCGGGAAGAGGCCAGCGGGATCTGGGCACTGTCCCATGTCAGGCTTCTGCTGGCTCCCACTGCCCTTAGAACACAACCCAGCTTCCTTACTGTTAGGAGCTTGTGTCCCCATGAAATTTCCGTGTTGAAATTCTCACTCCCAATGTGACGGTGTTAGGAAGTGGGGCCTTTGGGAGGTGATTAGGTCATAAAGGGGGAGCCCTCCTGAAGGGGATTAATGTTCTTATCATAAGACCCCAGAGAGCTGCCTCACCCCTGTGTCAGGATACAGCAAGAAGGTGGCCTTCCGCACCCGGAAGAGGGCGCTCACCAGAACCCGACCCTGCTAGCACCTTGATCGTGGACCTCCAGCCTCCAACTGTAGGAAGTCAATGTGTGGTTTATGAGCCACCAGGTTTATGGTGCTTTGCTGTAGCAGCCTGAATGCGGGACGACACTCACTTTGGCCAGGAATGGGGGTGTGGTGCGGCCTCTGCCCACCCACTGCCATCTCCAGCATTGTGCCTCCCTCACTGCCCACCCCTGCCACTCTGGCTTGCCTTGAGTTCCCCAGCACCCAAGCCCTCTCCGGTCTCAGGGCCTCACACACGCTCTTTCCTCTTTGCTGACCCCTCCTCCCCCACTCTTCTTTCTCATTCTGCAGCCTGCAGTGTGAATGCCACCTCCTCCAGGCAGTCTCCCCTGACCACCAAATGTCCCATGCTCTCTTCTTCTTCCCCATTCTCTCTCTCTTTTTTTCTTTTTGAGACAGAGTCTCGCTTTGTCACCCAGGCTGGAGTGCAGTGGTGCGATCTCGGCTCACTGCAACCTCCACCTCCGAGGTTCAAGCAATTCTCCTGCCTCAGCCTCCTGAGTAGCTGGGAGTACAGGTGCGCACTATCATGCCCAGCTAATTTTTGTATTTTTAGCAGAGTTGGGGTTTTACCATATTGGCCAGGCTGGTCTCTAACTCCTGACCTCAGGTGATCCACTCACCTCAGCCTCCTAAAGTGCTGGGATTACAGGCGTCAGCCACCGTGCCTGGCCCCCATTCTCTCTTAACAACATCCTGTGACCCTGCATGACCTCCTCCGTCATCCACCTCGCTGTGCCCAGCCCTTAGCACACGGGCTGATCAACATTGGCACTAAGTTCAGGTTTGAAGTGGGTGTGACTGAGACCACTGGGTGCCTATGGGAGATGGGCCCAGGGAAGTTGCTGTGTGCAGCTGCCCTCCACGCAAGGTTTCACCTCTGGTGAATCCCTCCACTGAGGATGTGTGAATGTTTGCATTAATGTACTTCGTTAGCATCCTTTGGACACATGGGCAGGGTAAATGCAGTTCTTAGAACAACACTGCCCCAGCACTGCCCCACCCCACCCCGGGGAGTCACTCTCTCCTTTCACTTTGTCTCCCACATTCTCTCCTGCTTGCTTGCTTCTCTCACTGTTTTCCAGCCTTCTGACTTCCTCTGCTTCATGTTCTTTGCCATACATAATGACAAAAACACTTACATCCGCCACTGCCTTGCTGTTCTCTCTTGGATGGAAGTCAGTAGCTGGTATAATCATAGAAAACCCCTGTTCCAATCCTGCTCGTTTGGGATTTGTGAGGATTTGGATGGGACCAAGCCCCTGTTGACCTTTGCACGCTCAGTGAAAAGACGGATTGCTCAGCAAAGCACTGTGGTCAATAATTCCCAAATGAATGCCATCCGCTCTCCCAGAGAGAGCACAGCCCCGCAGGGCACTGACCAGCCCTGCAGGTAGGTGGGCTTGCACGGAACAGGTCTGTGGGTCCTTTGGCCTCCTGTAGATGTGAGTTTTTATATCTGATGAACTTGAAGGGGATCAGTGTTCTTCAGAACATCTAGAGATTTCACTAAATCAGATTAGTTTTTATCCCAAGTCATTTGAATTAATTACACGACTTTTTCCTTGTCCTGTCTGTGGGTCACACACCAGAGTCTGAGAATGAGGTCGTACATTGCTGATTTTGCAAAAAAACTGAGACCAGACAGCTGCCCAGGCTGTGAACGACCACACACTCCCTTAGCGCAGAGCTGGAGCTGGAATCCACGTGCTGAGTGTTGGATATCTCTCCAGTGCAGCTCTCTGGGGCTTTTCAGACTTGGAGCTTTGGTGCATACATGTAATGATGATGATGATGATGGTGATGATTTTTTAAGACGCAGTCTTGCCGTATGGCCCCTGCTGCATGCAGTGGCGCAATCTCGGCTCACTGCAACCGCTGCCTTCTGTGTTTAAGCGATTCTCCTGCTTCACCCTCCTGAGTAGCTGGGATTACAGGCATGCACCACCATGCTGGGCTAATTTTTGTATTTTTAGTAGAGACGGGATTTCGCCATGCTGGCCAGGCTGGTTTCAAACTCCTGACCTCAAGTGATCTGCCTGCTTTGGCCTCCCAAAGTGCTGGGGTTATAGGCGTGAACCATACGCCCAGCTGATACATGTGATTATTTTTAAATGCTATTGTTTTTATTTTTTATAATAAATTAGGAGATGAGCCTCATTTTCTTATTTTACAAAAAATTATGCTTTCTCCACCTTGTTCTTACTGCCTTATTCTTGTAGTAGAGAAAGGAAGAAAAATTAAAACAATAAACCAAAATGTGAAAGGCAGTTTTGTCGGGAAGTTATCAAACACACATCTCACCTCCACTGCTGCCCCTTGGAAGCCTGGGGCTGTTTTTCGCAGCTGCACTGTAATCCCTGGTTATTGAGGGCACAGGTGGAAATGGAGATCAGCTCAAAAGGAGCCGGGTGCACAGGTGGGTCTGGGTGAGCTGGAGGCTGTGATCACTCAGTGTCTGAGGAGAGAGACTGGATGGGGTTGGGGAGAGAGGCCGATTCTCAGACTCCCAAAAGAGTCAGTTATGTGCACTCCCAAGAGGTAGATGCAATCCCCTCACTTTCCCGAGGAATAACTCATTCAAAAGATGCACTAATCCTCAGGGCAATCCAGGGAGATCCTTCAGAGCGCCTGCGTATCGTGGAGCACCCGCGGACCCCAGGGTGGGAGGGGTGCGCTCTGTTACTCCAGGGCCAGAGCTGGGGGCGTCTGTTCCCTGCTTTAATGAAGCCTCTGATCTCACCCGCATGACCCGGTCTGACTTCCCTCCCCCTTCTTTTCTACTTCCCTGAAGGGATTACTGGGAAGGCTAGAAGTGACAGCTATTATCCAGCTTTTCTATATTACATTTTAAGATTTACAACCTTCTCACATCTGCAGAGGATTTGAGGACATTCTTGGCAACCTCTGATGATTCCTGACTTTTCTCCTGGCATCACAGTGCCTCCAGCCGTGATTTCCCTTTTGGCCATGCGGCGGGGTCTGGAGAGACCTGTCACCCCTGGGGAGAGGCGATCAAGAAGGCCCGACCATGTCTCCTTGAGCAGAGGTCACAGTGGCCAGTCTTTGGCTCAGGTATTCTACATTTGGAAGAGGGGTTTTGGATACATCAGAGCAGCAGTGATTTCCAGATTCCAAGGGCTGTCTGGAGACACTGGGCCGCGTTTCTCTGAGAGCCTGGGAGCTCTAATTTGCCTTTGGAGATGGTGATAGGGAGAGTGGGAATCATGTGATCCACAGAGGTGGATTGAAACTTGCCCATGGTGGTGGGTAGACAGCCCCAAAGAGTTTTTCCTCAGTCCCATGAGGCTGTGATTCTCAAGTTTTCTCCCATCACGCCTACCTTCATTTGCAGGAAACTTAGTCCAAGGTTCATTTGTCTATTGTCTTTGTGTGTGTGTTTCTGGCAGATCCAGCTGGGGCCTGGTTTGAAGCCTTTTGCTTTCCCACCAAAGTAGAAATGAATAAACGAATGAATGAGTGAGTACATGAATAAATGAATGAATGAATGAATAAATGAATGAGTGAATGGATAAGCTAATGTATGAATGAATGGGCAAGTGAACAAATGAATGAGTTGAATGAATGGATGAATGGATGAGTGAATGTGTGAATGGGCAAGTGAACAAATGAATGAGTTGAATAAATGAATGAATGAGTAAATAGATGAGTTAATGTGTGAATGAATGGGCGAATGAACAAATGAGTGAGTTGAATAAATGAATGACTGGATGAGTTGAATAGTGAATGAATGAATGAATGGTGTCAGGGTGCCAGTGCTTGCCTTGCTTGCCCCCTGAAGATTCCCCGTTGTCCACCCTCACCCTGTCACTGGTGTTCTGCCCTCATTGGGCTGGTCTGTGCTGGGCACTCTCGAAGGCCAGATTCCACCCGCCTGCTCTCAAGATGGTGCCATCTCAGCAATGGGAGCTGCTGCACAGCACAGGATGACCCTTTGGGAGAGTCATGTACAAGGTCCGTGGGATTAGAGTAAATGCCAGTGCTATGCAGGGATTTCACTGTCCCTGAGCCAGCTCACACAGATCATGGAAAAGAACCACAGACTGTGCCCAGATGTGTTCCGGGCATGGGAGCAGGTGGGGCGTGAATTACGTAAGACCCAGGGAAAGACCCATAAAGCACACACCAGGTGCTCGGTCAGGTTTCCTCTCACAGCCTCAGAATTGCTCTCTTTATGCTGTTCTCCTTTTAGAGATTAGAGGAGCTTGGAGATCCCCCATCTCCCTGCTGAAAACCTTTCCCAGTCCAGCTGCTTTTTTGCCTACCACGTTCGTGGAGCTTTGCTGATCATTCTCATCCTACCAGCTGCCCTCCCTCCTGCAGACCCCAGGACTTAATTACCAATGCCTGATATCTTTCCCTCTGCTCTCATTTCCTGCTCCAGGTACAGAGTAATTTTTTTCTCAGGTGGAAGGGTTTGATTTTTTTTTTTTTTTAACATTTGTTTATTCAAAACAGTCTAGGCTTCCTTAGAGTCTTCTCCCTTAATTTTGCTTGGTTATTTAGTCAACAAAAGAAGGATAAAACTGGGTCGAGGAAAGCAGAATCTGGTGGTCAGAATGCATGGAGTTTTGGAGTGGTTTTTCAGGATTTGCCTCATGTGAAGGGGTCTGGAGCCTGTGATTGGCATCTCCCCAATCAATGCCTTGCATGCAGAAAGCTGCCATGCGGTTTATATTTGCTGAATGGAAAACCATAGAAAAGAAAAAACACTCGTGGATTCAGAGCATTTTTGTAGTAACATTGATGAACCTGCCAAATAGCCACGGGCTTGGGCCTCTGCCCCTGGGCATCACTCAGCTCTGCGTCTTCTAGGGGCTGCAGTTTGCTAAACCCTCAATTTGTAAAGGGTTATGTTTAGAGTCCTAACATACACAGACTCCCTGTCGTTGGGTGGGGATTTCAGGTCCCCCAGTGTGTCCTTCTGTCTGGATTTAGTTGCATCTACAAGTGCCTCCTGTGAAGTGAGATTGGCCCCTGTGAGTTTTATTATGATTATTGTGGGGAAAAGGTCTTGCTCTGTTACCCAGGCTGGAGTGCAGTGGTGTGATCATAGCTCACTGCAGCCTTGAACTCCTGGGCTCAAGCGATCCTCCTGCCTCAGCCTCCTGAGTTGCTGGGACCGCAGGAGCAATCCATCTTATCTGGCTAAGAGCTCTCTTCCTTTTCTATTGCTTTCTTACCTCGAGTAACTAGCCCTAAGATTTTTCTCTTCCAAATTAAAAAAAAAAGTCTGTTGGTATATTTCTAAATTGTGACTGGGCACAGGATGATGGCATAGAGTGTTTGGGGTTTGGAGTCAGACACACCCCTGACTTGTGACCCCAGGCAAGCTGTTTGGCCTTTCCAAATCTCCTCTGCAAACGAGTGCCCTTCAGCGTTTGAGATTTCTTGATCCTGTGTACAAGGGGTCTGGCGCTGAGCCTTGGTCATGGGTGCCCACGAGATGCCCACTACCCTAGTGACCAGGAACGGGGCTGGATCTAGGCAGAATTGTGAGATTGGCTTGGCTCCAGGCTCATATAGCCCAGCCGTTGTTTACGTGAGCTGTGAGCTCTCTCATTACTGGCCTAGAATTTGCTGGTGGCTTTAGGGATGATGACATCCAGCAAGTGACTGCTTAAAGATTCCAAGGATTTAAGGACCTAAATTAGCAAATCTCTTTCCCTAATTGTAAAGTGGAAAACGTCCTTGTGCTGTTTTCAAATCTGTTAAATAATACTCTGAACGGTGTGTAAATACACATTTGATGTTCACCGGGTAATGCTCCCCAATGCTGAGTGGTAGCCCGGTCACCTTGATCGCTTTCAGTCTATGCTGAGTGTTCCGAGACTTGAAGGATGCAGGAATCATCCGTCTAGAAAAGGCTGGCCCTTGGGCATGACCCTGACCTCCCTGCAGGAGAGTTATCTTTGAGAAAGCAGCCCAGGAGGAATCAGGAGGGGAGGGAAGGCCGGGCGCAGTGGCTCACACTGGTAATCCCAGAACTTTGGGAGGCTGAGGCGGGTGGATCACCTGAGGTCAGGAGTTCGAGACCAGCCTGACCAACATGGTGAAACACTGTCCCTACTAAAAATACAAAAATTAGCTAGGTGTGGTGGTGGGTGCCTGTAATCCCAGCTACTCGGGAGGCTGAGGCAGGAGAATGGCTTGAACCTGGGAGGCAGAGGTTGCAGTGAGCTGAGATTGCACCATCGCACTCCAGCGTGGGCAAGGGGCGAAACTCTGTCTCAAATTAAAAAAAAAAAAAGGGATCAGGAGGCTGATTGCAGTCCCCGAACAAGAAGCCCCACTGACACTGATGGATCCGCCCTAGGTTTCCGTATTCCAAGCCTAACTCCAGATTCTCTGCTGCTTCTGTGGTTTTCTTACCTCACCTGCTCAGCATCTCATTTCCATCAATTGCTGTTCCCTGCTTGTTTTGGAAGGGCCTCCTGTAGATGCTCCCCTTTGTGCAACAGGCTGGAGTTCCTGTTACCTCCAGGTAACACCAATGGGCGTCCCGTGACCTGCTCACCCCCTCCACTCCCAAGCAGCCTGTCTGTTGGCAGCTCTGAGTCAGAAGCTGAGACCTGCTCTGTACCCAGCAGGTTGGAGGATGGCTTAGTGGTCATCTCCAGGGTTTTCTACTGCTTTCCACTCTCCTAGCCTGGCAGGATTCCAACAAGACCTCTTTTGTTTGCATTTTTTAACAGATGAGGGATGTAGGTCACCTGTGGCTGGGGGTATTTTCAAAGGTGACAGGGAATGCAGTTTTAGAACTCAGCGGTGAGCTCTTTGAATGCTGGTCCAAACCCTTCTCATTGTCCTGTATTCGTGCTGCCTCCTGGCCACCATAAGTCAGTGCTAAATGCACGAGTGGGTCCTTCCTTGCATGTTCCTTTACAGAGTAGGTTAAGAAGGGATCAGATGCTAGAGCTTGCTGAGGCTCCATCCTTGTCTGTAGATGAGCAGAATGGGGTGGTGGGGACAGTTGGGACTGTGTCTTAGGCTGTCCGGCTCTGAGCTGTGATTGCATGCAGGTGAACAGCCTGAGAGGGCTATACCTGTGTGCTACACAGCTCAGGAAGGAAGGCTTGCTTCTAGGGGTGGGAGACTGAGTGTTGATGGCTGTCCGGGCCCTCGCTTCATCTGTGACTCAAGCCTGTCCTTGGCCTGCAAGCCACTCTGGTTCCTTGTTCTTCCTCTTTTAAGTACACGCCTCGCATGTGCCCAGGGGTTTGCTCTGGTTCCCTGGGCCAGCCTGGGCATCCTGTTGATAGAGTCGAGTCTGCTGTGGACCTAAGGGTTTGTGGAGTGCCTCCCCCTCCCAGTCACTGGAAGGCACACGGCCCTTCTCAGGGACATCCCTCAGCCTCGCTGGATGAAGGCTTGTCCAAGGAGAGTGAAGAGCAGTGACCCTCGAAGGAAATAGAGGAAGCTGGTCAGAGGCATTCTGGGTTTTATTAAGGCTTGCTGACTTTGTTTTTTGAAAGAAAGGACACCTTTTGACTTCTGTGGGGTTTATGTTCACTGGTGGCGAGGAGGTGATATTAAGCCTTTGGGGGCAGAGGTTCCCCTACCTGGTGGGATGCCTGACATTCTGATCTCATAAGCTCGGATGCTGTAGTTAGCCCATCTCAGCCCTTATGGAGGAAGCTGTCTCGGCAGCAGAGCCCCATGGGGGCATCTGTGTGGGCATGCTGGCATGAGGACTTGATACAGCATCCCTGAGACCAACGGGTGATCGCAGTGGGACAGGATCTATGGTATTTTTAGAGCTTAGTTGATCAGTCACAATACACTTATTAAGTGCCCATGCGTTGGTCCCCAAGACCACCCCCAGGTTTGATGATTCACTCCACAGACTCACAGTTCTCAGCCTATGGTCATAGTCATGGCTAAGATTTATCACAGCGAAAGGACACAGAGTAAAATTAGCACAGGGAGAAGCACCAAGGGCAGGGCGCAGGTCAGGTGGGCACAGATTTCCCGGCATTCTCTTCCTGGGGGGGTGGGCACACAGGGCAAGCTTAGTTCAATCAGCAAGCAGTGGTGGCGACACATGTGAAATGGCATCTACCAGGAAAGCTTGCTAGACTCAGCACCAGATTTTTTTTTCTTAAACAGACTTTATCTATCTATCTATCTATCTATCTATCTATCTATCTGTCTGTCTGTCTGTCTGTCTGTCTGTCTGTCTATCTATCTATCTATCTATCTATCTATCTATCTATCTATCTATCTATCTAATCTAATCTATCTATACAGAGTCTCGCTTTGTCACCCAGGCTGGAGTTCAGCGGCATGATCTCGGCTTACTGCAACCTCCGCCTCCTGGGTTCAAGAGATTCTCCTGCATCAGTTTCCCAAGTAGCTGGGATTACCGGCGTCTGCTACCACGCCCGGCTAATTTTTTGTATTTTCTTAGTGGAGATGGGGTTTCACCATGTTGGCCAGGCTGGTCTCAAACTCCCATCCTTAGGTTATCCACCCTCCTTGACCTCCCAGACTGCTGGGATTACAGGCGTGAGCCACCGCGCCCAGGCCAGACTTAAGTTTTTAAAGCATTTTTAGGTTCATAGCAAAACCGAATGGAAGATACGGAGATTTCCTATATACTCGCTGCCCCACACACATGCACAGGCTCTCCTACTATCAACATCTCCCAGCAGAGCGGGGCATTTGGTTACAGCTGATGAACCCACAGTGACACGTCACAATTGCCCTGAGTGCATAGTTTACATTAGGGCTCACTCTTGGTGTTGCACATTCTATGGATTTGGACAAATAGCTAATGACACGGATCCACCATGATCATATCATACAGAGTAGTTTCACTGCCCTAAAAATTCTCCCTCTTCTGCATATTTTCCTCTCCCTGTCTCCAACCCCTGGCAATCACTGACTATTTTCCTGCCTCCGTATTTTGCCTTTTCTGGAGTGTCATGTACTTGGAATCCTGCAGTATATATTCACATCAGCTTCTCGTTAGGGTTCTTACTGAGAGCTGGTCACATAGGTGCCTGCTGCCTAGCACAGACCCAAATTCCAGAAGCTCAGAAGGAAAGCGGATGTTCAGCAAAAACCACTTTGCTTGCATAAACTGTTTAGGTGCAGTGAATTGCTCTTTAGTTAGGATGGTGGGAACCCTCCTGGAATCCAGGTTCTCAGGTGCCAGCCAAGGGCCAACCTCGTGAGGGGGCCTTTTGAAGCACATGCTCTTTTCTGCACACCCCACGATGGACCAGGCTTAGCAAAGCACAATTCAGGTGCCTGAAGTCATGGGTCCTTCACCCTGAGCTTGGGACCTTTTCCTTTTGTCTTTGGCTGCTGCATCGCTGACCTCCTTGGAGAAGGACCACATGTTAAGCTGCTCTTGTTGTCTTTTTTCCATCTCTGAGATTTTGCTTCCCCTGTCGTGATGGAATTATACATGTGGCTTTTGTCCCGCTGAATTGGGAAGATGAAAAAGGTATAATCCCCCATGACATTCATTCAGTTTCTTTCTTAAGATTCTAAGAAAACCCTGTTTTTGAAGCACTGGGTATTCTATCAGTTGAAATTCCTGGGCATGTCTTTCTTTAAAAAAATTTTTTTTGAGGTCACATTCTTGTCTTTACTGGGGCCATTTTTACGTGTTGTTTCACTGGTTTGGGAATGAAATATTTTAATGAAGTTCGCAATGACTGCTGACCTCTTACCCAGGAGTGGTGGCTGCACATTTTTGCTGTTGCGCTAGGAATGGCTTGAGACTTAGAATTCTCACCATGACTTTTGAAGGTTGAGACATTGCGGTAGAGATGCAATAAATTATTTCTCCTTAGAGGAAGCTTTTGTTTTTCTTCCCTGCCTTGCTCCATTCTATCACAGAGTTAATGGTCTTGATTTTGGTGAAATAACAATAACAGCAAACCTGCCTTTGGACGTTAAATACAAACTGCATCCTTGGACAGCACCGTGTTACTTTAATTTTTTAAGAAAGACTTAATATTTCTAATTGATTTTTTTTGCTTTCTGTGGAATTTTCCCCAAACCTCAGCTTTCTGGTGCAGGCTCTTTCCTGTTTCTTCCCCTACTGTTTATTAAAATAGAGTCATATGCCCGTCACGTGTGGGAGACTGTCGCCAGTGTAGGACAGACGTCAGGCACTATTGTCTGTGTCTACCAGGGCCTATTATCCCAAGTTCCATTGCGCAGGCTGTCTGAGGACTTTGCCTTGTGTACCACAGACTAACATTATTTTTCTTCTTCATAACTCATATTCGAAGTCATTCTTGACAGGTGCTTTCTGTGGGTGAAAAGGCTGTGTACGTCTCAGAGCTCTGAGTGGTTGTTTGTTGTGGTTTAATATTTATCAAAAGCTCCCATCTATGGGGGCACTTATTGACTGAAGGCCAGACAGGGAGAGCCACGTGTTTTTCAAAATTACTCTGTGTGTGTATATGTCCCTTTATTTTTTTCGGGGAGCATTATCGCTGTTAAATGGGCGTGACTGAAAGGATATGCATGTTATTGTTTGCCTGCGTTTTAGGGCTTGGCTGTGATAACAGCTGTGGGATTTGCTCTCACCAGTCTTCCTCCCTGCTGTAGGTAGTGTCGTCAGTGTGCACATCGGTGAAGGGTCCCGGTTGCAGAGCCACACTGCTGAATGCTTTGCAGTTGAATTCACTGTCCCAGGAATCCTGAGAGAGGGATCGAGGACTTACTTGTTTGTTCTGCTGTGTCTTTGATATAAGACGAATCTGAGGAGATTTTGTTTTTCTAAATAAAATGGGAAAGACGTTAGTGGCCTAGAGTTTTCATATTAGTCCATTTTCACGCTGCTGATGAAGACATAGCGGAGACTGGGTAATTTATAAAGAAAAAGAGGTTTAATGGACTCACAGTTCCACGTGGCTGGGGAGGCCTCACAATCATGGCGGAAGGCAAAAGGCACATCTTACATGGCGGCAGACAAGAGAGAGAATGAGAACCAGGTGAAAAGGGAAACCCCTTATCAAACCATCAGATCTCGTGAGAGACTACTCACTACCACGAGAACAGTATGGGGGAAGCCACGCTGTGATTCAGTGAACTCCCACTGGGTCCCTCCCATAACATGTGGGAATTATGGGAACTGTAATTCAAGGTGAGATTTGGGTGGGGACACAGCCAAACCATATCACTTGTCTTACTTTCTAGCAGCAGATTTTCTAAGTCAGAGAAAGGCAGATATGGGTTTGGCCTGGGATTCATTTCCTTGAAACTCCTCATAAAAGTCTTACTTGCATTATGTCATAATTATGAAACAGTAGGTCTTTTTCCTGCCATTCCTACTATATGTTAGTCTTTTTGGATTTTTTTTTTTTTTTTTGAGTTGGAGTCTCCCTCTGTCACCCAGGCTGGAATGCAGTGGCATGATCTTGGCTCACTACAGCTTCTGCCTTCCGGAGGCAGGAGGCAATTATCCTGCCTCAGCCTCCTGAGTAGCTGGGACTACAGGTGGACGCCACCACACCTGGCTAATTTTTGTACTTTTAGTAGAGATGGGGTTTTGCCATGTTGGCCAGGCTGGTGTTGAACTCCTGACCTCAGGTGATCCACCCCCCTCGGCCTCCCAAAGTGCTGGGATTACAGGTGTGAGCCACTGTGCCCGGCCAGATATCTATTTTTTTGTTTAATTTGGTGTGACAGAAGTTGAACTCAATGGCACACTTTAAATAAATGCAGTTTATTGCGGATAAATTATACCTCAATAAAGTATATGAGATACGGTGTATGCTAGGTGCAGTGCTCAGGCCTTGGGAAACACACAGGTGATAAAACATGGTTCCTGTCCTGTAGGCTTCATAATCGAAAATGATCTGTATATATGATGGGATGCAGGAAATGCTACCTGAATATACAGCATCTTGGCATACTGAATATTTCAGGCTAAAGGAAATGGAGGAAACTGCAGAAGCAGGAAGGTCACTCTCTAATCTTCTCTAATCCTTTTCCCCTAAAGTGGGCCAAAAAGGATTCTCTGGCCTGCCTGAAAGTCGGTCATAAGACCCTCATTCCAGTGGGGTTCTGCCCTGTTCCCAGAGGCCGAGAAGAATTTGAAAAAGCAGGCCTTGCTAAGTTTCTCCTCGTTTATTACCATTAAATGATACCCTTTCGTCCTCCAATCATACTTCAGCATGACTGTCCATAAAAATAGACAGTTTTTCCTGGGTTGTTTGGGCTTCATTTCTGAATGTCACATATGGCTTACATTAATTTTTGTTTTCTTTCGGAGACAGAGTCTCACACTCTGTCACCCGGGCTGGAGTGCAGTGGTGCGACCTTGGCTCACTGCAGCCTCCATCTGCTGGGCTGAAGTGATCCTCCTGCCTCAGCCTCCTAGGTAGTTGGGACTACAGGCTTATGCCACAGGCCTGGCTCATTTTTGTGTTTTTTTAGAGATGGGTTTTCACCATCTTGCCCAGGCTGGTCTTGAACTCCTAGGTTCGAGTGATCCACCCACTTTGGCCTTCCAAAGTACTGGGATTATAGGTGTGAGCCACTGCACTTGGCCTTTAAATAAATTTTTAACGTGTTTCTTTTGTTAAAAAAAAAAAAGTCCTCACACCTGTAATCCCAGCACTTTCGGAGGCTGAGGCAGATGGATCACTGGAGGCCGGGAGTTCGAGACCAGCCTGGCCAACATGGTGAAACCCTGTCTCTACTTAAAAAAAAAAATTATCTGGGTGTGGTGGCACATGCCTGTAATCCCAGCTACTTGGGAGGTCAAGGAACAAGAATTGCTTCAACCCAGGAGGTGGAGACTGCAGTGAGCCGAGATTGTGCCACTGCACTTCAGCCTGGGCAACAGAATGAGACTCTGTCTCAAAAAAAAAAAAAAAAAAAAAGTAAAAAGCCAAACTCTTCCCCCCACCCCCAAGGCTAAACTTACCTTTTCTTTTTATATTCTATTCCATACTCAAAGATGACAACTAAAGCCCCCAGATGAACTGAGAAGCACTTGATTATCATCAGTTTCAGTCAAATCTCTAGGACACAGAATGGATTGGAAGTTGTATAAAATAAATTTTCTTGCACAAAAATGTGGGGAAAAAAGGAAATGTGTACTTTATTTTTCAAGTTATAAAAGAGAATCTCTTTGATGGTATAAAATGCAGCAGTAATAATTCTTCAAGTCTTATTAAAGAATTCAAATGGACCAAAACTCAATAAAATGTTAACTCTAGGCTCAAGGACCTATGAAGGTAGTCTTTCTTAATAACTTGTTTTTCTTAAAACTTTGAGGCCGGGCACGGCGGCTCACACCTGTAATCCCAGCACTTTGGGAGGCCAAGGTGGGTGGATCACAAGTTCCGGAGATGGAGACCATCCTGGCTAACATGGTGAAACCTCGTCTCTGCTAAAAATACAAAAAATTAGCCAGACGTGGTGGCAGATGCCTGTAGTCCCAGCTACTCGGGAGGCTGAGGCAGGAGAATGGCATGAACCTGGGAGGCAGAGCTTGCTGTGAGCCGAGATTTCGCCACTGCACTCCAGCCTGGGCGACAGAGCTAGACTGTGTCTCAAAAACAAATAAACAAAAAAACTTGGATTTTTCTTAGACGTTATATGGAAATGGAATTTTATTCTGTGAATGTTTTATTTCAGATAGACTTGCAAAGCCCTTCTATACATAGGCACTGTTTTTAGATTTTTTGTCACCCCAAACCTCAAAAATGCATCTCAGCTTAAAAGACTTTCTAGACTTTTCCTGAGTCCAAAGTCATCCTGCTGATGTCACGCTTTAGGTTCTGAAAGGTTTTATGTGGAAGGTTTTTTTCTTCTTTCCTAAGAAGGAAAGGATCAGAAAGGAACTTGTAACTATTGTTGAGCATTTTAGGAAAAGTGAACACCGACTTCATCCGTTTCATTTGTAAGGAGAAGCAGGTTAGATGTGGGTATATTTGGAAAAGTCCAAAATTTAACCATGACAGGAGACAGCAGTGTGATGGCAAATTTCAGGCCAAAGTCTGGTATTTCTTTGCTTTCTTCCCATTTTATCTTCTCATTTCTTTTACTTTTCTACTTCTCTTCTCTCACTATTTCCTTGCTTTCTAATGATTCCCTTCAATTTTGAGCCATTTTCTTTATTCCGTCTACATATGAACTCACAGCAGTAGTGAAAACACTGAGCTCTCAGAAATATATTTATCCGTAGATCTAAGGACTCTGGAAAACAGATTCAAAGACGTGAAGCCTCAGTAGTGAAAGTGACTTGAGTAGGAAAGATGTTTATGTGCAGCAGATCTTCTCGGGGTTTGCCTATTTGTAAAATGTGTTCAGTATTCATGGAACTGATATGATGGGTGGGTGCTCACTCTACACCAGGCACCATGGTCAAACAGAGAGGGCTAACCTATGTTGCCTCCATTCTGAGAATCTCTGCGATGACACAGGAGGGGACAGAAACAAGGATAGAAGCTTGTAGTTGCAATGTAGTGTCGTGATGACCTTTACGAAGGCAGGAACCATGTGTTGTGCTCATATAGTCGTGTTACAGGAAAGGGGTCCTGATCCAGACCCCAAGAGAGGGTTCTTGGATCTCACACAAGAAAGAATTCAGGGCAGGTTTATAAAGTGAAAGCAAGTTTCTTTGGAAAGTAAAGGAATAAAAGAATAGCTATTCCGTAGAGCAGCCCCGAGGACTGCTGGTTTCCTATTTTATTTTTATTTTTATTTTTTATTTTTGAGACGGAGTCTGGCTCTTTTGCCCAGGCTGGAGTAAAGTGGAGTGATCCTGGCTCACTGCAGCCTCCGCTCCCCGGGTTCAAGCGATTCTCCTGCCTCAGCCTCCTGAGTAGCTGGGATTATAGGCGCCCACCACCACGCTCGGCTAATTTTTGTATTTTCAGTAGATACGGAGTTTCACCATGTTGGCCAGGCTGGTCTCGAACTCTTGACCTTAGGTGATCTAGCCACCTTGGCCTCCCAAAGTTCTGGGATTATAGGCATGAGCCACTGCGCCCAGCCTGGTTTCCTATTTTTATGGTTCTTTCTGAATGATATGCTAAACAAGGGACGGATTATTCATACCTCCCCTTTTTAGACAATATAGGGTAACTTCCTGTCGTTACCATGGCATTTGTAAACGGTCATGGCGCTGGCAGGAGTGTAGCAGTGAGGACAACCAGAGGTCACTGTCATTGCCATCTTGGTTTTGGTGGGTTTTGGCCGGCCAGCTTCTTTACTGCAACCTGGTTTATCAGCAAGGTCTTTATGACCTGTGTTTTGTGCCGGTCTCCTATCTCATTCTGTGACTTGGAATGCCTTAACCATCTGGGAATGCAGCCCAGTAGGTCTCTTCCTTATTTTACCCAGCTCCTATTCAAGACGGAGTTGCCCTGGTTCACATGCCTCTGACAGTCAGGCATAAGAACCATCATGGAAACCTCCGTTTCCTTGGCCTCTGAGGCTTTGAGGGAGGAGTATATGCAGATGTCTATGAAAAGAGTCAAACTCTGTAAAATATTTAAGGAGGTTTCTTCTGAGCCAAATATGAATGACCAAGGCCTGTGACACAGCCCCAGGATGTCCTGTGAACATGTGCCCAAGGTGGTTGGGGTGCAGCTTGGTTTTATACATTTTAGAGGGACAGAAGTTAGAGGCAGACATCAATCAATATTGTATTTAAGGTGAACCTTGCTTTGGTCTAGAAAGCCAGAACAACTTGAAGCAGGGATTTCCAAAATCTTTGAATGCAGGTGCATTCAAGGAAAGGGATTTTGGAATAGATTTTGAATACAGGTGCATTCAAAGATTTTCTGATTAGCAATTGGTTGAAAGAGTTAAGTTATTATCTAAAGATGTGGAATCCATAGAAAGGAATGTCTGAGTTGAGATAAGGGGTTGTGGAGACCAGGGTTTTTATTATGCAGATGAAGCCTCCAGGTAACAGGCTTCAGAGAGATTAGACAGTAAAGGTGCCAGACTCTTAGTTAAATCTCTCCTGGAACAGGAAAGGGTGTGGAAAGGGGATGGGATTCGCTACAGAATGTAGATTTTCCCCACAAGAGACAGCTTTGAAGGGTCATTTCAAAATATGTCAAAGAAATGTATGTTGGGGTAAAATACTTTGATTTCTTTCAGGGCCTGCTATCTGTCACATGATGCTATACTAGAGACAGGCTGGAATTTGGTATCTTATTGCTACAAAGCATCTGTTTTCTCAGTCTTAAGATTTCTGTTTGAATGTTAATGCATGCTGGCCAGTCGTGCCTGAATTCCAAAGGGAGGAGGGTAGAATGAGGAGTGTCTGATCCTGCCTTCCCAACATGCCCTGCACTAGTCTTTCAGGTTAACTTTGGAATCCCCTTGGCCAAGAGGAAGGTCCTCCATTCAGTCAGTTGGGGGGGTGGTTAGAATTTTATGTTTGGTTTACACTGATTAGAGTTCATGTGAGAGTTCTGAAATGAAACCTTACCTTGGAGAATGAGTAGAATTTAGTCAGACGCAGCTTTGGTTCTGCCATTTTGTTTTGGCTTCCCTTCGCATGAAGACAGGCCATTGTCCCGTTTGCTCTCGTTCCTTGGCTGGTTTCAATGTCAGCGTCGCCTGTTACAGACTGGGCGGAAGAGTAGACAGACTTTTCTCTGGGTATTCAAAACATCGCCATCAAGTACTGCTAACGTGCGTTTTTAGACTGGAAACTTTCCCAAGGCCGTTTTCCCCACCCACTGACTTGCCTTTAACCATGATCATCATTGCTTTTATATTGTCTGTAAGAATAAAAAGAAAAAGTTCTTTTAATGTAAAAGTCATAAACCATGCCCTGACAACTGCAGAGAATTATATTGCTCAGTTGTTTTTATTGTCAGTATGACTTTTAATTGTCTTCCTTATCTTTGTGCCTGACTGTTGTTTGCTGGCTGAAGTTAACTGTGTTTTGAAAGTCAGTTCAGAGGTGAATGAATGGTGAGGTCATAATAGCAGATATAGACATGTTGTTGGCGTTTTTTTTGTGAATGTCAAATGCTAATTTTAACCGTAACAAATTTTGAAAAAGAATGAAAAGTTCCCAGCGAGGGAAGTAAAGGTATTGTGTGTGAGAGGCGCCTGTTATTTGCGGATAGTACTGTTCATTTCTTTTGCAGATATGAAATGTAGTCTCTTTGCCTCAATTATTAGTTCATCCTTCAGCCTGCTAGTGTTACAGAAAAGGGGTCATGATCCAGGCCCCAAGAGATGGTTCTTGGGTCTCGTGCAAGAAAGAATTCAGGGCAAGTCCACAGAGTACAGTGAAAGCAAGTTTATTAAGAAAGTAAAGGAATCAAGAATGGCTAATCTATAGACAGAGCAGCCCCGAGGGCTGCTGGTTTCCCACTTTTATGGTTATTTCTTGATGATATGCTAAACAAGAGGTGAATTATTCATGCCTCCCCTTTTTAGACCATGTAGGGTAACTTCCTGACGTGGCCTTGGCATTTGTAAACTGTCATGGCGCTGATAGGAGTGTAGCAGCGAGGACAACAAGAGGTCACTCTCATCGCCGTCCGGGTTTTGGCTGCTTCTTTACCGCAACCTGTTTTATCAACAAGGTCTTTATGACCTGTATCTTTTGCCGACCTTCTGTCTCATCCTGTGACTTAGCATGCCTTAACTGTCTGGGAATGCAGCTCAGTAGGTCTTAGCCTCATTTTACCCAGCCCCTACTCAAGATGGAGTTGGTCTGGTTCCAATGCCTCTGACACTAATATCTGAGGAAGCTCAGACGTTTTTAAAGTATAGATAGTAGCCATGATATAAATCCTTTCTCTTTTTGCAGTTGGAGACTTTACAGCAAGCTCTATGCCAGTGATTCCCAAGCCCTTTGGAGTTAGAACTCTTTGTCCTTGTTGTTCTGGTTTGAGTCTGCCCTTCCTTCCCTGCTATCAGATACTGTGTGTGTGCTATATCTTAGTTGGATGTTCACTACCTTTGAGAATTCTTTAACCTTTTCTGAGAATTACATGAGATACCTTAAATTGGACTAAATGTAGGGAAGGGATTTTGGAATAGAACTAGGGAATGTCCCAACTGGCAGCTTCCCCAATTCATCCTAAGACATTTCACCATGTCTAGGATGGGTTGTTTAAGACAACGTCTCCTTTTCTGGGATCTTCGAAACTCAGTGTTTGGGTCTAAGTTTTTTCCACTGTGTCTCTCTTTCTCTGTCTTTTTTTACTGAATATATTCTTCTGTAGAATGGTCTGTATCTCATGTTAGTTTCAGAAGGCACCACTTTCAAGAAGTGATTAAATTATAAAGGTTAGTTCAAAGTCATTATCAATACTGGAGAAGTTAGCAAAGGTATTGGAAGGCCAACTACAATTTATTTCCCATGTCACTCTTTCTGCAGAAACTCACCTAGAGTCCTTAAAGGGAATAACTGGTAACTTTCTGATATATCATGATGAGAGGCCTCTGCTGGCCACTGGGCAGCCTTCAGATAGTTTTTTCCTTTTTTAAAATGTTTAAATTTTTAGGGCTAGGTATGGTGGCTCATGCCTGTAATCCCAGCACTTTGGGAAGCTGAGACGGAAAGATTGCTTGAGGCCAAGAGTTTGAGAACAGCCTGGGCTAAATAGAAAGACCTGGTCTCTACAAAAAATTAAGAAATTAGCTGAGTGTAGTTGTGTGCACCTGGGGTCCCAGCTACTCAAAAGAGTGAAGTGGGAGGATTGCTTGAGCCTGAGAGGTTGCGACTGAAGTAAGCCAAGATTGTGCCACTGCATTCCAGCCTTGGTGATAGAGTGAGATCCTATTAAAAAAAAAAATTAATTTTTAAGTTAATTTTGTAGCTCACTGTAGTCTTGAACTCTTGGGCTCAAGCGATCCTCCTGCCTCAGCCTCTTGAGTAACGAGGACTACAGGTATGTATCACCATGCTTGGCTAATTTTCTTTTTTACTTATTTTTATTATTATTATTTTTTGAGATAGAGTTTCGCTCTTGTTGCCCAGGCTGGAGTGCAGTGGCACAATCTCGGCTCACTGAAACCTCTGCCTTTGGATTCAAGTGATTGTCCTGCCTCAGCCTCCCAAGTAGTTGGGATTACAGGTGCGTGTCACTACACCTGGCTAATTTTTTTTCTATTTTTAGTAGAGACAGGATTTCACCCTGTTGGGCAGGCTAGTCTCGAACTCATGACCTTAAGTGATCCTCCTGCCTTGGCCTCCCAAAGTGTTGGGATTACAGGTGTGAGCCACCACGCCTGAACTTTTTTACTTATTTTTATTTTTTGTATGTTTGTTTTTACTTATTTTTATTTTTTTTGTTTCTCTATATTGCCCAGGCTGATCTTGAACTCCTGACCTCAAGTGATCCTCCTGCCTCAGCCTCCCAAAGTGCTGAGATTACAGGTATGGGCCACCATGCCCGGCCCACAGAGTTCTCTGGAGAAGAAACTGTAGAGCTGTCTGGATTCTTGCCTAGGTTTGTTGAGAGATACTATGGACTTCTTGCCTACGTCTGTTTGGAGAAGAGAGTCAAGCAGTACTTGAGTGATTTGAATTTTTGTTGAGAAAAACAAAGTGAAAAAAATTTTTTTGACATCAGATATGTTGTTTTAGCCTCTGTGGCAGATTTTTTCTCTTTTACTTTTTGTTTTTATCCTTTTGTACTGTTTTTAAAGACAGGAATGAGAAGAAATTATCCCCGGACCATTCCTCCCAGTGAAAAACATGAAATGTGATTGTCTGGAAATGGAGTGTGATCACAGGGGCATGTATGGCTGAGTCATCCAAAATGCTGACTGTCGTGTAGGGTTCCGTGGTTTTGGTGGGTTTCTTAACTTCTCTGTGCCCTGGTTGCTTCATCAATATGATGGAGATAATAATATCATCGGATGTTGTGATTTACTGGGGCCATTCTCGTAAACACTCAGAATAGTCCCTGGTACACAGCAAGCCGTTTGTGATTGTTATTGTATGATTCTATCCAGATTCTATTACGTCATGTTACTATGTTATGAAAGATTCCAGTTCCTTGGTGCACTGATGTGGTCTTTGAGAACAAATGTTACCTGGGCCAATGTTACGTGAGTAGTTGGCCATTAAGATCAGAGAAGTAAGCCAACCTAGCAAGTTACTCTTGCGCTGAAGTGTGGCTTGTCTGCCATCCTCATTGGGAGTGCGTAGAACCTCCCCAAGCTGAGTGGGCAGGGTCCGTGTGGCTGTCCGAAGGGCCCCGTCGTCTTATGTAGCTGCTCCCGTGTTGAGAGTACAGCACGTTGAAAACAGCCTTGGCAGGAACCATGCTTGCTGTTAACAAGCTCGTCCACTAACCAGCTGTGTATACCCTGGGTCAGGCCAGCTGTTTATATGTTACAGCTCACTCCATTAAAAAAAAAAAAGTGAAGATATTTGCTAAGAGAGTAGATCTCAAGTGCCGTCATCACACGCACACAAGCGGTGATGATGGCAGGTGATAGGCATGTTAATTACCTTGATCTTGGTGATCATGTTACGATGTATACATATATCAAAACATCATGTTACGATGTATACATGTATCAAAACATCATGTTGTATACCCTAAATATATACCATTTTTGTCAGTCATACCTCAATAAAGCTTAAAAAAAGACACATGTTGGCCGGGCGTGGTGGCCCACACCTATAATTCTTTGGGAGGCCTAGGTAGGTGGATCACTGGAGGTCAGGAATTTGAGACTAGCCTGGCCAACATGGCGAAACCCTACCTCTACTAAAAATATAAAAATTATCTGGGCATGGTGGCAGGCGCCTGTAATCCCAGCTAATTGGGAGGCTGAGGTGGGAGAATCGCTTGACTTGGGAGGCAGAGGTTGCAGTGAGCCGAGATTACACCACTGTACTCCAGCCTGGGTGACAGAGCGAGACTCCGTCTCAAAAAAAAGACACATGTATGTAAAAAAAGTAAATTGGAGACATCTTGACGTTACACCCATATTAACAGTAGTGTGAATCTCTGTTCCTTCACCCAAGGAAGGAAAGAAGGAAGGAAGGGAGGGAGGGTGGGGAGAGAGAGAAAGAAGGAAGGAGGGAAGGAAAAAGGGAAAGAAGGAAGGAAGGAAGGAGAAGGAAGTTTCCTTGTGTAATTAAAATAGCATTATCACAACTAATACAACTAATACTACTTTCTTAATATCCTCTAATATCCAGTTTATATTCCAGTTTCCCCAGTTACAGCTGGGTTATATACTGAGTTTACAGCTCCACAGTCACTTCATGTGGGGAATGAGGAGGTGGAACTAACTACATGAGCTCTCAGGTTTATATAAGCATGAAAGTTTTATGTTTAATACCATTAGGAAGTGCCGTTGTGATTTTGTTAATTTCTTGTTCTTAAAGAAGGATTGAAGCTTTGGAGACATAAACATGGCTCTCTAGCAAGGTGCAATGGAAATCTGGAAGTTATGTGGTTAAGAGAATAAATAGGGATGGGTTAGTGGTGTCTCTAGCTGTGCTTGGCTTGTAGATTGGGCAGATCATGCATGGACAGTGGTTTGATGACTTGTGTACTGGCCAGAGAGAAGGAGACCGTGTCCTGGTCTGAGGCCCAGCAGGTTTGGGGTCTTGTATTTTCTAGTCTCCATAAATGTTCCTAATGCCATTTCGAGTTACAGTGAGGACTTGGACAGCCCTTTGCATTTAGTTTTGTTTGTTATTTGAGACTCTGGTGTTTTCTTCAAGGAGGCTAAATGCTGGGTCTATTGGGTTACCTGTCTAAGGAAACTTCCATTGTTCCAGAATAAAAAAAGAATGAAAAGTCATGCTTTGACTGCCTGGTGGCTATCAGGTGCTGCTGGCTCCAGAGGTTAGAGCCAACTGGCATGTCCTGAGCCTCATGCAGGCTCCCACTGTGAGAACTAGCTTTAAAGACCTCCCACCCAGACCTGCTCGCCATGTAAGAGGCGCGGTGCTGAGTGTGTCTGCCATGGGCTAGGGAGTGAGGAGAACCATTCTTTCCCACATGAGCTCTGAACCAATTGAGAAGTAGGGCTGAGGGGCCAGGCAGATGGAGATCAAAATGTTAAATTCATTCCTGATAAAAGTTCCATTGGAGGACTGGGGCATGTTTTAATAAAGGACTTCCTCACTCTTAACCTCAGAAGCAGTCCGCCTAGCGCCCTGCAGGCTCCGCCCCTAGCCCAGAGGAGAGATGTAGTCTGTGGGCTTCCAGCGGGTTCCCAAGAGAAAGGAGGGAGAAGGAGCTGGGCTGGTGCCCTCCATCTCCTCCTGGCCAGCTAGGTAAGTCCATTCTCTTGCCTTGGGAGGAGGAAGAGGTAGGAGGGCCTGGGGGAGATTCCACTGTGGACATTGGGAACCTGCTCCCTCTTCACTCTTGCCTTCTTCTTGGGACTTGGTATCCCCAGGGACCCAGTGCCCTGGCCCCACTTGACGATTTCCACCCCAGGGCAGCTCTTTTCCTGTCTCAGCTTCACAGACTGATTTATTTAGAGGGGGTGAGAGAAATGAGGTAAATTCTGATAATAGTGGCACTTAATAAATATTGTCATTCATATACATGATACACATTTCTTGAACTGGTAAATCTTTTAAAGAATTTATTTTGCAATTTCTCTCAAACTCTGAATATTTGTGGAGTAAATGAATATACCAATCCTTTGTTGCGTTGGGAGGCAGAGACTTGAGCATGGTTGTGTGTTTGTGTGTGTGTGTGTTGGAGAGTGGGTCAGAGAGGAAGTGGGGCAGGGAGCTAAGGCTTCTGGAAGATGCCCTGGGGGATGCCCATATTCTGAGTGTCCTGGGGGCTACTCTGGCCGATGGGCCTTCGACCCCTGGGGTCCCGGGAAGCACAGCAACAGAGACATTGGGGATCTGAAGCAGCACATGTGCTGGGAGCCGCCTCCTTTTCCAAGTGGCCAACAGTTCCTTCACTGAGGGAGAGGAACCATCCAGGTTCAGAGGCAAAGCCCACTTGAGAGGGAAGGAGGAGAGGCTCTTGGAGCAGGCGAGTCAGGTGGGTGGTGTTTGCGGATCCCTTTGCAAGCCTGTTTTCACACTGTTTTCAGGTGTGTTCTGAGAGCAGCTATGAAACCCAACAATGACCTTTGTTCACATTAATGGAGCAGATGATTGCATTGCATTTTTTGGGTTCTTAAAAAAATGGTAATATGTATTATTGTAAACTGAATTTACAATATTTATACAATTATTGATACTGATTTCTATTGTATGAATATACAATGTCCAGTTTTTCTCACGTCTAGCCCCTTTCTTCCTTTCGTTTACAAGGAAATCATAAGGAAATTTCTCAGAATGTTATGTGGACTGAATAAATATTTATACATTATAAATAATTGTATGAATATACAATATTGTATACAATACAGTACAGTTATTTATAATGTATAAATATACATTTATTTCTATATGTATTTGTATGTATAAATATGCATTATGTTCCATATATTAATACACATTATAGTAATATGTATTAATGTAAGTTTGACCATTTTGACTGTTTTTTTTTTTTTTGAGACTGAGTCTCGCTCTGTCGCCCAGGCTGGAGTGCAGTGGTGCAATCTCGGCTCACTGCAACCTCCGCCTCCTGGGTTCAAACAATTCTCCTGCCTCAGCCTCCCGAGTAGTTGGGATTACAGGTATGCACCACTATGCCTGGCTAATTTTTGTAGTTTTAGTAGAGACAGGGTTTCACCATATCGGTCAGGATGGTCTTGATCTCCTGACCTCAGGTGATCCACCCGCCTCGGCCTCTCAAAGTGCTGGAATTACAGGTGTGAGCCACTGCGCCTGGCTCATTTTGACTGTTTTTCAGTGTACAGTTCAGTGGCATGAAGTATATTCACATTGTTGTGCAACCATCGCCACCATCCATCTCCAGAACTTTTTCATCTTCCCAAACAGAAACTTTGCCCTCATTCAACAGCAACTCCTCATCTTCTCTCCTCCCAGTCTACGGCCGGCCCCATTCTACTTTCTCCCTCTATGAATTGGACTACTCTAGGGGCCTTGTTGAAGTGGATTCGTCAATATTTGCCTTTTTATGACTGGCTTATTTCACTCAGTCCTCAAGACCCATCCAGTTTGAAGCATAGGTCATCAGACACTTTTCTTCTTCTTCTTCTTTTTTTTTTTTTTTTTTGAGATGGAGTTTCGCTCTGTCACCCAAGCTGGAGTGCAGTGGTGCAATCTTGGCTCACTGCAAGCTCTGCCTCCCGGATTCAAGCGATTCTCCTGCCTCAGCCTCCCGAGTAGCTGGGATTACAGGTGCCCGCCACCACGCCCGGCTAATTTTTGTATTTTTAGTAGAGATGGGGTTTCACTCTGTTGGCCAGGCTGGTCTTGAACTCCTGACCTCATGATCTGCCTGCCTCGGCCGTCCAAAGTGCTACGATTACATGTATGAGCCACTGCTCCTGGCCAGAATTTTCTTCCTTTTTAAGGCCGAATAATATTCCATTGTATGGCTAGACTGTATTTCGCTTACCCATTCATCTGTCCATGGACTCTCTGGGTAACCTGTTGGTTATTGTGAATCATGCTGCTGGGAATATTGGTGTATGAATATGTTGCATTACATTTTTAAAAGGAAACTTTTGTTGAAATATAATACAGGCATTGCATTTTTGGCAACCACAACACACTTCTGACTTACATGGACTTACCTGAACTGCTGGTTATCCAAAACCCCTAAAGTTTTAAATGTAACAACTATGATACATTTTTATCATGGAGCCTTGCCTGTTTTGTTCTGAGTTGTTAATTTTTGTGCACAATCTTGTGAGATCCAGCTCATTATATCAGCCTGTCAAGATTCTGAGTTTGGTTTAATTTTGGGTTGTCCACAAACATGATGATCACATCCTCTCTCTCTGTACAAGTCACCAATAAAAATGCTGAAGAGGAAGGGGCCAGCAGCAGAGCTCTGTGGGGGCTGTTGAAACCCTCCCGCTGGTTGGGTCTTGCTGTGCAGTTGTTTATCGGTCTAGTTTTTCTTGCTCCTAGCTCCTGTCTTCATTTCATTTATAAGGAAATTTCTCGCTATATTATGTGGACAGTAGGTTGCCATTATTTTTTTGAATATAATTTTTGTTTGTTTGTTTGTTTTTGAGATGGAGTCTTGCTGTGTCACCCAGGCTGGAGTGCAGTGATGCGATTTCAGCTCACTGCAACCTCCGCCTCCTGGGTTCAAGCGATTCCTCTGCCTCAGCCTCCTGAGTAGCTAGGACTACAGGCGCGTGCCACCACACCTGGCTAATTTTTTGTATTTTTAGTAGAGACAGGGCTTTACTGTGTTAGCCAAGATGGTCTCAATCTCCTGACCTTGTGATCCATCTGCCTCATCCTCCCAAAGTGCTGGGATTACAGGTGTGAGCCACCACTCTCAGCTGAATTTTAATTTTTTTTTAGAGACAAGGTCTTACTTTGTCACCTGGGTGAAGAGTGCCGTGGCACAGCATAGCTCAATGCAGCCTCAAATTCCTGGGCTCAAGCGATTCTCCTGCCTCAGCCTCCCGAGTAGCTGGGACTATAAGTGTGCACTGCCATGCCTGGCAAATTTTTAAATTTTTTGTAGAGATGGAGTCTCGCTGTGTTCCCCACGCTGGTCTTGAAATCCTGGACTCAAGTGATCCTCTTGCCTCAGCCCCTAAAAGTGCTGGGATTACAGGTGTGAGCCTCTGTGCCTGTGCTATGTTGCCATTCATCTAATAATCTGCAAACCACTGGAGAATGGAACTAAGCCAGATTGGCTGTCGGCGCTCAGGTTTTTTAGTAGGTAAAATTTTAGGTGAATGACAGTTAGCTGTTCTGCATTCTCATTGCCAGGTTATAATGCAAGCAAGTTTCATACCAAATTCACATAAGACCCCTTATTTAGGAAATGTGTGAGCAGGCTGGCCGGCCGGCCGAGTACAGTCTGGATGGTGGTTCTGTCATCAGGAGTCCCTGCTCTGTGCCTTCCTACGTGCTCTGAGTGCCACTTTGGATGAAAGCTTCCCTCGAGGCAGATTTTCCAGTATTCCAAAACCAGGATTCTCTTACCCTAGGAGAAGCCTCAGGCAGCCAGAAATTTCCCAAACCGATGGCTGGACCTTTTTGGGAATCTCAGATAAGGATAGAGAGTCTTGCTCTGTTGCTTGGGCTGGAGTGCAGTAACATGACCAGGGCTCACTGCAGCTTTGACCTCCCGGGCGCAAGCGATCCTCCTGCCTCAGCGTCTCAAGTAGCTGAGACTACAGGTTTGCACCACCACACCCAGCTAATTTTTGTATTTTTTTTTAGAGACGGGGGTTTTGCCATGTTGCCCAGCCTGGTGTCAAACTACTAGGCTCAAGCACTTCGCCCGCCTTGGCCTTCCAAAGTGTTGGGATTACAGGCGTGAGCCACTGTGTCCAGCCTGGTAATCACGGTTCTGACTGTTGTCACCTTAGATTAGTTTTGCCTGCTTTTAAATTCCATATAAATGGAATTGCACTTATGTTTTATGACACTGATTCATGTTGTTGCATGTAAAAGTTGTTCATTTTTTCCCCATTGCTTTGTAATTCCATCATATAAAGTTTAGGTTCCTTTCTGTAGTTGATGGACATTTGGTTGTTTCCAGTTTGGGACAGTATGAAGAAAACAGCTGAAAACATTCTTGCCCATGTCTTTGGTAGATGGAGTATGAGTTATTGATTAGGGTAACCGACTGTCCTTAGAATTGACATTTACAGCAACCAGCACATGGAGAATATCATGTTGTCCGTGCCACATGATTTTAAAGTAAACTGGAGGTGTTATACAAAACCATATTAAACAAAGGAGTGAATTCAGTCTTGTATGACTTGTATTTAGCCAGTCCGTGCCAGTAGGAAAGCAGATCATTGCTTTGGTGCACCCCGCCCGTAATAAATGTTCTAAGTCAGAAGGTCAATTTCCTGAAATCTGAGATTCTCGTGTGAAAGTATATTGTTTCCTCATGCCTTCTCCAGAAGCTTGGGTGGGAAAGAACCCTTTATCGCTTCTGCAAATAGGCACCATTTTCTCATTGTAGATTCTCACTGTGAAAAAGTCATGAATTACTAAAAACTCTGAGAATATAAACTAGGTTTGGGGATCCCCTGAATTGGAATGAATAAAGTTTTAAAATATTCATTTATGTTTTATTTCCATGTCGTTGTGTGTCTTGTGATGAGAAAAATATTTGCTGCTGATTTAGAATTCCTGAATGCTCTTATAAAAATTTAATTCTACCCATATTAACTAGGCTTTCAAGTCTTTTTGAGAGGGGCTGTTTTCTTCCAATAGGCTGCTAGAGGGGAAACCTGTTAGCCTAAGAGAATTGTTGGATGCAAGTTTAATAGGGAAGGTGAACTCAGACCACCACTGGGGGATGCCGCATTGATTTAAATTTTAAAAGAGCCTGTGTTTTATGAAAGTAAAGAAATAGGTTAACAGTCCCCGTGACAAGAATGGAAAACATTCTCAGGACCTATACCACACATATACATTTAAAGTATCACTCAGCCTGGGCACCATGGTGAGGGCCTGTCTCTACAAAATTTAAATCTTAGCCAGGCATGGCGGCACGTGCCTGTGGTCCCAGGTTGAGGTGGGAGGATCACTTGAGCCCAGGAGGTCAAGGCTGCAGTGAGCTGAGATTGTACCACTGCACTCCAGCCTGGGTGACAGAGTGAGACTCTGTCTCAAAAAAAAAAAAAACAAAAAACAAACAAACAAAAAACACTACCTCTTTCCTCTTTGTAGCACCTAACAGTATTTTTAAACAACCCTATAGGAGGGGCATCTGGTGCCATGAACTAACATTACAGATCCATTTACCTTTTGACCCAGCAGTCCTATTTCTGGGAATCTTTACTGCAGATACACCCGCATACGTGATGAAATGACATTTGCTCACAATTATCATTAAAGCTTTGTAACACCGGAGTGTTGGAAGCCACCAAGTGGCTATCAGTCAATAAGGGACTGGTTAAAGGGATGATGGTGTATATCTACATTGGAATGCTATGCAGCTGTTAAAGAGAATGATAAAAATCTGTATTTCTGGCCAGGCATGGTGGCTCACGCCTGTAATCCCAGCACTGTAGGAAGCCGAGGTGGGCAGATCACTTGAGGTCGGGAGTTCGAGACCAGCCTGACCAACATGGTGAAAGCCCGTCTATATTAATAACACAAAAATTAGCTGGGAGTGGTGGCGCACGCCTGTAATCCCAGCTACTCAGGAGGCTGAGGCAGGAGAATCGCTTGAACCCAGAGGGTGGAAGTCGCAGTGAGCCGAGATTGAGCCACTGCACTCCATGCCTGGGTGACAGAGCAAGACTCTGTCTCAAAAAAAAAAAAAAAAAAAAAAGTGTGTGTTTTGATAGGGAAGATTTCCAGGTACATTACCAAGTACGAAACGCAAGGTGAAAAACAGTGCATGGAGTATGCTGCCCTTTGTATAAAAAAGCTGGGCTGCTGGGCGCAGTGGCTCACACCTGTAATTCCAGCACATTGGGAGGCCGAGACGGGTGGATCCTGAGGTCAAGAGATTGAGACCATCCTGGCCAATGTGGTGAAACCCCGTCTCTACTAAAAATACAAAAATTAGCTGGGCATGGTGGTGCGTGCCTGTAGTCCCAGCTACTTGGGAGGCTGAGGCAGAAGAATTGCTTGAACCCAGGAGGTGGAGGTTGCAGTGAGCTGAGATCGTGCCACTGCACTCCAGCCTGGGCAACAGAGCGAGACTCCGTCTCAAAGAAAAAAAAAAAAAAGGAAGATGGACATATGAACATATGTATGTGAATTTACTTATATTTTCATCAAGAAACACTAGAAGGATAAACAAGTTATAATAAAATGCTCTTCTGTCTGAGGCACAGGGGAAGGGAGTGATTGGGAATAGGTGTCGGAATGCCTCCTTTGCATGGGTCTTTTGATGGATTGTGTTGACCTTTGAATCATGTAGAAAAAGCAAGTCAGCAACCAGCAAAAGCGAATCAGCCAGGGAATGCCTTTGACTTTTAACGAGACCAAGAGCGGGTGGTGGAGAGCAAAGGTGGCTAACTGCATTTCTTAGATCAGAAGCAAAGTCAGTGCATTCCTTCATTCATTCAATCAGTCAGCAAATGCATACTGAGCCTCTCCCATGCACCGTCTGCTGTTTCACATGCTGAGGATACAGCTGTCAGTGGAAGCGTTAAGGTCCAAGCTTTACTGGAGCTGGTATTCTTTTTTTTTTTTTTTTTTTGAGACAGAGTCTTGCTCTGTCACCCAGGCTGGAGTGCAGTGGCGCGATCTCGGCTCACTGCAAGCCCTGCCTCCCGGGTTCACGACATTTTCCTTCCTCAGCTGGGACTACAGGTGCCTGCCACCACACCCGGCTAATTTTTTGTATTTTTAGTAGAGATGGGGTTTCACCGTGTTAGCCAGGACGGTCTCGATCTCCTGACCTTGTGATCTGCCCACCTCAGCCTCCCAAAGTGCTGGGATTACAGATGTGAGCCACCGCGCCCGGCCGAAGCTGGCATTCTTGAGGGGGCAAACACATGACAAAAAGGTGATTAGTGAGGAAGAGAAGGCTCATGTGGCAGGACCTAGAGAGGAAGCCGAGAGGAGTCCTTGCTGAGGCCAGAGTCCTGTTCATTGCTGATACATATTCCTATGTGTCCATCATGCATTTGCAAACAGTATTTTTTAAATTTTATTTTTAAAGACAGGGTCTTGCACTGTCACCCAGGCTGGAGTGCAGTAGCACGATCATACCTCACTACAGTCTCTACCTCCTGGCCTTAAGTGATCCTCCCACCTCAGCCTTCCAAGTAGCTGGAAGTAAAGGTGTGTGTTGTCATGCCCAACTAATTTTATTGTTATTATTAATATTTTTTTGTAGAAATGAGGTCTCACTGTGTTGTTGCCCAGCTGGTCTCTTGTTCAAGGCCTCAAGCGATCCTCCTGCCTCGGCCTCCTAAAGTGTCAGGATTACAGGTGTGAGTCACTGCGCCTGGCCCTATGAACGGTATTTGCACCTAGGATAATAAAGTGGTGTGAAATCTTACACTTAATCTTTTGCTGCAGAGTCAGGATTACATTTTATCATCATATCATTATCACTTCAGATAAGTTTCTTTTCTCTCTTCTCTTCTATTCCCTTTTCTTTTCTTTCTTTTTTTTGAGATGAAATCTCGCTCTGTTGCCCAGGCTGGAGTGCAGTGGTGTGAGCTCGGCTTACTGCAACCTCTGTCTCCTGGGTTCAAGTGATTCTCCTGCTTCAGCCTCCTGAGTAGCTGGGATTACAGGGATGTGCCACCATGTGTGGTTAATTTTTGTATTTTTAGTAGAGACGGGGTTTCGCCATGTTGGCCAGGCTGGTCTCAAACTCCTGACCTCAGGTGATCCACCTGCCTCGGCCTCCCAAAGTGTTGAGATTACAGGCATGAGCCACGGTGCCCGGCCAGGATTACATTTTATCATAATATAAGTATCACTTCAGATAAGTTTCAAATAAAGGAAAAAAACCACGTTATGGCAGGTGACTGTGCCCCAGTCCACTACTATGTTGGTGGGAAACTAGAATTTAGTTGAATAAATAAAAAGTGGATTTGACCATGATAGTTTGCTTTCACAACAGTCAGGTTATTCTGGGGTTAATGTTATCTAAATGATTTGTGACTGTAACCATAGATTATTAGGTGATGAGACATTACTGTGACGAGTCTGTTTTTTTTTCTATTCAGTAGCTTAAAAAAATTCCTCTTTACTGTGATATATTAGCTACAGAAAATTGAAAAAACCCCATGCATACACTCAGATAAATCACATAGCCCTCATATTCCATGTGTCTTCATGACAGTCATCGTCTGAGAATCCCAGGGTGATAGCTCCACAGTAGATAATGTAGATATTTGAAACATATTTCTCTTGTGTTTATTTATATTTTCCTTGTCTTTTTATTGGCAGAGTTATCTGTCATAGTTTCTGAATTCGATGAAAGATTAATGTGGTTATTTTTAAAATTTTTACGATGAAATGATTAGTTTGCAAGAGAGATTTTTCTCTGTCTCTTTGGGTTCAGTGAAATGTTGGTGAAACTTGAGAAATAATGAGGAACATAGATCAAAGCCATGGGGAAAGGCAGTGTATTGCTTCCAGCATCTCTAGGTCTGCAACAGCAAGAGTTAAGTTTTGCTCAGAGAATGAAGGAAAAATAACACAGACTGGGCAGCCAGATTTGCGAGTCTGGGCTTTTCCTGACAACCAGTGCAGACTATAGCTCCATCTGACATGGAACCAGCGTATTCACAAGCATCGCTAGATCTGCGATCTAGTTATGAAAACACCAGAAATCAGCTTTGTTTTCAGGGTGAAAAAAATGCAAAGTCATACAAATTCTTATTTCCTAATCATGATAAACTCCACTCTACTGTACATTAAGGAAAAGCTCCAGGAGTCACAGACATCCTCTGTCATTCTAGGAAATGCACAAAAAGGTGGTAATGAAAGCTTGTTGTTGTATTTCCTATTTCTCTATTCTTTTTTTTTTTTTTTGAAGAGATGGGGTTCCACTTGCTTGCCCAGTCTGGAGTGCAGTGGTGTGATCATACCTCCCTGCAGCCTTGAACTCCTGGGCTCAAGTGATCCTCCTGCCTCAGCCTCACAAGTAGTTGGGACTACAGGTGTGCACTGCCATGCCCAGCTTATTTTATTTTATTTATTTATTTTTTTGAAACAGAGTCTTGTACTGTCACCCTGGCTGGAATGCAATAGTGCGATCTCAGCTCACTGCATCCTCCTCTGCCCGGGTTCAAGCGATTCTCCTGCCTCAGCCTTCTGAGTAGCTAGGACTACAGGCGCCTGCCACCATGCCTGGCCAATTTTTTGTAGTTTTAGTAGAGATGGGGTCTCACTTTGTTGGCCAGGCTGGTCTTGAACTCCTGACCTCATGATCCACCCACCTCAGCTTCCCAAAGTGCTGGGATTACAGGTGTGAGCCACTGTGCCCAACCCTATTTTATTTTTAATTTTTGTAGAGATGGAATTTTGCTATGTTGCCTAGGCTCGTCTTGAACTCCTGACTTCAAGTAATCCTCCCACCTCAGCCTCCCAAAGTGCTGGGATTACAGGTGTGAGCCAGCACTCCTGGCCTCCCAATTCTTAATTGCTTAAAAGGGTTGGACTCTCTTTGAGAACTAGCTGATTCAGAGCTTTGTCAGATATGTCCTCTTAGAATCTCAGGGTGGACTTGGGAGGATGTGATCTTTGTTTCCTAGTAGATAAAGGAAAAAAGGTAGGTAGTAACTGTAGAAGGACCTCCACTCTGCCTCCTCGATTCACCTTACAGGAAGCTTGGACAGCGTCGCTGGGGCTGGCGAGGGGAGTTGCTGCAGCCAGCCTGTGAGGACAGAACCGTTCACATCCACCATTGCTGGCAGAGTGAGACAACGCTGCCAGAGCAGGTTTGATTTGCCATAAGCAGCTGTACTCAAGGATGTAGAAAGGCACCTGGTCACTGTGAGGATACATGTTCGGTGCTCTGCGTGTTGTGTTATCTTTCTGAATTTACTTTCCAGGCGGGAAATAAGAATAGGGTAGCAAAAGTAAGAAAGAACGAAGGGCAGTTGGGTAGGAGTTGTCTGATTCTTTAACGCTTTTTTCTATTTGGGGTAGCAGTTTAAAGAAGAGATGCTTTTGGCCGGGCGTGGTGGCTCACGCCTGTAATCCCAGCACTTTGGGAAGCCGAGGCAGGTGGATTGTGAGGTTAAGAGATCAACACCATCCTGGACAACATGGCGAAACCCCGTCCCTACTAAAAATACAAAAATTAGCTGGGCGTGGTGGCACACACCTGTAGTCCCAGCTACTCAGGAGGCTGAGGCAGGAGAATTGCTTGAACCCGGGAGGTGGAGGTTGCAGTGAGCCGAAATCGTGCTACTGCACTCCAGCCTGGCGACAGAGCGAGGCTTCATCTCAAAAAAAAAAAAAAGAAGAAGCTTTCAAAGTAAGAATACCCAAAAGTAATCCAACAGTGGTGGAAATATTTCAGTTATTTTTAGGTGTTCTTCTCTGATGGTAGCCAAGGTATCTCTTAGAGTAGATGCCTTGAGTGGAGACTGTATTGTTTTGCCACTTATCTTTGGAGGAGGAAGTTTGTTGCTCATCACAGAAACCAAACACTTCTTTTCTTGGGAACTGTTCGCTGTTCTCTGAAACAATGAACACGCTTCTCTCGGATCCACTTCACCAGAATATTCCCACCTAGCGCTTCTTACATCTTATACCAAGACCCTTATCTCCCTTGTGACTCAACGAAAGAATGAGTGTACGCTCCCAAGAGTTTTAGTGTTCTATCAAAGTCCAAATTCTGTTAATTTCATGAAGAATTCATTTATTTTTCATTACTAAACGGATAATTTGAATTTCTGGCCTATTAAGAGTTTTTTTTGTTGTTGTTGACAGAGTCTCCCCCTCTGTTGCCAGGCTGGAGTACGGTGGCGTGATCTTGGCTCACTGCAACCTTCGCCTCCCAGGTTCAAGCAATTCTCCTGCCTTAGTCTCCCGTGTAACTAGGACTACAGTCATGCTCCACCACGGCCAGCTAATGTTTGTATTTTTAGTAGAGACAGGGTTTCACCATGTTAGCCAGGATGGTCTCCATCTCTTGACCTTGTGATCCGCCCACCCTGGCCTCCCAAAGTGCTGGGATTACAGGCATGAGACACTACACCTGGCCAAGAATTTTTTTTTTTTTTTTTTGAATAAATGGTTATAAGCATTGGACCGTATTTGTGAAGGTCTCAGGACCATCTAACAGAATTGTTATAAAATATGACAGTAACAGGAACAACTACAAAAAAGAGAGCTGATATTTGTATATTGCTCTGTTAGCATGCATTATTAAACGTGAGAAGGGTCAAAGTTCAGATATGACATGCCTAATGGGCTGATATGAGTTGTGGAGCTCTCATTCTCTTTTTTGTTTAGAGACGGGTTCTTGCTCTGTTGCCCAGGCTGGAGTGCAGTGGCACGGTCATAGCCCACTGCAGCCTTGACCTCCTGGGCTCAAGCAATCCTCCCATCTCAGCCCCTGCCCCGAGTAGCTGGGACTACAGGCATGCACCACCATGCCCAGCTTGAGCTCTTATTTCTAACCCGTTAAGGTAATGGAGTCCTCTGGAGTGAAGTGGTGTTAGTAAGAATAGCTTGCAGGGCAGAGCTTAGCGGCATAGACAGAGAGCACTCTATCTGGGCTGGAAGAAAAAATGAGCATGTGCCAGAGAATAAACATGTTTTGTCAAAATTCTGTTGGGCAACCAGCAGCTGGCACTCATATCTAGAGTCCAAGACTGATAACAGCAAACTTATTTCCTATTTGGCTTAGAGAATGAAAATAAGCTGTAAGAGTTTTTTTTTCTTTTCCTCCTGAAATGGAATCTTTCTCTGTCGTTCAGGCAGGAGAGCAATGGCATGATCTTGGCTCACTGCAACCTCTGCCTCCCGGGTTCAAGTGATTCTCCTGTTTCAGCCTCTTGAGTAGCTGAGCTTAGAGGCGCACACCACCACACCAAGCGAATTTTTGTATTTTTACTGGAGACGGGGTTTCACCATGTTGGCCAGGCTGGTCTCGAACTCCTGACTTCAAATGATTCACCCACCTCAGCCTCTCAAAGTGTTGGGATTACAGGTGTGAGCCATTGCACTTGGCCAGCTCTAAGAGTTTTAAAAAATTTATACATAAATATATCATAGGTTGGTACTTACCAGTATTTTAGTTGTTAGTAAATTTGGTGGTTTGTTTATAATGCAACAGCTTATCTTTTTAAGTAAACATGAATTCATAATCTGCCAGCACATCTGTGTCTCTTTCAGCCAGTTTTCTCACCTCTGAGATTACTGCTTTTTTGTTTTCCATACCAAGTTCTCAGTGCTTTTTTCTCACCTCTGGGTGAGTTGAAGGGGCTGATACGTATCGCCGCCTGATGTGGTTAGGCTTTGTTTCCCCACCAGATCTCATCTTGAATTATAATCCCTATAAATACCCATAATCCGGCAGGTGTCAAGGGAGAGACCAGGTGGAGGTAAATGGATCATGGGGGAGGTTTTCCCCATGCTGTTCTCGTGATAGTGAGTTCTCACGAGATCTGATGGTTTTATAAGTGTGTGGTAGTGTCTCCTGCATTCCTTCTCCTTCCTGCCGCCTTGTGAAGAACGTGCCTTGCTTCCTCTTCCACCTTGCTTGCTTCCCCTTCCACCATGATTGTAAGTTTCCCGAGGCCTCCCCAGCCATGCTAAACTGTGAGTCAGTTAAACCTCTTTCCTTTATAAATCACTCAGCCTCAGGCAGTTCTTTATAATAGTATGAAAACGGACTAATACACCCCTGCTTAGCTGGGGTCTGAAAGCCTGGTTAAAGTATATCTCAAAACAATAAATAAAAGCCCCTGGCTCTTTGTCCCCTCTTTGTCCCATGGTTGTTGAATGACTAGGTAAGAAATTAAATGGGACACTGCAGACACCTAGCAGAGGCCTCTGCAGGTGGGTCTTCCATCAATTGGTATTTCCCCTCTCCTTCAGTAGCGCTTTTCCGATTGCCACAGAGCACTCCCAGGTGCAGAGAATAGTCAGTAAATGAACCGGCCATCTCCAGAACTTTTGCAGACTCATGTTGAGCAAGGCTGATGCTCTCAGAAGGTGTACCGTTTGATCTTGTGGCTTTACCTACCCTCCCCCACCACGTGTACTGTAATTTGAGAAGTTTAGTGTTAGTGGCTGATGTCAGACAAGGCAGAACAGAGTGGTCAAGGCCGGGCGCCGTGGCTCATGCCTGTAATCCCAGTACTTTGGGAGGCCGAGGCAGGCGGATCACAAGGTCAGGAGATTGAGACCATCCTGGCCAACACAGTAAAATCCCATCTCTACTGAAAATACAAAACATTAGCTGGGTGTGGTGGTGGGCGCCTGTAGTCCCAGCTATTCAGGAGGCTGAGGCAGGAGAATGGCATGAACCCGGGAGGCGGAGCTTGCATTGAGCCGAGATTTCGCCACTGCACTCCAGGCTGGGCGACAGAGCAAAACTCCGTCTTTAAAAAAAAAAAAAAAAAAAAAGAGTGATCAAATTCATCCCAAATGTGTTTTGTTGTATTTCATATTCTTCATATTTGAGCACATAAGAACCATTCACAAGTCAGTTCTCTGAAGCAGAACATCACATTCAATGGCACACACATTCCTCAGACATTCCGGATATCGGGCAAGGAATAATCGATCCTAAATTCCATTATGCCCTTACAGTGGTCATGTTGCGATCTGATGAGAATGGTGGGTGAGAGCTTGGGTTTGTCCGTCACCCATAAAGCATGCAGTTTGTACATTTCAGTTATGTGCAGAGGTTTAATGGTAGATTTCTAATTGAAGGATAAGATAGTGGGGCAGCATTTCTTTACCAAGTCTGATAAGCGAAAATAAAAGTCCTGTTCATCTGGGTGTTTCTATCTCAGCCATTAATTATAGATAATCCCCAATTACCCCTGAATTGAGAGAGTTCTGCATATAATTAAAATTCTCTGATAATTCAAAAATTCTACTTTGGTTGTTAATTCTTATTTCTATTGAGTCAATCTTATATTTTTATTTTATTTTATTTGTTGAGATGGAGTCTCACTCTTTCACCCAGGCTGGAGTGCAGCGGTGTGATCTCAGCTCACTGCATGCTCTGCCTCCCAGGTTCAAGCGATTTTCCTGCCTCAGCCTCCCGAGTAGCTCGGATTACAGGCGCCCACCACCACGCCTATCTAATTTTAGTAGAGATGGTGTTTCACCATGTTGGCCAGGCTGGTTTTGAACTCCTGACCTCAAGTGATCCACCCACCTTGGCCTCCCAAAGTGCTGGGATTACAGGTGTGAGCCCCTGTGCCCAGCTGGGCCAATCTTATTTTTAACAAGCCTCAAAGAGGTAATGTTTTGAGCAACCACCTCATATTTTATCCAGGTCGTTGCATTTAATCATCCCTTTTGTGCTGCAATGTGGTATTACTCCACAGTACAGATGAAGAGACGGAGGTTCTGGGAAGCTAAATGCAAAGTCATCTATTGAGTCGTCAGCTGGACTGCTACTTCACCTAACTCGAGACCCATACTCTCTCTTTAGATTGCTGCCTGCCCACTGCTAGAAGCAGATAGGAGGAGGCCAGAAAAAGACTGAAATGATCGTAAATCATCAATTTCTGAGTAACCAGGAATTGACAAATATTTGAGAGAGTTAGCCTCAGTTTCTTCATTTAAAAAATGAGGTTATGGCCGGATGCCGTGGCTGATACTTATAATCCAAGCTACTTGGGAGGTCAAGGCAGGAAGATCTCTTTAGGCCAGGAGTTCGAGACTAGCCTGGGCAACATAGTGAGACACCATCTCTAAAAAAATTTTTAGGGAGACCGAGGCGAGTAGATCACGAGGTCAGGAGATCGAGACCATCTTGGCTAACACGGTGAAACCCCGTCTCTACTAAAAATACAAAAAAATTAGCTGGATGTGGTGGCGAGTGCTTGTATTCCCAGCTGCTCGGGAGGCTGAGGCAGGAGAAAGGTGTGAACCTGGGAGACAAAGCTTGCAGTGAGCGGAGATCACACCACTGCACTCCAGCCTGGGCAACAGAGCGAGACTCTGTCTCAACACAAACAGACAAACAAAAAACTTTTTAAATTTAGCTGGGAGTGGTGGCACATGCCTATAGTCCTAGCTACTTGAGAGGCTAAGGCAGGAGAATTGCTTGAGACCAGGAATTGGAGGCTGCAGTAAACTATGATCACGCCACTACACTCCAGCCTGGGAGACAGGGCAAGACCCTGTCTCTGAATTTTTTTTTTTTTTTTAATAAGTCAATAGGTTTTCATTTGGGGGGTGTTATTTGTAAGTAAGAGATGAGATAATGCATTAAAAATACTTTGATAAGTGCCATCAGCAATAAATATGCCAAGGAGGATGGTCCCCCTGTCAAGCCTCTGACCTTGGGAAGGATCTGTGCCTGGGAAATGTGTCTTGGGAATGCTTTTTATGGGAAGGTCGTGGCGGCAGCTACACAGGGCTTTTTACACGAGCTGAGAGCGACATCTGGTCCAGACAGATGACAGCTGCAAAATGAAGCAGGATGTTTCAGGGATTGTCGTGGCTGGGGCACATTTGCTTGTTTAAAATCTCTGGAACTTCCTGGCCAAAAGGCGTATAGGGTTTTGATGACTCATTCTGAAGCAAAGCAAGCACCCTAGGAGGTTGCCGCCGAACTCAGGTTGAAATTTCGCCTCTCTCTTGGCCGCCTGAGAAACTTGTCATCAATACGTGGCCTGCAGAAGGAATGGGTAGATGCTGCCATGTGGAACGTGTAATAAATATTGTGACTCGGAAATGGGATGTCCACTCTCATGTTTTCTTTTTTATTGACATGGAGTCTCACTCTGTCACCCTGGCTGGAGTGCAGTGGTGCGATCTCCGCTCACTGCAACCTCTGCCTCCCGGGTTCAAGCAGTTGTCCTGCCTCAGCCCCCTGATTAGCTGGGATTACAGGTAGCTGCCACAATGCCTGGCTAATTCTTGTAATTTTAGTAGAGATAGGGTTTTGCCATTTTGGCCAGGCTGGTCTTGAACTCCTGGCCTCAAGTGATCCACCCACCTCAGTCTCCCAAAGTACTGGGATTATAAGCATGAGCCACTGCGCCCAGCCACTCTCATGTTTTCCTGACAGCTAGGACCGGGGTAACTTATGAATTGTGACTTGAGCCACGTCCCAACCTAAAGAGAGCAGTTACTTAATGCATTTTCAAATGCACTGAATGTCAAAGTATTTTCACCTCTGATTAAAAAAAATGAAATTGTCAGTTATGCCAGGTCTACCTAGAATAGATGACTTTTCTCTCATCAACACTCATTTTATGAGAGCGTTAGCAGAGATACACTTCATAATGCTTGGCCTAGCGCATTGCAGGGATGGCATATGTATTTGTTGAATAAATGGGCTGCAAAAGCACCTGCAAAACCCAGGCTGGGTTTATATAACCATTTGTAGGTAGCATTATCTCTTGATTGGTCTTTGTTAACATGAGGTTTACAACATATGTTCTTTAGGTTTTTTAAGTAGAATTTTTTATTGACATAATTGTAGATTTGCATGAAGTTGTCAGGAATAATAGAGATAGCTTGCGTACCCTTTATCCAGTTTCCCCCAATGGTAAATCTTACAAGTTTACAATATCATAACCAGGATATTGAAATTGATACAGTTCATGTCATTCATACAAGCTACCGATTTTATGCAAATACGCTTTTTAATTTTTATGTTTTGAGACAGGGTCACACTCTGTCACCCAGGCTAAAGGGCAGTGGTGCCATCATGGCACACTGCGGCCTTGACCTCCTGGACTCAAGTGATCCTTCTGCCTCAGCTTCCTGAGTAGCTGGGACTACAGGTGCTTAACACTATATCCACCTATTTTTTTTGTATTTTCTGTAAAGACAGGTCTTCATTCTGTTGCCCAGGCTGGCTCATCTCAAACACTTGGGCTCAAGCAATCTGCCTGCCTTACCTTCCCAAAGTTCTGGCATTACAGCCATGAGCCACTGAGCCCAGCCTCAAATATGGTTTTTAAAAGCAATTTTAAAGTGGTGAAGTATGATTGGAGAAAATAAAAGCCATGTTGTGGGCCTCATGGGGCGGAGGTGGAACTAGAACTTTCTGGGCATTTGTTGGGATGCTGCTGGTTCCCAGGTGCAGAGGAGAGGTGAGTTTGGAATGATTGGGGGCATCCTTAGTAGGGGAAGAAAGGTTGTCCTGGAGTGGTATGGCGTGGACAGTAGTAAAAAGACTCCTTCACAGCCCCACACAGGAGCACTGCCTGTGTTCTCTGGGGAGGGGCCAGCCCTCTGGTGGGGGCCCTTTTTGCCTATAACCCCCCATGACCCTCCCCTCCAGCCCATGTAATGGGCGGATGTGGAGTAATTTAGGATTGTCAGGGGCTCTAAGTCTGATCTGCACCCAAATCCCTGACCACACCTTCCCCCTTCGGAACTAGAATTTCCAGAAGGTTTGAGAAGAATTAGCCTCTGTCTTTGTCATCCTTTCCTTTCACGGGGTTGTTTTTCTTATTGGATTCAGGCAAGCAAATAATTAGGACTTGGAGGGCTGGGGGTGCTTCTTTTTATTCATTATTCAGCAGCCTCTTTCTGGTCCCAAATTTCATCTGCCCTCAGCACTCCACATAGCATCCTGCCCGGGCAAGGTGGGGGATTCACATGGATGGAAATCAAGTAAACGGCTCCATAGGGAGAGATTCTGAGGGGATGGAGACCTGTAGCTCCCCAGATAAAGAGGAAATGGGGTGAGGAGAGGAGAGGGGCGGTGCTGTGTAGGGCAAGGAGCCTGTTGTATTCTGGGACCCTTGAAGTCCGTGCCTGCTGAGCTTAAAGGGTCTCCTCTGAATGGGAACATGGCCTTGTTTCTATTTAGGGAGAGAAAAGCCACCCAGCATTTCTATAGTCTTGAAATAGACCCAGCATTCTAGGTTAGAAGGTAGAGGTTCCCCCACCCTCCCCTTTTCATATAGACTTAGAAAATATCTGGATTTCAGCCCATACAAAGTGTTCATGCAATTAACCCTTTCTTCCAAGCAAGGCCTTCCCTCAGAGGTGTGCAGATGGCAATATATTTATGGCTCCCACTTGGGCATAACCAAGGAAGGGGACATCTGTATCGTATTCTCTTTCTGGGTTTGCTGCGCTCTGCCACAGTCATGGCAAATAAACAACCCACCTTCCCCAGGAATTACTAATTCATAAACACATAACTACACAACTACAGCTTATGATGTGGAAACCTGGATAACTTATATCCGGGAAAAGCTAATATCATAAAAAGCTTTTGTAGATGTGTTTATAGTACATTATTATTTCATAAGCTTTTAAGAATCCAATTTTAAAATGTGCACCTTCTGGAGAAAATAACGTTATATTTTACTTGGAGAACACTTTAGTGGAAATGACCCTTTCGAAGGATTTGGTAAATGCATGTGTTAAATTCTTCTTTTCAGTCATTGTATATAATCAGTTCTTTCAGAACCTTTTTTCTTCCTGGCTAATTGGTTTTTTTCCTGTTGTCACTTTTTTGGTGTATTAGGGTACCGTTCTTCTTGAGTATGGAACACTTTCTCAGGATATATTCTGATAGTTATATAAATGGGAGAATATCAGACAGAAAGATAGTGAATATTTGCTTGATTGCTTTAGATTTTTCTTTGGATTTGAAGATATGTCAAATGATTCCAAATGTTCATTTGTTAATAAACAACCTGATCGTTAGGTTTTTCAGATTGTCTCAAAAATGTCCCTGATTATATAAATATAGCTAGCCTTGAGGTCTGCATTTGCCTCCTGTATTTCATAACAATTCTCTATAATGCTTTTAAAAACTTTGACTTTCTATATGGTATATTTAGGGCAGCTTTTTTAAATTTAGGAAAGTGTGCCATGCCATTCCTTTGTATGATATATAAAGACTTGACCAGGAGTATAAAAATCAACTCTAATCCCACCACTCAGAAATAACCACTGTGAGATTTTTGATGTATTTTCCAGGCCTTTTCTGTGCATAGTTAACACAATTGCCTTTGTATTGTGTGTTGTTTCTTCCCTTTTCCACAGAGTGACATATCTTGGGCATTTACCCACATTGTAAATTTTTCGCTAAAATCCCTAATATACTGTGTATGCTGCTGCTGCTGCTGCTGCTGCTTCTCCTCCTCCTCCTCCTCCTCCTCCTCCTCCTCCCTTCATCTTCTTCTTCTTCTTCTTTTTTTTTTTCCAACATGGAGTCTCGCTCTGTCGCCCAGGTTGGAGTGCGGTGGTGCGATCTCTTCTCACTGCAACCTCTGCCTCCTGGGTTCAAGCAAGTCTGCTGCCTCAGCATCGCGAGTGGCTGGAATTACTGGTGCCTGCCACGACACCCGGCTAATTTTTGTGTTTTTGGTAGAGATGGGGTTTCACCATGTTGGCCAGGCTGGTCTTGAACTCCTGGCCTCAAGGGATACACCCACCTCGGGCTCCCAAAGTGCTGGGATTACAGGCGTGCGCCACCTTGCCGGGTCATGTATGGTTTTTGAATCCCAAGAAACTGTGGCCTGAGGTGTGCTTATGGCCCAGTGTACTGCCACCACCTCTGTACTAAACCAAGCCACGTTGTGTGTGTGTATATGTGTGTGTGCGTGTGTGTGTGTGTGGTGGGGCTCTGCTCCAGGAGCCCTGGTTGATTTGCCTTCTTTTTGTTAGAGCCCCATTATGACTTCCCCTCTCTTTTTTGCTCCTTTTCCTCCTTCCTCCC
The DNA here is from genome assembly GCF_028878055.3 of Symphalangus syndactylus. NCBI lineage: Eukaryota > Metazoa > Chordata > Mammalia > Primates > Hylobatidae > Symphalangus > Symphalangus syndactylus. The sequence goes on along the minus strand of NC_072432.2, from coordinate 19,997,884 downwards.
TTTGTGTCATTTTCCCACATTATTTTCCTCCATGCTTTTTTCTAGTTCTACTTTCTTGTGTGCCTGTATCTGTATCGATCTGAAGCTTGAGGCTGAGTGGCCACTACTGGTGACTGATTCCCCCACTCCAGTGCACATGTTCACTGCAGGCTGCAGGAAACAGCCTTTGTCCCACTTTCAAAGTGGGAATCAGCCTTGCTCTGGATCAGCCCCTGGTCTGGATCAATGTGTCTGGGTCCATGGGGGAGTGGCTTCCTCTAGGGTTCTCTTTCATGTTTACCTTTGGGCATGAGACCCAAATGCTGTCTGTGTTGACCGCTGACTGTAAACAGCACCTCGTTCCAGGTGATGAACCTGTTTCTTAGTGGCCAGGGTGGGGCTGGCTGTGTACACATCAGGTGACCATGTGAACCACGTCTGAGGTCCTTTGACTAGAGCTCAGCAGCCTAAAACCTGAGGAGGAACAGGGCAGGAGCTATCCAGGTTGCCAGGGTCCTGGCCAACTGCCCTTCAGCTCATTCCTTCCTGAGAATCAAGAAAGGCAGGACTAGAATGCCTGCCCCTTCACTCCCACCGTTCCTGGTTCTCCACCCAGCTCCCTGCCTGCAGAATGGATCTGATTTCTTCCTTTCCTGCGAGCACAATTTATTCGTTTCCTCCTAAGGAGAGACATGTTGAAAAAGCTGTCTCTGGCCAGGTGTGGTGGCTCATACCTATAATCCCAGCACTTTGGGAAGCCGAGATGGGAGGATCACTTGAGCCCAGGAGGTCAAGACCAGTCTGGGCAACATAGCGAGACTCTCTCTCTACAAAAAAATACAAAAAAATTAGCAGGGCTTGGTGGTGCGCACCTGTTGTCCTAGCTACTCTGGAGGCTGAGGTGTGAGGATCACTTGAACCCAGGAATTTGAGGCTGCATTCAGCTGTGATTGCACCATTGCCCTCCTGCCTGGGAGACAGCAAGACTCTGTCTCAAAAAAAAAAAAAAAAAAAGAAAAAAAAGGAAAAGCTGTCTCTGAGTTTGACTTGATTCCTGTTTAATGTGAGATGCATCCACCCTTAACCTTCTCCTTTGTCGAGTTCACAGTCTCACAGTCACCTGTAACTCTCTTTACTAAGGTGTGGGGACACGCTGAGATACAGCGATGCTCTGCCTTCAATTCCCTCTTGCCTGTCTGTGTATTCATGTCTAAACTTATCACGAGTGTGTATAGGTTAGGCCTGGTGAGCTCTGCAGGCCTCAGATGGTCCATGTCCCACATTCTGCTTGCTCTTCCTCATGTGCCTTGAGCTTCTCTCCTTCCTGTGATTCAAAACCTTGCTCTGCTTCTTCTCATTTGAGCACATCCCTTCTCCCTCGATGCAGGGAGGCCTCGCTTGTTCGGTTGTTTCTTGTTTTTTCCTCTCCCTTCATCCCTAGTCTCTGTCTCACTCTTTCAGTTCGGCACTCAATTCATTCAGCTTATTTTATTTTATTTTATTTTATTTTATTTTTTGAGATGGAGTCTTGCTCTGTCACCCAGGCTGGAGTGCAGTGACATGATCTCGGCTCACTGTAACCGCCTCCTGGGTACAAGCGATTCTCCTGCCTCAGCCTCCTGAGTAGCTGGATTACAGGCATGCGCCACCCCGCCCAGCTAATTTCTGTATTTTTAGTAGAGATGGGATTTTGCCACGTTGGCCGGGCTGGTCTCGAACTCCTGGCCTCAGATAATCCACCTGCCTCAGCCTCCCAAAGTGCTGGGATTACAGGCGTGAGCCACCACGCCTGGCCTCATTCACTCGGCTGTTATTGATCATTTTCTATATGCAGGGCCCTTAGCTTGAGGCTGCGAGTACAGGGATGAGTGGCTCAGTTCTTGCCTTGCAGGAACTTGCTGCTCCTTACCCAGGGAGCCAGGGAAGCTGAAATATCCAGGTGGGGATTGCTCTAAAGTGGCCAGGATGAGCAGAAACACAGAGGAAAGTGAGCGTATGCCTGACTGGAAGTCAGGAAAGCTGTAGGTGATAAACAGATGCCTCTTAGAGTTTGCTGGGCCAATGTGGGACAGGAGGGGAGAGGGCGTACCACGTGGAAGCAATGGCGGATGCAGAAGCTGTAGGCACAGACAGGTGTGGCATGCCGGAGCACAGGCCAGCAGCGATGTCATGTGGGAATCCAGGGTGAGAAGTTGCACTTGGAAAAAGTAGGCTGTGGCCACATCGTGAAGACCTTTCCTTATCAAAATCATAGCAACAGTGAACTGAGGCTGGGTGCAGTGGCGTAATTCCAGCTACTCAGAAGGCTGAGGCAGGAGAATTGCTTGAACTTGGGAGTTGGAAGTTGCAGTGAGCTGAGATCACACCACTGCACTCCAGCCTGGGTGACAGAGCGAGACTCAGACTCAAAAAGAAAAAAAAACTATAACAATAATGAACGCTTTCATAGTCCTTATTATGTGCAAGGTATTGTCCGGTATTTCGTAGATATTAATTCACTCTATCCTTATAACAACTCTTAAGAGGTAGGAACTGCTATTGTCTCCATTTTACAGATGGAAAAACTGAGGCCAGAGAGGCTGAGATTTGTCCGAGGTCACCTGGCAGCAGGCCGTAGGGCCAGCTGCAAGCCCGGGGTGTCTACACTGGTGACTAGATGGTGGAGTCGGCTCTCCCAACCGCCCCGCTGCTGCTGTCACACTCTAGAGTTGGACTTGATCCTGCGAGCATTGCAGAGCCATAGAGAGGTGTTAAGTAATAGGGAAAAGGATCTCAAATTTGTCGAGGTAATTCCTTATCTTCAGAGACACATGGAGATTTGAACCAGGGAGACTGCTAGGAAGTCCTCTGCAGTTTTTGTAGAGGATTCTCATGGAACTTTCTTTTAGAACCTTTTTCTTACAATTATGGGTACTGAAAAGGCAATTCTGGAACCTGTTTATAAACCCAGGAGAGTTAATAACAAAAACTAATGGCATTTAATGTTTGAATTAAGTCATATGTTGACAGGATTTAGAGTCCCCTTGGACGTCCTTTTTACTTCTGGGTCCAGTGCCTTTGGGAGTCAGAGGAAGAGGGGGGAGGGGCAGGAAGCAATAGGCTAGTCTGTGTCACCGTGTCCCTAACTGCTACTTCTCCAATGAGGACGGTTCCTTTTTTTTTTTTTTTTTTTGAGACAGAGTCTTGCTCTGTCGCCCAGGCTGGAGTGCAGTGGCGAGATCTCAGCTCACTGCAAGCTCCGCCTCCCAGGTTCACGCCATTCTCCTGCCTCAGCCTCCTGAGTAGCTGGGACGACAGGAGCCCACCACCACGCCCGGCTAATTTTTTTTGTTTCACCGTGTTAGCCAGGATGGTCTCGATCTCCTGACCTCAGGATCCACCTGCCTCAGCCTACCAAAGTGCTGGGATTACAGGTGTGAGCCACTGCACCCGGCCCGAGGATGGTTCTTTAACCATCCTATTTATTGTGTTAAAACATTGCATAACATAAACTTTACCATTTTTAACCATTTATTCAAGGTAGATATTATTTTCGTTGTTTTAACTTTTATTTATATTCAGGGATAGTTGTGCAGGTTTGTTATATAGGTAAACTCATATCATGGGGGTTTGCTGTACAGATTTTTTTTATCACCCAGGTACTAAGCATAGTACCTGATAGTTATTTTTTCTGAGTCTCTCCCTCCTCCTGCCCTCTACCCTCAAGCAGACCCACTATCCATTGTTCCCCTCAAGGTGTGCAAGTGTTCTCATGATTTAGCTCCCACTTATGAGTAAGAACATGCAGTATTTGGTTTTGTGTTCCCGCATTTTTTTTTGCTAAGGATAATGGCCTCCACCTCCATCCGTGTTCCTGCAAGACGTGATCTTGTTTTTTTTTATGGCTGCATAGTATTCCATGGTGCATATGTAACACATTTTCTTTATCCAGTCTGCTGTTGATGGGCATTTAGGTTGATTCCATGTCTTTACTACTGTGAACAGTGCTGCAGTGAACATAGCATGCATGTGTCTTTATGGTAGAACGGTGCACATTCCTTTGGGTATATACCTAGTCATGGAATTGCTGGGCCAAATTCATTTTAATCATCTTATAAGGTGCAGTTCAGTCCACCGAGTACATTCACATTATTGTGCAACCATCACCACCATCCATGTTTTGAACTCCTCTTATCTTGCAAAACTGACACTCTGCACCCATTAAACAACAAGCCCCCATTCCTCCTCTCCCCAGCACCTGGCAACCACCATTCTGCTTTCTGTCTCCATGAATTTGACTACTCTAGGGATCTCATATAAGTGGAGTCATACTGTATGTGTCCTTTGTGTCTCGTCTATTTCACTTAGCATAATGTCCTCAAGGTTTATCCATGTTGCAGCATGGGTCAGGATTTCCTTCCCCATTAAGCGTGGATAATATTCCACTGTCTGGCTGTACCACCTTTTGTTTATCCATTCCTCTATCCATGGGTACCCGGGTTGCTTCTACCTGTTGGCGACTGTGGGTAATGCTGTTGTGAACATGAGTGTACAAATATCTGTTTGAGACCCTTCCTGCCGTTCCATTAGGTCTTCTGTGAGTTCTTCAACCCTCCTATGTCTGAGTTTGGGAACTAGGATTAGTTCGTTGATGGACATGGAAGTTGCTTCCTTCTCCCCTTTTTTTTTGCTGCTGTGTCACATGAATCATACTGTATACGATGTTAGAGATGGACTTCAGAGGGACTGTGTTCTAGAACTGGTTCTCCTCGCACTTGTATTAAATAGGAACCACAGTGAACATATTTCATGCTAGAGGTGATGGCTCCCTGAGTGATGGTGGTGCTAGAAGAGTTGACAGGAGAGGGAGGGGCAGGGAAAGTGGTGATTTGAGCGCAGCTTAGGAAATAGACATTATGGGAATTCATCAGTTTGCACTAAATGGTGATACATGAGGAACAGAGAAGTCTAGGCTGGGCGGGGTGGCTCATGCCTGTAATTCTAGCAGTTTGGGAGGCTGAGAGGGGCAGATCACAAGGTCAGGAGTTTGAGACCAGCCTGACCAACATGGTGAAACCCCGTCTCTACTAAAAATACAAAAATTAGCTGGGCATGGTGGCACATGCCTATAATCCCAGCTACTTGGGAGGCTGGGGCAGGAGAATAGCTTGAACCTGGGAGGCGGAGGTTGCAGTGAGCTGAGATCATGCCACCGCACTCCAACCTGGGCAACAGAACGAGACTCTGTTTCAAAAAAAAAAAAAAAAAAAGTCAAGAGTGAATCCCAGATCTCTAGCTTGGGTGACTAGATGACCATGAGCTAGGATGTCTGGAAAAGGGGGAGGGTAGGTTGAGAGACCACAGAGCATGAGTTTATTTTAGGGCACCCCAGAACAGGGGAGGAAGCCCCATGGGATCTACAGATGATCTGCAGGGTAAAGATAATTACAATGTGACTATAAAATGAAGCTGGAAAAATGAAATAAAGATACCGTATAATGAGTATAAATTTAGATCCTTACTCAGCGAGGATCATTATATTTCTTTACAAAAATTTCTCTCAACATGTCGGGGTTTTTTTTGTTTTGGGAATCTGGAGTGGGAAGGGTCATATTTTCCTGGTTTGTTTCGAAGGTGACAGATGAAACTGGGAGGATAATTTGATATTAAATGTGATAAGTATTTCCACCTCTTTTCTTACCCTACTTTGAACTTGAAGTTGGGATTAGTCATGGCAGCTTTTCTCTTACCAGCCCTTCATTGTCTGGCCCTGTAAGTCCCTTCTCAGCAGGCCTGCCCATCTGTACACTGGAGGAAACCCAGCTCTCCGTTTTCTCTGCTCCAGGTCCTGTTATGTGGGATTGGAGTGAAGCCCACAGTTAGAGGAGTGGCTGTTACGGGAAAGACAATGAGTTTACTGGCAGATAACTTGCTCTGGCGGCGCTGTTGGAATATCCAGGCAGAGTTAAGTAGGCAGTTGGGTGCAGAGGTCTGATGCCTAGGATGGACCCGAAGCTTGAGGGATTGTGGAGTCATCGCCAGTGCCTGGGGCATGGGATTGTCAGAAAGAACGCAAGTCACAAGAGGAAGAGAAGTCCAGGCTAGGTGCGGTGGCTCACACCTGTAATCCCAGCACTTTGGGAGGCCGAGGCGGGCTGATCACTGGAGGTCAGGAGTTCGAGACCAGCCTGGCCAACATGGTGAAACCCCGTCTCTACTAAAAATATGAAAATTAACTGGGAGTAGTGGTGAACACCTGTAATGCCAGCTACTTGGGAGGCTGAGGCAGGAGAATGCTTGAACCTGGGAGGCGGAGGTTGGAGTGAGCCAAGATCATGCCATTGCACTCCAGCCCGGGTGACAGAGCAAGACTCTGGCTCAAAAAAGCAGAAGATTGTCCTCTTTGTTGTCTACTCCTGTGTCCATCTGAGATGACTGGGGAAGACGAAAGGGACACGATTAGGAGGCGGAGTCTGCCCTGGAGTGTGGTCCCATTCTACTCTCTCCATAGGCACCACTGCAGATTCCAGAGCAGGAAGAACGGGATTTGGGTAGACAGGTGAAGGGGCTGGAAGAGACAGGATGACCTGTGGTAGTCATGTGGGCCAGGGAAGTGGAGCCCACAGAGGAGACTGCGGAGGGAGGGGCAGGGTGTTCAGATGAGAACCAGGGCAGACGGTGTCTTGGAAGTCAAGGGGGAAGAAGTTGAAGGCGGAGGGAGTGCTCAGCTGTGCGATGCCAGAGGGGAAAGGTGATCGACAAACATCCACCGTGTTTGGCTGCGGGGAAGCCCTTTTGTGACCTCTGCCATTGTTTCAGGCAGTGTTGGTGTTGGATCCCATGGACTCTTGTATGCTTTATTCCAATCTTGTAGATGGGATTCTTTTAGCACATTCTCTCCTTACTTCTTGAATTCTAGATGCTGTCCATCTGGCCGTTATGCCTCTTTATATCACCATTTATTTATTTATTTATTATTTTTTTTTGAGACAGAGTCTTGCTATGTCGCCCAGGCTGGAGTGCAGTGGTGTGATCTTGACTCACTGCAAGCTCCGCCTCCCGGGTTCACGCCATTCTCCCGCCTCAGCCTCCTGAGTAGCTGGGACTACAGGTGCCCAACACCACGCTCGGCTAATTTTTTTTGTATTTTTTTAGTAGAGATGGGGTTTCACTGTGTTAGCCAGGATGGTCTCGATCTCCTGACCTCGTGATCCACCTGCCTCGGCCTCCCAAAGTGCTGGGATTACAGGTGTGAGCCACTGCACCCAACCTGTACTTATTTTTTTGAGACAAGGTCTCGCTCTGTCACCCAGGCTAGAGTATAGTGGTGTGATCATGGCTTACCGCAGCCTCAACCTCATGGACTCAAGCAGTTCTCCCACTTCAGCCTCCTGAGTACCTGGGACTACAGACATGTACCACCATCTTGTCTAATTTTTTTTTCTATTTTTTGTAGAGACAGTGTCTCTTTATGTTGCCCAGGCTGGTCTCAAACTCCTGGCCCCAACCCGTCCCAGCATTTATAGGCATGAACCACTGCCCCCGGCCTGTCCTTATTTTAACAGTAACATGGGGTGTGCTTTTATTTCCTGGAATTCCAAATCCAAGGTACTTGAGGAGTCAGAGTTTGTGGAGATCTCTGTGGATCTTGAAACTTGGATCACAGGTAACCTGGACTGGCGACCCCGAATCCTGAGGAACTGTGAGTTTCCTGTCTCTTGGGCACTGTGCAGTAGGATCTTAGCTTCTCTCTCACACTCTCCTTTAAACCGCTTCCCTGTTACAGATTCCATCCTCCCCGCTGTTTCTGAGTTACTGTGTTTGGTAAATCTGTTCCGCTGACATGAATGATAATAATAGTCATTGCCACAGTGTCCTGAGCGCCTGCAACGTTTAGGGCCCTCTACCAAGTGTTTGACGTATATTCTCCGTTAATTCTTACGATAGCCTTATGAGGTGCATCCAGTTAACTCTTTTTTATGAATGAGGGAACTGTGACTCAGAATCATTTTAGTAACTTTTTTGGGAGCCAATGACTCTCAAACTTGAAGATGCATCAGAGTCTCCTGTGGAGCATGTGAAAACGGCTCCTGGGCCAATGGGTCCCCGATGATGCTGGAGAAGCTGCATTTTTTTTCCTTTTTTTTTAGACAGAGTTTCACTTTTGTTGCCCAGGCTGGAGTGCGATGGCGCAATCTTGGCTCACTGCAACCTCCGCCTCCCGGGTTCAAGCACTTCTGCCTCAGCCTCCCGAGTAGCTGGGATTACAGGTGTGCACCACCACGCCTGGCTAATTTTTTGTATTTAGTAGAGATGGGGTTTCACCATGTTGGTCAGGCTGGTCTCGAACTCCTGACTTCAGGTGATCCATCTGCCTCAGCCTCCCAAATTGCTGGGATTACAGGCGCCAGCCACCGAGCCTGGTCGAGAAGCTGCATTTCTAACAAGTTTCCCGGCAGCACTGCTGCTGCCACCGCTGCTGTGGGGACCATGTTTGAGCAGCTCTGCGCTGAGTCTCCCACTCAGCCAAGGGGCAGGACAGGGACTCTCACCTGGGCCTGTCTCTCGCCCCGCAGTAGAGTATGTACAGCTCAGGAGCCTGCAGCAGAGGGAAGCCTGTCACTGCCCAGGAGGCACTGGTAGGTTCAGGAGAGCGGCTCTTCTTTCTTCTGGCTGGGATCCTGGCATGCACGGGTGTACCAAGGCAAAGGGACGGGGCAGGAGGAGGAGTCGAGGGAGTGCGTTGTCTACGCAGAACTTAAAGTAACAATAAAATCCACTATAACGCAGTCTGCTGTTTATTATCACTCTGTGCCCACAGTTCTCAACAATGTCCTGGATGCATGCTCTGCTTTCTGTCCCCCCAAATGCCACTGCCTGGCAGCCAAAGACTAAAAAAAGGCCTAAGCACCCCTTCGTTGTTGGGGTCCTGGTAAGCTCCAAATTCAGTGACCTTGTCTTCTGCTTTTTGTCTGTTTCCCACACATCTCCAGTCACTGGGTAAGGGCTTGGTCCACACCTGCTTGGCAGGTCCTTCCTGTTTCCTCTAGTTGTTGATACCAAAACAATCTAATTTAAAATACTTGGTCGGGCTTGGTGGCTCACACCTGTAATCCCAGCACTTTGGGAGGCCAAGATAGGCGGTCAGGAGTTCGAGACCAGCCTGGCCAACTGAAATCCTGTCTCCACTAAAAATACAAAAATTAGGTGGACATGGTAGTGCACACCTGCAATCTCAGCTACTCAGGAGGCTGAGGCAGGAGAATCACTGGAACCCGGGAGGTGGAGGTTGCAGTGAGCCGAGATCGCGCCACTGCACTCCAGCCTGAGCGACAGAGCAAGACTCCATCTCAAAAAAAACAAAAAACAAAAACTGCTCAAGGAATAAACAAAATACTCTAGAGCCATATATTTGCTAGGTACCTCTAATAGCAATCCCTTTGATAGCACTTGCTGTGTGTCAGTTAGGGTCTAACCACTTGGGCTCAGATGATCTTGTTGAATTCTCACGATAACCTCGTGGGGTGGGTTCTCTTATCACCCCCATATTACAGAGGAGGAAAGGGAGGAGCTCAGAGGTTGAGGGACTTGCCCAAGGCCATGTGGCTGATGAGCAGGCAGAACCAGGATCCCCACTAGGCTGCCTAGCCCCAGAGCCCATGCACCCAACTGCTAGGTTACACCACTTCTCAGGCATAGAGTTGATGCTTAATAAGTGCACATTGGATGGCCACATGGAACGTATAGGTATATGAGATGCAAGCATGAAACTGCCTTTGCAAAAATTGTAACAGTGAGAAAAAATAAGACAGTGAAAGAGATCTGATCTAACCAACTGCCGTCTTCCCCTCAACTCCAACAGCCCTTGGTCATTCCTGGGCTTGGGTCAAGCTAACTTGGGGGGAAATTTAGTTTATAGTTTAAATGATAATAGCCTTTCCCCCAAACTGAGCTGCTTTTATAAAACTAACAAAAGGCCACCAGGTTAGGAGGATGAGAGGGGCCTGAATTCTGCTAAGACATGGGCGTGATTAAATAGTTACCAGCCATTATTCCAGAGATCACAAGATTTGCAACTTCCCCATTTACTCCTGTAAATAACATCACTATTGTGATGTTAGAACCTAAGGTGGGCCTTTTGAGATGTCTTTTCCAGCTTTTGCATTTCTGATGACCAGGTGGCCCCACCTGGACCCTGAACTCTTGGCTCAGCCAGTCCCTTGGCCCCACCTAGAAAGGGACTCAGTGCACTAGGACCATTTTCCAAACCCCTATGATTACATTCCCAGCCAATCAGCAGCACCCATTCCCTTAGCCCCTGACCCACCAAACTATCCTTGAAAAACCGTAGCCTCTGAGGTTGATTTGAGTAATAACCTGTCTCCCATGTTGCATGGCCAACCTTGTGTCAATTAAACTCTTTTCTTTTTTTTTTTTGAGATGGAGTCTTGCCCTGTTGCCCAGGCTGGAGTGTAGTGGCACTCCCACTGCAACCTCTGCCTCCCAGGTTCCAGCGATTCTCCTGCCTCAGCCTCCTGAGCAGCCGCGATTACAGGTGTGTACCACCACGCCCGGCTAATTTTTATATTTTTACTAGAGACGGGGTTTCACCATGTTGGTCAGGCTGGTCTTGAACTCCTGACCTGGTGATCTGCCCGCCTTGGCCTCCCAAAGTGCTGGGATTACAGGTGTGAGCCACTGCACCTGGCCTGGACTCTTTCTTTATTGCAATGCCATGGTCTCAGTGAATTGCTTTTGTCTGTGGAGTGGGCAGGAAGAACCCATCGGGCCATTACAAGCAGCACAGGGAGCTCAGGCCTCCAGTCAGAGCTGGACACTGTGTGGGTCACTCACGATGCTTAATAGTTACTGTCCATCAGCCTGCTTAGAATGGCAGCAAATCACTTCGTGATCCATCACATCTTTCTTGCAGGCTGATGCAGCATTTACCTCCACTGTAATGAAATGTGTTTCCCTTGAGGGGGTGGTTATCGGTATTTATAGAGCATCTTATAGCTGAAGAGCTCCAGAAGCAACAATTACCTCTTTAATCCTCTTAGCTTGTCTCTGAAAGGAGGGACGTGAACCGGTAGCATAGTGCTGGCTCCTGCCTCCTCTCCTTTCTTCACCCCACCCCTGCCCAGTAGAGTTTGCAGACTGTGCCCAGCAGCACATTGGGAAGCTGGGGGTGGTTCTGGAGGGAATGAGGCCCTTCCCGCAGGTCGCCTTCGGAGCTAGGTGGAGATGTAGGGCCACCTAGGGGACCTCCAGGTCAGCACTTGCATCCCCACTTGTTTTATAACACCCGGTAGCCGAAATGGAGAAGTAACTTTCTTCCTGCTAAAGAAATCTCACTGGCCACTTTCACTCTTTATGCTCCAGGAAAGAAAGTTGGAATAATAGAATTTTTTTTTCTCTTGAAGCAGTGAATTCTTCTGTCTTGGGAGCCAGATTCAGAGGAATAGCAGAGAAAATGAAAAACGATGAGGCCTGGGAACCTGGGGAACTTTTCCTGAGTGCTAGTGGGTTTTTTCCCCCCATATGCGTGTATATGTGACACACACATTTGCATCGATACCTACTGGGCCAGCTTGATGAACAGCCTGCGGCTGTGACTATCTTTTGTTATGCACATGTAATTGCATTCAGTGGTAGCACCTGAAGATAGACTGCCAGGCCATAGGGCTAATTTTGGTCTCTGAACTCACCAATGGGATGTCACGACAGTGCTGGAGGGCTCCTTGTTCACAGCCACGCTTTCTGTTACTAAGGGTGGAAGAGACCTCCATAAATAACATTGCTGCTGCTGCTGTGGTTCAGGACGTTTTCAGATGGTAGGACCTCATATTTCAGGTGCTTAATAACCCTTTCCCTGCCCACATCACGGTGCTAGCTAAGTGTGCAAAAGAGATAATAAGGCTAGAGAAACACTCATTTCTAGATCCCTGTTCCCATTTTTCTTATCTCCCTTTCTAATGCCCAGCTTTCTCCCTGCCCTGCACTGCTCTCTGGGTGGACCCGGGTGCAGCCCCTAGATTCTACCCTGTGGGAGACTCCATTCTATGTTTGTGGAGCATCATTCAGTCTCATGGTTTATATTTTAATTTTTCTTTGAGACAAAGTCTCACTTGGCCACTCAGGCTGGAGTGCAGTGGCATGATCATAGCTCACTGCAGCCTCATCCTCCACTTCAGCCTCCCGAGTAGCTGAGACTACAGGTGTGCACCACCACGCCTGGCTAACTTTTGCATTTTTTGTAGAGATGGGGTCTTGCTGTGTTGCCCAGGCTGTTCTTAACCTCCTGGGCTCAAGCAATCTGCCTGCCTTTGTATCCCAAAGTGCTGGGACTACAGCAGTCTCATGTTTAATTTTTTTTTTAATTTCTATTTTTTAAAAAATTTATTTATAATTTTTATTTTTTATAGAGATGTGGTCTTGTTATGTTGCTTAGGGTCATCTCAAACTCCAGGCCTCAAGTGATCCTCTCGCCTGGGCCTCCCAAAGCATTGGGATTACAGGCTGGAGTCATCACACTTGGCCTCTAAAAAAAAAAAAAAGATCCAATTTTAATTTTTTTTCTTTTTTTGAGACAGAGTTTCACTCTGTTCCCCGGGCTGGAGTGCAGTGGCGTGATCTCAGTTCGCTACAACCGCCGCTTGCTAGGTTTAAGTGATTCTCCTGCCTTAGCCTCCCAAGTAGCTGAGATTACAGGCATGCACCACCATGCCCAGCTGATTTTTGTATTTTTAGTAGAGACCAGGTTTTGCCATGTTGGCCAAGCTGGTCTCAAACTCCTGACTTCAGGTGATTTACTCACTTCGGCCTCCCAAAGTGCTGGAATTACAGACATGAGCCACTGTGCTTGGCCTCCAGTTTTAATTTTCTTAATGAGCTGATTTCCGGTGATTTTCTTAAATAGCTGGTGACCCGGTGACTTCATGGGGGTGTGAGGTTGTTGCCCGTGGCCACAATCCTGGACCTGTAGAAGGCAGGCTTGGGTGGCATTCCAAATGCTTCACTGCGCGCATCCAAGTGTCTGTCACCCATGAGCTTTGCAATAAGGAAGACATAAATATGCACCAGCTGGGCTCTGAGCGCTGGCTCAGCCTCCTCCCTGCTCTCAGCTTCCCACCGGGCATTGCAATCCCTGCTTCCGGCCCCGCCTGCTCTGCGGCTGACAACACCAAGTCACCATCTCTCTTCGTGTTTCACCTCCAGATAGAGGAAAATGCGTGAACTCTGTATTTGGAGGGAGGAGGGCCAATTACAGGAGATCCTGAGCTAAAACCGGAAGAAGAAACATGAATTAAGGACTTTAAACACTGATCACACAATCGTTCTTCTGCCTCCTTCCCTGCAGGAAGGCAGAGATCAGAGATGGAGAGCTGTCATTATCCTCCTTAATTATAGGAGAGAGCAGAAGTTCTTGGAAACACCAGCCAAGTCAGGGAGCCACTGGCAGCTGAGCTCACTTGCTCTTCCAAGATGGTGGAAGCCAGGCAGGGAAATAGCTGCGGGGAGGATGAGCTCATTCAGGGGGACCACTGAGCAGTGGAAGCGATGACGTCCCCTGGCCTCAGATGTGGAAAGCGTCTTCCAGGGGGTGGCTCGTGGAGGAGAGCCTAGCTTGTGGCTCTCTTGAGATGTTCTCCAGGTTTCTAACATGTGGCATGTGACTCCAGTGGAGAGGCCACTCTGCAGCTGCTCCTGTGGGCACGCTGACTCTTGGCGGGGGCGGGGCTGGGCTGGGCATGTCATGGGAGGGCAGGTGTGAGGACCAGGAAGCAGGGTGTGCCCCGCAGAAATCTCTGCCCTTACTGGCTTCTTCCCTTCTCCTCCTACCCCAGGCCTTTTCTGTAACGTCACCGATTACCATCCAGTGTGGAAAGATTTGCTTTTCCGATTGGTGTGCTGAGCACAGCCGGACAGAGAGGAGGCTTTCGGGAGGGAAAGTCGCCTTCACGTCTTGCATGTTTTCACCGCTCCCCATACGGGTATTTCTAAGCAAGAATGCACACAGGCCTGAAATAGAATGCATTAGTAAGTGTAACTGAGAGGCGAAGTGTATTTTTAGCGAACATGGCTAAGGCAGATTATTGCAGCGAGTGAGTGAGACCGAGCTAGGGGAGGAGGAGCCCCCGGGGTAGAGAGACGTGGCTGCCTCTCGGCTGTCCCTGGGGAGCTGAAGGACTGTGGCCAGTGGTGGCTCCTGGGATGGTCCGGGCTTCCTGGGGATTCTGTCTGGTCGTGGAGCTCCTCGTGACCCCTGCCGTGGGGGAGGGAGTAGAAACAGCCAGCACAGTGGTGGTGAAGCTTGGCCCCCAGGTTCAGTGGCGAGGTGCCCCCAGCTGCAAATGTGTCTGCTGCCACCTGCCTGTCCCAGGTGGAGGAGAGGGGAGGGCTGGTCACAGGGAGCCGGTGGGTCTGCAGGCTGCAGAGGCACTGCTCGTTGGGCCTATAGGTGCTTTGGGAGTCCTGGAAGGGAGGGTGGGACTTAGATTGTGACTATCAGATTGTAGCGCCTCTGCCACACAGCTCAAAACTCTAATTCAGCTTCTTTATCTGCAAACAGGAAATGGTAACGTTTTCTCGAGGAGTCATGAGTTCAAACAGGGTCACCGATAAGGAAGGGTTGGTACTTTTAGAAGAAAATTGCTAAAAATGCCAAGGTGTCATATTATTTTTTTCCCAGCATATTAACTAGAGCTTAAGACCTGATAGCCTTGTGAGTATGCATCTGTCTCTTGTAGCAGCACTGTTCGCAACAGAGCTAAACTCAGCCCAGTGTGAGTCCTTGGTGTCCATCCCGGGCTCTGGCTACCATGTCACCCAGACGGCCTGATTTGAAGGCAGTTTCCCTCCCAGGGACCATGGCAGAGTGCCACAAGATAAGCAGAGAGTCTCGTCTCCAGCTTGTTGATGTACGCTGCAGGTCTTGGGATTTGCCAGCGTCTTATAATTTCATATAATAAATCAAGCACCCATGTAGTGCACACACACACACACACATGCTATTAATTCTGTGAGTCTTGGGACTTGCCAGTCTCTTTTTTTTTGTTTGTTTTGAGACGGAGTCTCGCTCTGTTGCCCAGGCTGGAGTACAGTGGCACGATCGTGGCTCACTGCAAGCTCTGCCTCCTGGATTCTGGCCATTCTTCTGCCTCAGTCTCCCGAGTAGCTGGGACTACAGGTACCTGCCACCACACCCGGCTAATTTTTTGTATTTTTAGTAGAGATGGGGTTTCACTGTGTTAGCCAGGATGGTCTTGATGTCCTGACCTCGTGATCTGCCCGCCTCGTTCTTCCAAAGTGCTGGGATTACAGGCGTGAGCCACGGCACCCAGCTGGGACTTGCCTGTCTTATAATTCCTTATGATAAATCATGCATCATGTACCCACGTGCGCATGTGCACGCGCGCGCGCACACACACGCACACACACACACAGACACTATTAGTTCTATTTCTCTGGAGAACCCTAGTACAACTATCAGCCGAGTAAACTCCTTCTTTGTAGCCCAGCCAAAATGCCAGCTTCTCTGTTACAAGATTTTATAAAAAGGCAGCAATGAAGCAGAGCCGTGGAATTTGCGGTCTCTCTCAGTTTAATCTTTGTGTTACAGGCAGTGAGCCAGAGGCTTACAGCCCCGAGGGGCCCACTTTTAAAACATTTCATGCATTACCAGGCACTGTGGTTCATGTCTGTAGTCCCAGCTGCTTGGGAGGCTGAGAAGGGAGGATCACTTGAGCCCAGGAGTTTGAGGCTGCAGTGAGCCATGATCACACCACTACACCCCAGCCTGGGTGACAGAATGACATCCTGTCTCTAAAAATGTAAAAATAAAAAAATTCACACATAAAACTTAAACCTGGGAAAAAGGAGAAATTTAGGAGCTAATTAAAAAAAAAACCACCTTTTATTTTAGGTTCAGGGGTACATGTGTAGGTTTGTTATATAGGTAAACTTATGTCATGGGGGTTTGTTGTACCGATTATTTCATCACCCAGCTACTAAGCGTAGTAACCAATAGTGATTTCTTCTGATCCCCTCCCTCCTCCCATCCTCCACCCTGAAGGAGGCCCTGGTGTCTGCTGTCCCTCGCATTATGGTCATGTGTTCTCATCATTTTAGGAGCTAAATTTTTACATTAAAATAGGCTTCTCCTCAAGGTCCCTTTAATTATCGGGTTTCTTCTTTTATTTGGAAAATTTTGATTTATGTGAACTTTTCCAGGAATACATGGATTATTTCAAATGAACTACCCCACACTGCTTCCAGCCTCTAATTCATAAAATTGAGTGACCTTATTGATCAATTCACAAGGCTTATAATTTGATGACTTATTTCATGGACTGTTCTCTAACAGCTAACATGGACCTGGGAGTTGGCCTGTGGCAGAGACAGCTTGAGTTGATTTGTACTTTTGTTGATTTGAGTTTGATTTTATTGGGTTGACTCTAAAGTCACCCTTGAGTCCTTTTCAAATCAATGCCTGCAGCGAGCTCAGCTCATCATTGCAATGCCACAGATCCCAGAAGAAAGGTGTCAAGAAACTGGAATCACTTCTTGTGGATCCTACAAGGAAGGGGCTTTTGTCCTCAGAAAGATGCTGTCTGTTCTGAGGAGTCACTGGGAATGTGATTTTTCTCTCTATTCTAATGGCAGAATGTTGGTTCTCTGTAGACCCTGAGCAGTATTCAGCAAATGTCAATATTAGCTGAAATGGAAAGTGTAGATTTGGGGCAACAAATTACCTGTAGCATAAAAATACCTATTTAATACATGCTTGTTAAATAGACATGGGTTCATGGCTCCTGCAGCCATGTTGAAATAAGCTTGGCATTTCAGGATCTCAACAGAGCGACTTCACTTGATGAACACAAGCCTGGGAAATACGAGAGTGTTTCCTAAGATGCCAGGAAACCTCTTTTCCAAGCTCCACTCCCTTCACAGCCATCATTCCCCCTAATTCTCCCAACACCATTCACTCTAAGTAGAAGTGACTGCTCACAACTTGCTATTGTACTTCATAGAGTTGCAAGTCTGGGTCAAGTTTCCAGTGTTGACTGTTGAATGGGTGCAGATTTTTTTTTCTGAGGATGGAAGCCTTCCAAGCCCCCTGAAATCACAGAGGTGGGTGCCCAAATCCCAGATGTGTTGGTGGTTAACACTCAGTGGTTTCCCTGTACACCCTGGATGGGTACAGTATGAGGAAATGACTATCTTTAGAGTGTCTTCTGCAGGGCACAAAATGAGGGGTTGACTCCACGGATCAACTCACTATGAACAGAAGCAGTGACTCCAGATGGTGCAGATGGCAGAGGAGATTTTCGTGGATACAGACTGTCTCCATCAGCGGTCCCCAACCTTTTTGGCACCAGGGACTGGTTTCATGGAAGACAATGTTTCCGTGGACCGGGATGGGGGATGGTTTCGGGATGATTCAAACACATGACATTTATTGTGCACTTTACTTCTATTATTATTACATTGTAATATATAACAAGATAATTCTACAGCTCACCATCATGTAGAGCCAGTGGGAGACTTGAGCTTGTTTTCCTGTAATGAGACAGTCCTGTCTGGGGGTGATGGGAGACAGTGACAGATTATCAGGCATTAGATTCTCATAAGGAGCGTGGAACCTAGATCCCTTGCGTGTGCAGTTCACAATAGGGTTCGTACTCCCATATGAATCTAATGGCGCCGCTGATCTGACGGAGGCGGATCTGACTGATGCGAGCAATGGGGAGCGGCTGTAAATACAGATGAGATTTCGCTCACTTGCCGCCCCCCTCCTGCTGTGCAGCCTTTTATTTATTTATTTATGTATTTATTTTTCGACATGGAGTCTTGCTCTGTCACCCAGGCTAGAGTGCAGTGGTGCGATCTCAGCTCACTGCAAGCCCCGCCTTCCGGGTTCACGCCATTCTCCTGCCTCAGTCTCCTGAGTAGCTGGGACTACAGGTGCCCGCCACCACGCCTGGCTAATTTTTTTGTATTTTTAGTAGAGACAGGGAGTTTCACTGTGTTAGCCAGGATGGTCTCAATCCCCTGACCTCGTGATCCGCCCACCTCGGCCTCCCAAAGTGCTGGGATTACAGGCGTGAGCCAGTGTGCCTGGCCTATGCAGCCTGGTTTCTAACAGGCCACAGACTGGTATCGGTTTATGGCCTGCGAGCTGAGGACCCCTGGTGTTGAGGGCCTGAGAACATGTACTTAGAAATGAAGAAAAATCAGCAGTGAGCCCCAGAAGCCAGGCAGGAGGGGAGGCTCAAGAGGGAGGGAAGGATCAGCTCTCAAACATCCTGGATAGTTGAAGAAAAATAAAGACTAAAAAGTGTCCCTTGGATTTAGTGACAGTGAAGTCATTTGTGCTTCCATAAGGATCATTTTAATCAAGCCATAGGGAAACAGCCCTGTGGTGTGCTGGTAAATGTTTAACAACGGGCTCTTGGGGTGGCCTTGGGAGGAGGGAGAAATACAGATGAAGCTTCGCTCGTTTTCTCCCTGCTCACTTCTGTGCAGCTCGTTCCTAACCGGAGGCTGGGGATGCCTGGTTTACATGGCATAAATGAATGGGATAACTTCCACCTTTGCCTTCGTGGTAGTTATGCTGGGCGAGCCCTTCTCGCCTCTGTTTAATCTCCTCCACCATCATTTCTGAGCTGTTATCTGCAGCTCTCACAGAAGTTTGCCTGAGGTGGACTCTCTGGTGTCAGCGATTGTTTTTTGGTGAAGCTGGTTCTGCAGAGAACACGGGCTGATGTCCCTGCAGCTGCCAGACGCCTGACACCTCCGAGTCTGCATTCCGGCATTCAGCCCGAGAGGAATGTGTTGCCGGACGTGATGTTCCCTGGCTCGAGGGAGCGTGGGGCAGGTGTGAACGGGGCAGCCACACTCACGGGTCTGGGCTCTGGATGTGTTGGTGGCTCCTTGGCTGGAGCAGGGGAGGGCAAGGGTGCTACGTGGGTGTGTCTCCAGCCACTGCTGTCGGGAAGGTTTTCCTGGGTGCAGTCTCCGAGGGCCTCTGAGTGAGAACAGCTCGCCCCCTCTACCCAGCCCTGGCCTCTTTACTTGGGCCTGGGAAAACACTTGTAGGGTCTTCCCGTCCTGCCTGAGGACATTGTTTTGAGTGGGATAAGTGTTGTGAAACAGTGAGACTTCTTGGAACTGTCATTAAAGCTAGCTGCTTGCAGGGTGCTAGGATGGGGTTATTCTGCTGCCCAGGGATGTTAGGTCCTGTGATGTGGAGGGGGAATTGGGGGACTGGCTCCCCAGCTTAATGGGAAGACAGGATAATGATCTGGGAGAAAGAGGTATTCTGACAGAGGGCAGACAGAGGAAGGGCATTGAGAAAAAGTAGCAGAACATTATTACTTTCTTAGTGTGATAGAGTTAGGGCAGTCTCACCGGTATTCACTCTATAATGAAAAGAAAAACCACAAAGAGTCTGGGTGTGGCGGCTCACGCCTGTAATCCCAGGACTTTGGGAGGCCAAGGTGGGCCTATCACCTGAGGTCATTTCAAGACCAGCCTGGCCAATATGGTGAAACCCTGTCTCTACTAAAAATACAAAAATTAGCCAGGTGTGGTGGCACATGCCTGTAATCGTAGCTACTCAAGAGGCTGAGGCAGGAGAATCGCTTGAACCCAGGAGGCAGAGGTTGCAATGAGCCAAAAAGAAAAAAGAAAAACCACAGAGAAATGGTAAATGTTTGAGCGTGATAGATATCCTAAATACGCTGATTTGGTGATAACATACTGTATGCACACATCAGAATATCACACATGCCCCATAAATATGTCCAACTATTAGGTATCCGTAAAAAATTGTTCTTAAAATGTTAATGGAACAAAATGATTTCCAGAAATAAACTCATGTATAGGAGGGAATTTCTATGAAGGAAAATAAGGAAAATGGTTCTGTGCAGATGCTGGGGATTTGAGAAGTGCTGATTTCTGTGTTTTTGCCAGAATCACCTGGCCCCATGCACACTTGGTTGTAACTGCATCACTGGAGGGTAGGAGAGTATGTGTGTGTGTGTGTCTGTGTGCATGTGTGTGCAGTTGTTTGAAGACAGAACCTTAGGCTTTGCTAGGAAATCCCTGGGAACATTTGGCTGTGCTGTCCTCGTGTGTAACTGATGGTGATTAATTGAGTTCATCGGGCTGGATGTGGTGGTCTTCACACCAGTGACAGAGGTTGAACCAGGTGATAGTGCTTTTGCCAGAAGCACCTGTATTTATTTTATTAACCCCTTTTTATTATTAGAAAATGACTGCTGCCTCATAGGCCAGGGTCATTCAAAAAATATTTTTGGAGGTGATACAAAAATAAGGAAATGTATATATTTTTTTTTGTCGTGAGGGGGTGGGTGGATGGGAATTTCCTTGTATGAAAGAAAATTCTACCAGAATAAAAGATCCTGTAAGTCAGCCCTAGGTGTCCTGTTGAGCTGCAGGCAGTGGGCAGGTTGTGCCTGCCTTTCCTTACCTATGAAGCGGTGAAACACCTTCCAGTATCGCCGAGAGGATGAACTGAAATCATGAACATTTCCCGCAGAGGCTGGCACAGGGAGGCCGGCTGCCGATTGCTAATTGCTGATAAAGTCATTAAAAGCCCGGTAGCCACAATTCTCAGTCTCCTTCTGTTCAATGAATTTCTTTTTTTTCTTTGTTTTTGAGTCAGAGTCTCACTCCATCACCCAGGCTGGAGTTCAGTGGTGCCATCTCGGTCACTGCAGCCACCATCTCCCGGGTTCAAGCAATTCTCCTGCCTCAGCCTCCCCAGTAGCTGGGATTACAGGTATCACCACCACGCCTGGCTAATTTTTTTAGTAGAGTTGGGATTTCACCATGTTGGCCAGGCTGGTCTCGAACTCCGGACCTCAAGTGATCTGCCCACCTCAGCCTCCCAAACTGCTGAGATTACAGGTGTGAGCCATTGTGCCTGGCCTGTTTAATGCATTTCTGACTGGAGGCTTAATTTTTTTCTTTTTTTCACAGGATCCCTTTGAGAGGATGACAGTGGGAAGCCCCTACTGTGGCTGTTGAAGCTGCAGGCCCGGCTCCTTCCACTCTTGGGCTGCCCTTCATGGTGCCAGGTTTGTGGCAGAGCCTGAGCCGCCATCATGGTGAAATTCTGCTATTGCTGCCATGGACAGAGAAATCAAATGGTGGGGTTTTGCTTACTAGGAAACTGGAGTAACACCTCATCTCAAAAAAAAAAACGAAAAGAAAAAGAAAAGGCTGGGTGCAGTGGCTCATACCTGCCATCCACTCGCATGCTTTTGGGAAGCTAGTGTGGGAGGATCGCTTGAGCCCGGGAGTTTGAGACTAGCCTGGGCAATATAGTGAGACCCTGTCTCTACAAAAAATACAAAAAATTAGCTAGATGCAGTGGCACACACCTGTAATCCCAGCTACTTGGGAGGTGGAGGTGGGAGGATTGTTTGAGGCCAAGAGTTTAAGACCAGTCTGGGCAACACAGTGAGACCTCGTCTCAAATGAAATGAAATGAAACTGTAGTAACAAAAATGCACACACAGCCACTGTTTGACAGTCACAGTATCACATGGTGACACTCACCATTTAAGGGCCACAGAACCCAAGAGCAGATCCTCACCACCCCAAGGAGTCAGTTGTGGGCTCCCCGCCACACCTGCATGTCTGAGCCTCCAGGCTGGTAGCTTGAGGTCCCCCGAGCTGTACACAAGAACGGCTGCTCCTTTGCTGTAGGTGACTCTCCCTCGTTACTTTCTTGATGTAGGATTGTTCATCTTTGGGACTGATTTTAAAGTCCTGCTCCCTCTGTCTCTGGCTGATGGTAGACGCCCAGCTTCCCTGGCTCTGCTCTTGTTCCAGCAGGTGCAGGGTGCTTTTATTCATGGATGAAACCCTTACATACCTGCTTTCTGTATTCCTGTTGGTAACAGTGCATTGTGGCATGTTTACTGAACCATGTAGACAAATCTTTTCATGACACAGTTTCTAGAAACAACCCTTCTGCGGTCACCAGTCTGTCCCTCAGGCTACCCCAGGACAAGTCTTGCTGGTGTGTCCTATAAGAAGTAGCGGTGTGGCTAGCGAATGATTTCTATAAGGGTTGAGGAGTGCAGACTGAAGTGTGAGACTGGGCAGGGTTGCTTTTGGGGTGCTCACAGGGCTCCTGGGGAGATGTGGCCAGCATCAACAACCTCCCACCTTTCAGTGTGCTGGGGCAGGAAGGAAACTTCCATGATCGCTGAGTGCATGTTCTTAACCTTTTAACGCTATCTGAAACATCAGATGGAAGCTGTGCACCTTCTCACAAGAAAATGCATGTATACACATACACCTGCAATTTTCTTTTTCTTTGTTTTGAGACAGAGTCTCACTCCATCACCTGGGCTGGAGTGCAGTGGCGCAATCTCAGCTCACTGCGACCTCCACCTCCTGGGTTCAAGTGATTCTGCTCCCTCAGCCTCTTGAGTAGCTGGGGTTACAGGTGTGTGCCACCACGCCTGGCTAATTTTTGTATTTTTAGTAGGGATGGGTTTCACTTTCTTGGCCAGGCTGGTCTTGAACTCCTGACCTCCGGTGATCTGCCCGCCTCAACCTCCCAAGGTACTGGGATTACAAGTGTGAGCCACTGTGCCCTGCCTGCATATCTGTTTTTAGTTATCTAGGTTATGTGGGGTGGGATCAAGTGGATTGCAGCTGAGCCGCCACAGGGAAGTCACAGTGGATTTCTGTTGGAAGCCTCTCCTCTCACCCGAGATTTAGAAGGACAAATGGAAAGTACATGTTGCTTTAAAATGTGGGGATTGCCATTGGACAGAGGTGAGGGGAAATACACTGGTGGATGGAAGAAAATCATAGGACATTTCTCCTGGGACTTGATACCTGGGTTAAAGTAGTGAACATCTCTTGAGTGCGGTGCTGGTGGAGGGGGAAATACTGAGCCTGCTGTGGTTCTCAAAGGAGTCAGGAAAAGCCCAGCAACATTGGGTGTGTCACGTCTGATGGGTGTTGTGTCATTATTGACAAGAAAAAATCTTAGCCATTTATAGTACAGTTCATCAGAGAAAGAGAAATGCTAGAAAAAGCTTAACTTTAGTTATAGAACCGGATTATCTGTGGTGGATTATCTATGAAAAATATTGAATCCCAATCCAGGTTCTCTCTGTATTTTGGTACGCGGCTTATTTTTAGCCATTTTTCTTTATCAAATGGTGTGTACTTAGGAAATGCACGCTAATTTTTAATATTAGTGTCACACACACACACACACACACACATATATTTATATTAGGAAATCATAGGTAGGAAGATAAATCTGATGCCCCCACCCCTGCATTTCAGTTTAGTGCATCATAAAGCCAGATATTTTTGTGTCCATTTCCTATTTGCTTTTGCCTTGAATTTTCTTTCTTTTTTCAGTTTTTCGAGACAGTCTCACTTTGTTGCCCAGGCTGGAGTGCAGTGGTGTGATCTTGGCTCACTGCAACCTCTGCCTCCTGGGTTCAGGCAATTCTCCTGCCTCAGCCTCCCGAGTAGCTGGGACTACAGGTGTGCGCCACCACACCTGGATAATTTTTTTCCGTATTTTTAGTAGAGGTGGGGTTTTTCCATGTTGGCCAGGCTGGTCTCGAACTCCTGACCTCAGGTGATCTGCCCGCCTCGGCCTGCCAAGGTGCTTGGATTACAGGCGTGAGCCACTGTGCCCAGCCTGGCCTTGAATTTTCTTGTGACTTCACCATGATTAGTTTGGTTGACTAAGAACTGAGTATCTCATTGTTTTGGATTTGAGATCTAGTGATATGACTGATTCTAAATGAGATCACTGTGGTCAGAGTGGTTCAGACATGGACTTTCTTCTCATGGAAGACCTTCTTAGTGAGAATTAAAAACACCGCTATCAAAATCGTTCAATTAAAAAGAAAGGTGGGGGGTGGAGCCAAGATGGCCGAATAGGAACAGCTCCGGTCTCCAGGTCCCAGCCCCAGCGACACAGAAGACGGGTGATTTCTGCATTTCTGCTTGAGGTACCGGTTTCATCTCACTAGGGAGTGCCTAACAGTGGGTGCAGGACAGTCGGTGAAGCGCACTGTGCGCGAGCCGAAGCAGGGCGAGGCATTGCCTCACTCGGGAAGCGCAAGGGGTCAGGGAGTTCCCTTTCCTAGTCAAAGAAAGGGGAAACAGACGGCACCTGGAATATCGGGTCAGTCCCGTCCTAATACTGCGCTTTTCCAACAGGCCTGGAAAACGGCACACTAGGAGATTGTGTCCCGCACCTGGCTCGGAGGGTCCTATGCCCACAGAGTCTTGCTGATTGCTAGCACAGCAGTCTGAGATCACGCTGCAAGGCGGCAACGAGGCTGGGGGAGGGGCGCCCGCCATTGCCCAGGCTTGCTTAGGTAAACAAAGCAGCCAGGAAGCTCGAACTGGGTGGAGCCCACCACAGCTCAAAGAGGCCTGCCTGCCTCTGTAGGCTCCACCTCTGGGGGCAGGGCACAGACAACCAAAAACTCAGTGAGAACCTCCACAGCCTTAAATGTCCCTGTCTGACTGACAGCTTTGAAGAGAGTAGTGGTTCTCCCAGCACGCAGCTGGAGATCTGAGAACGGACAGACTGCCTCCTAAAGTGGGTCCCTCACCCCTGAGCAGCCTAACTGGGAGGCACCCCCCCAGTAGGGACAGACTGACACCTCATTCAACCGGGTACTCCTCTGAGACAAAACTTTCAGAGGAACTATCAGACAGCTGAATTTGTGGTCTCACGAAAATCCACTGTTCTGCAGCCACCGCTGCTGACACCCAGCCAAACAGGGTCTGGAGTGGACCTCTAGTAAACTCCAACAGACCTGCAGCTGAGGGTCTTGTTTGGTAGAAGGAAAATTAACAAAGAGAAAGGACATCCACACCAAAAACCCATCTGTACATCACCATCATCGAAGACAAAAAGTAGACAAAACCACAAAGATGGGGAAAAAACAGACCAAAAAAACTGGAAACTCTAAAAAACAGAGCACCTCTCCTCCTCCAAAGGAACGCAGTTCCTCACCAGCAACGGAACAAAGCTGGATGGAGGATGACTTTGATGAGTTGAGAGAAGAAGGCTTCAGACGATCAAACTACTCTGAGCTACGAGAGGAAATTCAAAACAATAGCAAAGAAGTTAAAAACTTTGAAAAAAAATTAGAAGAATGGATAACTAGAATAACCAATGGAGAGAAGGGCTTCAAGGAGATGATGGAGCTGAAAGCCAAGTTTCGAGAACTACGTGAAGAATGCAGAAGCCTCAGTAGCAGATGCGATCAACTGGAAGAAAGGGTATCGCTGATAGAAGATGAAATGAATGAAATGAAGAGAGAAGGGAAGTTTAGAGAAAAAAGAATAAAAAGAAATGAACAAAGCCTCCAAGAAATTTGGGACTATGTGAAAAGACCAAACCTACGTCTGATTGGTGTACCTGAAAATGATGGGGAGAATGGAACCAAGTTGGAAAACACTCTGCAAGATATTATCCAGGAGAACTTCCCCAATCTAGCAAGGCAGGCCAGCATTCAGATTCAGGAAATACAGAGAACGCCACAAAGATACTCCTCAAGAAGGGCAACTCCAAGACACATAATTGTCAGATTCACCAAAGTTGAAATGAAGGAAAAAATGTTAAGGGCAGCCAGAGAGAAAGGTCGGGTTACCCACAAAGGGAAGCCCATCAGACTAACAGCTGATCTCTCAGCAGAAACTCTACAAGCCAGAAGAGAGTGGGGGCCGATATTCAACATTCTTAAAGAAAAGAATTTTCAGCCCAGAATTTCCTATCCCGCCAAACTAAGCTTCATAAGTGAAGGAGAAATAAAATACTTTACAGACAAGCAAACGCTGAGTGATTTTGTCACCACCAGGCCTGCCCTAAAAGAGCTCCTGAAGGAAGCACTAAACATGGAAAGGAACAACCGGTACCAGCCCCTGCAAAAACATGCCAAATTGTAAAGACCATCGAGGCTAGGAAGAAACTATAGCAACTAACGAGCAAAATAACCAACTAACATCATAATGACAGGATCAGATTCACACATAACAATATTCACGTTAAATGTAAATGGGCTAAATGCTCCAATCAAAAGACACAGACTGGCAAACTGGATAAGGAGTCAGGACCCATCAGTGTGCTGTATTCAGGAAACCCATCTCACGTGCAGAGACACACATAGACTCAAAATAAAGGGATGGAGGAAGATCTATCAAGCAACTGGAAAACAAAAAAAGGCAGGGGTTGCAATCCTAGTCTCTGATAAAATAGACTTTAAACCAACAAAGATCAAAAGAGACAAAGAAGGCCATTACATAATGGTAAAGGGATCAATTCAACAAGAAGAGCTAACTATCCTAAATATATATGCACCCAACACAGGAGCACCCAGATTCATAAAGCAAGTCCTGAGTGACCTACAAAGGGACTTAAACTCCCACACAATAATAATGGGAGATTTTAACACCCCACTGTCAGCATTAGACAGATCAACGAGACAGAAAGTTAACAAGGATATCCAGGAATTGAACTCAGCTCTACATAAAGTGGACCTAATAGACATCTACAGAACTCTCCACCCCAAATCAACAGAATATACATTTTTTTCAGCACCACACCGCACCTATTCCAAAATTGACCACATAGTTGGAAGTAAAGCTCTTCTCAGCAAATGTAAAAGAACAGAGATTATAACAAACTGTCTCTCAGACCACAGTGCAATCAAACTAGAACTCAGGATTAAGAAACTCAGTCAAAACCGCTCAACTACATGGAAACTGAACAACCTGCTCCTGAATGACTATTGGGTACATAATGAAATGAAGGAAGAAATAAAGATGTTCTTTGAAACCAACGAGAACAAAGACACAACATACCAGAATCTCTGGGACACGTTCAAAGCAGTGTGTAGAGGGAAATTTATAGCACTAAATGCCCACAAGAGAAAGCAGGAAAGATCCAAAATTGACACCCTAACATCACAATTAAAAGAACTAGAAAAGCAAGAGCAAACACATTCAAAAGCTAGCAGAAGGCTAGAAATAACTAAAATCAGAGCAGAACTGAAGGAAATAGAGACACAAAAAACCCTTCAAAAAATTAATGAATCCAGGAGCTGGTTTTTTGAAAAGATCAACAAAATTGATGGACCGCTAGCAAGACTAATAAAGAAGAAAAGAGAGAAGAATCAAATAGATGCAATAAAAAACGAAAAAGGGGATATCACCACCGATCCCACAGAAATACAATCTACCATCAGAGAATACTACAAACACCTCTATGCAAATAAACTAGAAAATCTAGAAGAAATGGATAAATTCCTCGACAAATACACCCTCCCAAGACTAAACCAGGAAGAAGTTGAATCTCTGAATAGACCAATAACAGGTTCTGAAATTGTGGCAATAATCAATAGCTTACCAACCAAAAAGAGTCCAGGACCTGATGGATTCACAGCTGAATTCTACCAGAGGTACAAGGAGGAACTGGTACCATTCCTTCTGAAACTATTCCAATCGATAGAAAAAGAGGGAATCCTCCCTAACACATTTTACGAAGCCAGCATCGTCCTGATACCAAAACCTGGCAGAGACTTAACCAAAAAAGAGAATTTCAGACCAATATCCTTGATGAACATTGATGCAAAAATCCTCAATAAAATACTGGCAAACCGAATCCAGCAGCACATCAAAAAGCTTATCCACCATGATCAAGTGGGCTTCATCCCTGGGATGCAAGGCTGGTTCAACATACGCAAATCAATAAATGTAATCCAGCATATAAACAGAACCAAAGACAAAAACCACATGATTATCTCAATAGATGCAGAAAAGGCCTTTGACAAAATTCAACAACCCTTCATGCTAAAAACTCTCAATAAATTAGGTATTGATGGGACGTATCTCAAAATAATAAGAGCTATCTACGACAAACCCACAGCCAATATCATACTGAATGGGCAAAAACTGGAAGCATTCCCTCTGAAAACTGGCACAAGACAGGGATGCCCTCTCTCACCGCTCCTATTCAACATAGTGCTGGAAGTTCTGGCCAGAGCAATCAGGCAGGAGAAGGAAATAAAGGGTATTCAATTAGGAAAAGAGGAAGTCAAATTGTCCCTGTTTGCAGATGACATGATAGTATATCTAGAAAACCCCATTGTCTCAGCCCAAAATCTCCTTAAGCTGATTAGCAACTTCAGCAAAGTCTCAGGATACAAAATTAATGTACAAAAATCACAAGCATTCTTGTACACCAATAACAGACAAACAGAGAGCCAAATCATGAGTGAACTCCCATTCACAATTGCTTCAAAGAGAATAAAATACCTAGGAATCCAACTTACAAGGGATGTGAAGGACCTCTTCAAGGAGAACTACAAACCACTGCTCAATGAAATAAAAGAGGATACAAACAAATGGAAGAACATTCCATGCTCATAGGTTGGAAGAATCAATATCGTGAAAATGGCCATACTGCCCAAGGTAATTTATAGATTCAATGCCATCCCCATCAAGCTACCAATGACTTTCTTCACAGAATTGGAAAAAACTACTTTAAAGTTCATATGGAACCAAAAAAGAGCCCGCATCGCCAAGTCAATCCTAAGCCAAAAGAACAAAGCTGGAGGCATCACGCTACCTGACTTTAAACTATACTACAAGGCTACAGTAACCAAAACAGCATGGTACTGGTACCACAACAGAGACATAGATCAATGGAACAGAACAGAGCCCTCAGAAATGATGCCGCATAGCTACAACTATCTGATCTTTGACAAACCTGACAAAAACAAGCAATGGGGAAAGGATTCCCTATTTAATAAATGGTGCTGGGAAAACTGGCTAGCCATATGTAGAAAGCTGCAACTGGATCCCTTCCTTACACCTTATACAAAAATTAATTCAAGATGGATTAAAGACTTATATGTTAGACCTAAAACCATTAAAATCCTACAAGAAAACCTAGGCAATACCATTCAGGACATAGGCGTGGGCAAGGACTTCATGTCTAAAACACCAAAAGCAATGGCAACAAAAGCCAAAATCGACAAATGGGATCTCATTAAACTAAAGAGCTTCTGCACAGCAAAAGAAACTATCATCAGAGTGAACAGGCAACCTACACAATGGGAGAAAATTTTTGCAACCTACTCATCTGACAAAGGGCTAATATCCAGAATCTACAATGAACTCAAACAAATTTACAAGAAAAAAACAAACAACCCCATCAAAAAGTGGGCAGAGGACATGAACAGACACTTCTCAAAAGAAGACATTTATGCAGCCAAAAAACACATGAAGAAATGCTCCTCATCACTGGCCATCAGAGAAATGCAAATCAAAACCACAGTGAGATACCATCTCACACCAGTTAGAATGGCCATCATTAAAAAATCAGGAAACAACAGGTGCTGGAGAGGATGTGGAGAAATAGGAACACTTTTACACTGTTGGTGGGACTGTAAACTAGTTCAACCATTGTGGAAGTCAGTGTGGCGATTCCTCAGGGATCTCGAACTAGAAATACCATTTGACCCAGCCATCCCATTACTGGGTATATACCCAAAGGACTATAAATCATGCTGCTATAAAGACACATGCACACGTATGTTTATTGCGGCACTATTCACAATAGCAAAGAGTTGGAACCAACCCAAATGTCCAACAACGATAGACTGGATTAAGAAAATGTGGCACATATACACCATGGAATACTATGCAGCCATAAAAAATGATGAGTTCGTGTCCTTTGTAGGGACATGGATGAAACTGGAAAACATCATTCTCAGTAAACTATCGCAAGGACAAAAAACCAAACACCGCATGTTCTCACTCATAGGTGGGAATTGAACAATGAGAACTCATGGACACAGGAAGGGGAACATCACACTCCGGGGACTGTTGTGGGGTGGGGGGAGGGGGGAGGGACAGCATTAGGAGATACACCTAATGCTAAATGACGAGTTAATGGGTGCAGGAAATCAACATGGCACATGGATACATATGTAACAAAACTGCACATTGTGCACATGTACCCTAAAACCCTAAAGTATAATAAAAAAAAAGAAAAAAAAAAAAAAAAAAAAAAAAAGAAAGGTGGACTGTGAACTTGTGGGCTGTGAACTTAGAATCTGGTTATTCCAGGTGAATTCTGAAGCAAGCACACCTTGTCATTGTTGTGAATTTCTCACAACAAAAATGTGTTGCGTCAGGTGAAGCCCGTACCATTTGTGCAAAAGGAAAATGGCTTCAACTTACTGACTTTTTAAAAAAATTTTCAGATTCAGGCGAACATCCATTTCTTCTAATGACTGTGTGTGCAAATCACCTTATCATAATGCAGGATATAGTGATAGCAATTGTAGTGAGTCTTTAGAATGAGCTAAATGTTATCAAGGGATATTTCCAGTTAGTTATAACCATGATATGCCTTTTCTGATGGTCTAAGACACTTCTGTTTTAATAGGTCAGGTTTTTTCCAGTTTTAAAAAATTTTAAGTGAATTTTTAAATTCAAAGACTCTTTTCTCATAAATGGCACAAAACATTCAGCTCTCTAAGAAATGCAGAATCCCAGAATGGTTCGTGTTTGTGTATTGCTCATTTAGCTTTTGACGTCCTTTGGAAAGTGGAGGAATAAACAGCTGGACAGTTTGAAAGGATGAAAATACTCCAACAGGTGACACTAATAGAATCAGGAAGGAAGAATGTCCAACAGGAGTCATTGTTGTCTGTTGAGGATTTAGTGGGTGAAAGATTCAAAAATTGGAAATACATATTCACCTACTATAGGTAAAACTTTTTTTCTCAAATATTCCTTTATATGTACTTTTTTTTCTTCTTGAGACAGGGTCTCACTCTGTCACTCAGGCTGGAGTGCAGTGGCACTATCTCAGCTCACTACAACCTCTACCTCCTGGGTTCAAGCGATCCTCCCACCTCAGCCTCATGAGTAGCTGGGGCTACTTGTGTGCGCCACCGTGCCCTCTATTTTTTTGGTATTTTTTGTAGAGATGGGGTTTCACCATGTTGTCCGGGCTGGTCTTGAACTCCTGAGCTCAAGCAATGCTCCTGCCTCAGCCTCCCAAAGTGCTGGGATCACAGGCGTTAGCCCACCATGCCCAGCCTATGTGTGTGTTTTCTTAAATGTTCCTGGTTCTCTAAAGGATGTAGACAAATGCATTCTTGGTAAATTACCTTGGTTGATAATGTCTTTATGAAGTTGGTGTTAAGTTTTTAAACCTGAGACGCTTAAACTTTAATGACTATATCAGTTAGGGTGAAGATTGCCTGCAAGTCATAGAACTATGACTGCAAATAACTGCGGTCAAACCAGGGTAGGGGCTGTTTCTCTCTGGGGTTGGTGTGGCTCTTCATGGCGTTTGGGACCCGGGCTGTTTCTGTCTTGTTGCTCTGTCTTGTGTGGCTTGATTGCATGGTCCTAAATGGGGGCATCCACATGTCAGACAGCAGAATGGAGGAGAGGACACAGAAGAAGGGGCCCAGAGCTGACGTCAATGAGGAGAGGCTTGTTGGGCAGTAATGTCCAAGCAAAGGTGGAACTATGGCCTCCATTCTGAGGGAGGTGGGTCTAGTCCCAAACCAGAGGCCTTATGCCCTAGAAGAGGGAATAGCTGGTGAAGAACAGCTTGGAATCTCTGTGACAATACCAAACTTTTGTTAGAAATACAACAGAAACAACCCGTTGCTAATAGCATGTATTT
This sequence comes from Symphalangus syndactylus, assembly GCF_028878055.3. Classification (NCBI taxonomy): domain Eukaryota; kingdom Metazoa; phylum Chordata; class Mammalia; order Primates; family Hylobatidae; genus Symphalangus; species Symphalangus syndactylus. The sequence continues at coordinate 19,966,179 of NC_072432.2, read as the reverse complement.
ATTCATTTAAATTGTATTTTTATTTGAAGTTCTGAGGTCCATGTGCAGGATGTGCAGGTTTGTTACATAGGGAAACGTGTGCCATGGTGGTTTGCTGCACCTGTCAACCCATCACCTAGGTATGAAGCCTGGCGTGCATTAGCTATTTTCCCTAATGCTCTCCTTCCCCCCGCAGCCACCTCCCAACAGGCACCAGTGTGTGATGTTTTCCTCCCTGTGTCCGTGTGTTCTCATAGTTCAGCTCCCACTTACAAGTGAGAACATGCGGTGTTTGGTTTCCTGTTACTGCGTTAGTTTGCTGAGGATAATGGCTTCCAGCTTCATCCATGTCCCTACAAAGGACATGATCTTGCTCCTTTTTATGGCTACATCATATTCCATAGTGTATATGTACAACATTTTCTTTATCCAGTCTATCATTGATGGGCATTTGGGTTGATTCCATGTCTTTCGTTAACAGCATTTAAAAACAAGTTGAGCCAGGCGTGGTGGCTCATGCCTGTAATCTCAGCACTTTGGGAGGCCAAAGCCGGAGGATCACAAGGTGAAGAGATCGAGACCTTCCTGGCCAACATGGTGAAATCCCGTCTCTACTAAAAATGCAAAAATTAGCCAGGCGTGGTAGCACGTGCCTGTAGTGCCAGCTATTCAGGAGGCTGAGGCAGGAGAATCACTTGAACCTGGGAGGAGGAAGTTGCAGTGAATTGAGATCACGCCACTGCACCTCAGCCTGGTGACAGAGCAAGAGTCCATCTCAAAAAAAAAAAAAAAAGTTGAATTTCTTTTTATGGTTGTGATGGGCTTAAATTCTGTTAGGTTTAAGATTTGGTGTGTGTTCCCTTATAGCAATACCTGACATAAACTTGTTTAAAATTATGAAATGCAACTGTTCCAACTCTAATTTATTTTAATTTTATGTCTGTATCCCAAATGGCTGGGCTTGAGAAGTCCAATTTTACAAAAGCCTGATTCATGAAAATTGACTAAACTTAAGCCTTGGAAGCAGCCAGAAAGTGCAAATTAGGTGATTAGATTGGAAAGTCCAGAGGCCAAGGACAGTAGATGAAGGATGTTGCAGGAAGATATTTATTTGGGTGGGATGGAGAAGTGTATTAGTTCATTTTCATACTGCTATGAAGAAATACCCGAGACTCCCAGCTCCACATAGCTGGGGAGGCCTCACAGTCATGGCAGAAGGTGAATGGGGAGCAAAGGCACATCTTCCATGGCAGCAGGCAAGAGAACGTGTGCAGGGAAACTGCCTTGTATAAAACCATCAGATCTCATGAAACTTATTCACTATCATGAGAACAGTACGGGAAAAAGCCACCCTCGTGATTCAATTACCTCCCACCGGGTCCCTCCGAGGACACATGGGGATTACAGGAGCTACAATTTAAGATGAGATTTGGGTGGGGACACAGCCAGACCATATCAGGAAGGGTGGGAGGAAAGAGGGAAACAGATGAAGGAAGAATGTGAGGGTGATTAGAGGCAGTGGAGACTTAGTGTTGAGTGGGAACCCTGGGCCTGGGGCTCCAAACCGATGGCCTGAGCCAGACAGAGAGAGCTCATTTGTTCTGTGACTGAGATCTTAGAGTGAGCACCTGGCACCAGGAGAACAAGGGAGAAGACTTCTGGGTTATCCAGTAGGCAAGGCCTTAGGCCAGGAGTAGGTGGGTTTGGCACAGAGAGAGGTATTCAGGGACTCTTTGGCTAAGATGTGGCTGAATCTCATATCCACTGATGTGTTTGATTTTCAGCCTGGATAGAGGTTGGATTCTAAAGAAAAGGAGGAACACATCAGGAAGCGTTGAGTTAGTTCTCATCACTGGATGTCATCAGGGAAGGGCTAGGCCACAGCTGCTTAAAGAGTGGAGATGAAACCGAAAAGAAACTGGCTTCCAGAGGGAGCTGGGTGGTGGGGAGTGACGGGGAAGCAGACCTCCAAGGTGAGAGAGGATGGAAAAGTAGCCGATCTTCAGACCTTGGGGCCCCAAGACATCATCACAGTCATTGTTGCCATTGAACTCTGTACTTCTTTACATTTAAACTTGTTGGGGGTACAATTAGTACTTTGCAGATGAAGAGGTAATGAAGAGAAGCAATAATAATATTGCCTTGCTTTGTCTATAGAACTGTGTCTTCCATAGAATGTCATCTAATTAAGGATTTCTGTTCATTTACACAATTGAATTTAGGTAGCAGATACTCTTGCACAATTTTAGCAATGGATAAATCAAGACATAGATTGCAAATGCCTTCCCCTGGGTCTTCGTGAAATCTACTCTCTTGGATGGTGGATTACAGCTTTTTTTTTTTTTTTTTTTTTTTTGCATCCATATTGAACTTAGTGCTTTAAAATCATATATGCTGTTTGCTGATTAATGAGCTGGAAGCAAGAGGAATGGAAATGAGACCAGGAAAATAAAGGCTTCCTGGGCAGTTCTTTCCTATGTGGTTTTTATTTTTTTATTTTATTTTTTTATTTATTTTTTAATCAATCTCGGTACTCAGAGGCTGAACTGATGAGGTCACTTAGGGTGACCAGTAACCTCAGTAAGATGCAGCTGGACGGTCCTGGGTCTCATTTCATTGCTAGGAGCCTATCCCTCTTTTCTCATTCTGGTAAGAATCCTGCTTTGTCTCTGCTGCCCACAATCCATATCTGCATGCATATTTCATGATTTTCTTACCTTCCAGTTCCTTCTGAAAAAAAAAAAAAAATCAAATGAAAAAAGAAAGATGTGTCAGAACCGAAAGCAGAAATAAACATTTTGATGTGGCTGGCCCTGAGGCATTAGGATTGATTTCCCCCTAGATCCGAATCCCTTCCAAGGAGGCTCAGTGTCTGGGAGGTGGCACACACAGGATTTTATGATAGGATTTGGCTGGAAGCACACAAAGGAAGGCTATTTTTCTGCTCTTCTTCAACACAAGGGCTTTAGAGAGAGGGATTTTCACCTTAGAGCAGACCAGGCAGTGAAGAACATAAGGTCGTTGGTTGGTTGTCTGCCCTTAGCTGCTTTGAGGAAAGCCTTTCACGAGAGATTGGTGGGAGTTAGCAGCCCCGTTACATAACAGGGTGTCTCTGCCAAGCAGAGTTCTGGAACCTTACCATAGCTGTGGGAGAGTGACACTGGCCATGGTCTATTCAAGGAGAGGGAATTACAGGAAGAGGACCCATCTATGGATCATTTAGGACAGTGACAACACCAGGATGCTTCAAGAAGTCATAGTCTTTGGCTCTGTGAAGTATTTGGAGTTAGAAGAAAGCTGTCTGGGCCACATGTGGTGGCTCATGCCTGTAATCCCAGCACTTTGGGAGGCCGAGGTGGGCAGATCACTTGAGGTCAGGAGTTCGAGACCAGCCTGGCCAACATGATGAAACTCTGTCTCTACTAAAAATACAAAAATTAGCTGGGCATAGTGGAGGGTGCCTGTAATCCTAGCTACTTGGGAGGCTGAGGCAAGAGAATCGCTTGGACCCAGGAGGTGGAGGTTGCAGTGAGCCGAGATCGTGCCACTGCACTCCAGCCTGGGCAATAAGAGCAAGACTGTTTCAAAAACGCAAAACAAAAACAAAAACAAAAGCAAAAAAACCCACAAAAACCGCTGTCTGACTTCTTTCTTTGTCTCCTGGGTCAGAATTAGTCACTTTGGGGACCTGTCCAGGGCTTGGCTCACCTCTTCTCAGACCTCACTGATCCCAGAGGTCAGTGAGACATAGCATTGCCCAGGGTTAATCTGCTCTGGTGGTGACAGGCAGCCAGCGCCGGGAACCTTTCCCTGAGGGCGTGGAGGGGCCTTTGCTGCCATTGCCAGGGCTGGGTGGCGTGCCATTCCAGAGATTGAGAATTCTACTGGAAAATTAAGAAGTTGAGGTATACAGTAGAAAAGATCAGATTATGAAGCCTGACCCCACCCTTTGCCTTGTGACCTTGGACGAGTCGCTGAACCTTTCTGGGCTCCAGTTTAGATAAGATTATCCAGCTAAAGAGGCTTGGGCATTCTGCCAATTTGTCCTTGAATCAACCTCCTTTTTATTAGACATGGAGTGTGGATTCTTTGCAAGGGACTTAACAGTGAAGTACACAGGTATGTTGTACACCTCTTACTTGCTGATTAAAAATGACATTATCAAATTCTCTTGTTAGCATGAAGAAGAGGAAGCTGCTGTTATTAACTGCCTATTGTGTGAACGCTTTCACATAGATTGCTTCAATGCAGCCTCACAATAACCTCCTGTGGTTGGCGTTATATTTCCTCTTACAGATGAGGAAAGTGAAGCTTCCAGAGGCAATGTGCCAAAGACCTCTGGGCTAATCATGGGCATATCTGGCACCCAGATCCCTGTCCACCCGACTCCAAAATCCATCCCCTTTCCCATACTCCACCTCGCCCTCAGCTCAATCCATTCTGCTCACAAAGCAATGATGGAAAACACAGGGAAAATGGAAGTCGGTAGTCCCAGCCTAAGTGGGTTGTAGCAATTTCCTGTTTATTTTAGTTATCTTTTTTTGCTATAAATAGTGCCCTAGGGGCAGAATTACTTAGTTTTCACATTTTTATTGAGCCGTTATATATTCAGAGCACTGTGCACTGGCTGAAACTAAGAGCTGCTGAGATTGAGAAGTTCTGGTACTAGTTTATCATCTGGTAAGGGGCAAGGGGGACTTTAGGTGTGTGGAAGCCTCGGCTTACCTGGGGCGTGAGTGCGTGTGCTCAGCGCTGTTTTGCAGGATTGCCATGTCATGTGCCTCACCATGTGCTCATTCATGTGTTCATTACTTCCGGGTATTTACATAGTGTCTGTTGTATGCACGGCTCTGTGCTAGGTGCTTGGAGGAAATAAAAAGAAATGAAGAACATGGACTGTGTTCACCAGGAATTCCTGGCTTATCTGCGGAGATACGCATTTTCCAGCAGTTCTCGACTGAGAGTGATTTTTTTTCCCGCCAGGGGACATTTGGTGACATCTGGAAACATCTGGGGGTTGTGTGTGCCGTTTCTAGTGTCTGTGGGTGGAGATCAGGGATGCTGCTAAACATCCCTTAATGCACAGCACAGCCTCCCCACCCTAAAGTATTATCCAACCTGAGTGTCAGGGGTGCTTGGGTTAAGAACCCTGGTATGTCTCAAGGGTGTGGTCCCCAAAAGCCATTTGATGCTCTTGGAGTGGTGTGTGCAGTTGGTGAGCAGTGTTGCTGTGACCTCCATGGAGGGGAGCTGGCGGCAGAGTGGAAGCGCTCGGAACTGCAGGCCCTAGGGAGAGTCGGGGAAGCCTAGACTGTGCTGAGCTGAGATAGAACTGAGGCAGTTGTAGGGAGGGGAGGCAGCCACCAGGGCAGGCAGCCACCAGGGCAGGCAAAGGCTCAGGGTCAGGGACGAGTATGGAGCTGGTGGCGTGGTGAGGAGGGCCTTCATAGGGCAGTGGCTCTGTGCCGGGAGCAGCAGGCAGTCTGGACCGAAGGAATGAGGCACATTGCAGACTGTGGGCTGAGTGATGCTGTGATGGATGCAGAGCTTTAGGAAGGCCCTCGATGGTGGGGGGCAAGGGCGGGTAGAGAAAGGCCAGTCCAAGGGAAGGAGACCCCAGCCAGGGAGTGGAAAATCAGATGGTGATGTACCGTGCAAACTGGAGGGAATGTTGCCAATCCTGGCCTGTTTCTCAGGTTACCAGTGAGAAAATCAGGTGTAGGGAGATGAGGTGTCTTGGCTTATGGGCAGCACTGGGTTCAAGGCAGGTCCTCGGCCACAGGACCCGGCCTCTACTGACCAGCATCCCATGGGAAACCTCAGCCTGTCCTCTCAGCAGCCCCGCAAGGCAGACACCATCATTTACCTCCACCATACAGAGGAGGGGACACACACTGTCACACACACTGTCACCTGCCCCAGGCCTTGTCCTGGAAGTAGCAGTGCCAGGCTTTAGTCCGGGTCCTCGGACACCAGTATGCTTGCTCTTTAGCCATGGCCACTCTCGTTCCAGGTATAAAGCTGGTCAGCCTGCCCAGGGCTGGCAGTAGGGGTGTGGAGAGAGGGTGAAGCCAGATCGTTGGGAAGGATGTATGTGTAGGACCGGGTGCCTGGCTGGGACTCCAGTCCCATGGTGTGCCTTCGACCCTGGAAGGTGTGTTACTTGCCATGCTCACTTTCTCCTTGGAGCCCATCTTCACTGCAGGGTGCAGTTCACTGCCTTTGCCAGTCCAGTGTTGCCTTCGCGATGGTGGCGTCTCCACATTCTGCCCCTTGGCACAGGCTTCATCAGTTGTGCAGTGTTGCCCCTTCAGTCTATTCACATGCACATATGTGTATATGCATGTGTGTGCACGCGCATGTGTGTATACTTGTGTATACTCATATGTATATTGCATGTGCCTATGCATGCATGCATGTGCCTACACGTGTACACATATACATGTGCACACATGTGTGAATATATGCAGGTGTATATGTGTATACATGTACGTGTGTGTCTGCATATACATATGTGGGTAGACATAAAAGTCTGTGTGTGTTGTGTGTGTGCACTTGTGCCGCTGGGATTTTGGGAGGAACATTTGCTCCTCGCCCACCTGATATGGCCAGGTGGCTGTGTGTAATGTATTTAAATTCATTCGACAAGATGCGTGAACCAAAAACAACTCCTGGGCGCCAGGTTTACAGCTGAGGAGCGGGTCTCCTCTTGGCATGTGTCACAGCCGTCTGGCAGACCGGGCTACTTTTAACAAGGGAGGAGAGAGCAGGTGAGGCGAAGAGGCCTGAAGAAGGGAGAGCAGAGAGGGGGGCCTGTGAGAGAGAAGGGAGTGGGCAAGAGCGGGCTCCCGGGGAGAGGGGCGGGACGTTTGTATGTGGAGATCTTATCACAGAAAATTCAGGTTGGGCCAGACCTAGCCAGCTGACTCCACCCTTCATGAATGAATACATTTGATGTGAGGATTAACTGCAGGGATGACTGGCTTGGGAGTTTTTCTTTTGTGGTTTCTAACAAAATGATTTTCCCTCTTTTCCATGATGATTGGGCCAACCTTTCAGGGTTAGGTCCATGGGCCCCTGCAGGATAGTGTATAGGATGGAAGATCAGGTTCGAATATTTTCCCTTGGAGTCCTGCTTCGTGCCGATGTTAAAGTTACAGTGTTAAAAAGTTCGAGTTCTTAGGCAGGGAATATAGCGGACTGAGAATAGTGGGTTTTCCTTAAGGAGACTTAGTTCCTCTCTGAGGGCCTCAGCTGGATTTCATGTGGAAAACAGTTCCACAGGGCACCTGCTTTCCCGCGTCCACTGAGGCATGGATTTCTCTGGTAGAGACCTTGAGCATATTAACCAAAGAGGTGGATGCTTGTATTAGTCAAGCTGCTCCAGTAAACATAAACGGAACCAATAAGATGGGTGTGTGTGTGTGTGTGTGTGTGTGTGATGTATGTAATATATTCTCAAAAAGTGGATCAGAGTCTTCTAAATGTCACAAATGTATTCCAAATACACATTTTACACACATGCACGTGCACACACACACACACACACATCTGGGAACTGGAGACCCAGGAAAGCAAGTGGTATAATTCAGTCCAACAGTCCAAGTCTGGAGGCCGGAGAACTGGGGGGATTTGCAGAGAGGTGTGGTCATGGTGTTAAGTCCCAGAGTCCAAAGACCCAAGAATCAGGAGCACCAGTGTCCGAGGTCAGGGGGAGATGGGTAGCCCCGCTGAAGAAGAGAAAGTGAAGTCGCCCATTCTTCCTCTGCATTTTCATTCCACCCTGGTCCTCAGTGGATTAGGTGATGCCTTTCCACATTGGTGAGGGTGAACCTTCTTGACTCACTAGCAATTCAAACGGTCATCTCTTCCAGAAACACCCTCATAGACCCACCCAGAAACGATGCTTTACCAGCTTTTTGGGAACCTCTTAACCCGGTTAGGTTGACATGAAACTAACCATCATGATGTTCAACCTAGAAAGGCTGAATTTGAGATTCCCTGGGAACATGTCCTGTCAAGACCCACTTTGTACCTTTCTCTTAATACCTCCCGGGATGGGGCTTCTCTCAGGTTTTCCTTTGAGTTCTGCAATGCACACAGCCTCAGGTTCCATGACCCCTTCCTCTGCTTTCTCGTGCCCTCTGATGCTCTCCTGAGGTGTGGGCGCCGATCTCTTGCAGGCAGGGTCTGAAGCGGCGCTGCCTAGAAACTGGAAGAACATTGGTAGCAACAAAGCAACGCTTCGAAGCACAGGCTGCCACTGACTCTTGCTTCTAACTGACAGCAGCGCAGTCAGGTACCATCATCATTTTGTTTGAGTTCTTGGCATTTTCCTCCCTGTATTGCTGTTTATGTTGGAGGTGCTCCGTGATCATTGTTAACCCCATCCTATCCTGATAGATGCAGAAGCCGTCAGTGTGAGCAGTCTAGGAGAAAAGAGGTGTGCGGTTGTAAAGGAGCAAAGTGACACTTGGAGGCCACGTTGGCCATGTGTGTTAACAACAGATGGCTCCTGGGAGTCTTCAAGAATTGCACTTGTTTGTAGGTAGAGGAGCTTGTTGACTTCTTCTCTCTCAAGGTGGCCAAGGAAGTGAAAATTCCTCTGCAAAACTCAATGTTGGATAGGAATATAGAGACCATTAGGCCTGCACTATAATTTTAAAGGCAGTAAAACGGGTGGAGAAAGCCTCTCAAAGGAAGATCACAAGCTTCCTAATGTGACCAATGTCAGTGCTGCTTCTCACTCAGAGCCCAGGCTCTCCTTTCTGGAGGGTTCTTTCCCAGGCAATTGGTCCATCCGGCTCCTTGCTTGGTCTACAAAATGAGCTTAGATTGTGCTCATCACAGGCAGTGTCTCTCCTTTATTGCTTGTCTGGCATATTTTCACAACAAAGAATACATAATATTGAAAGCAAATAGTCCAGCACTCGAATCTGTTTTCTGAGAATTTAATTACGCTTCTCAGAGCAGTCAGATCTCTTCTTTGTGGCTTTATTGCTGTTTGGTCTTTATTAGGGCCAGGACTTGATGCTCTAGCGTGTACCAGATGCTAAAGAAGCCAAGGAGGGCTGATTCAATAAACAAATGATTTCAGACAGCTGCCATCTTCCTCCTCCTCCCTTGTTCTAGTCCTCCGCACATCACATGTCAGTGGAAATTTACCATTTAGAATTCCTCCTTTTGAATGAGAGTCATAGATAAGACGGAAGGAGAATGTAGGTTGATTCCAGGCTCCACTATGTCCTAGGTGTGTGAAGATGGCAAGTCAGTTAACTTCCTGAGCCTTTATTTTCCCATCCATGTGATGGATGTATGATGCCTGTTCAGCTTATTTCCTGAGGTTGCTGTGAGGATCAGAAAACATAATGTACGAGGCCAGGCATAATGGCTCACGCCTGTAATCCCAGCACTTTGGGAGGCCGAGGTGGGAGGATCACTTGAGGCCAGGAGTTCAAGACCAGCCTGGCCAACATGGCGAAACCCCCGTCTCTACCAAAAATACAGAAACTAGCCGAGTGGGGTGCTACGTGCCTGTAATTCCAACTCAGGAGGCTGAGGCTGGAGAATTGCTTGAACCTGGGAGACGGAGGTTGCAGTAAGCTGAGATTGCTTCACTGCACTCCAGCCTGAGCAACAAAGTGAGACTCCGTCTCAAAAAGAAAAGATAATGAATTAGACCATTGTTGGGAAATGTAAGTTTCTCCACACACCATAAAGGAGTAAAGGGAAGATCTGGGCTCTCTCGTTCTTTTTCTTTTTTCTTTTTTTTTTTTTTGAGACAGGGAGTCTCGCTCTGTCGCCCAGGCTCTGGAGTGCAGTTGCACGATCTCGGCTCACTGCAATCTCCGCCTCCCGGGTTCACGCCATTCTCCTGCCTCAGCCTCACGAGTAGCTGGGACTACAGGCGCCCGCCACCACATCCAGCTAGTTTTTTGTATTTGTAGTAGAGACGGGGTTTCACCTTGTTAGCCAGGATAGTCTCGGTCTTCTGACCTCGTGATCTGCCCGCCTCAGCCTCCCAAAGTGCTGGGATTACAGGTGTGAGCCACCGCGCCCGGCCTGGGCTCTTTCATGCCCACCCAGCATTTGGTGCCCCTGAGCCCGAGGGTGGGATCTGTTAACCTCGGGTCACATCGTGTCCTTAGTTCCTAGCATGATGCTCCGTGAATGTGCATGGAATTAATGAAAAAGGAGCAAAGAGATGGATTCTTAATATTTCCCATATAAATATAGAACTGAGAACAGTTTTCAAACTAACTGTACCAATTAATAGAGGAAATGATGTATTGGGTTGTTTGTTGGAATGCTGAGTGGCTCATTAAAAAATGTAATGATAGGCAAGGATGAATTTCTGAAAAGTTTTGAGAAGTTTGCAGCTACTGTGAGAACACAGCCTGGACTTTTCTTGCAGCCTTATATTCCTGTGACTCTTTATTCCCATGGGTCATGTGCAAAATGTATCTCACAAGCTAATACACAGAGTGGAGAAACACAAAGAGGCTAAAAAAGCTCTTGAAGTCCAGGACCTAGTGGCAATAGGTTTCTTATATAAGCTTGGATGGTGCCTGCAGGCTATAGGTTGTTGCTTAGAAGAGTCTGTCCTTAGAAACAGGGAACTGGCCAGCAGGAGGGAAGCGCCCTTTTTGTTTTTAATTTCTGTTAATCAGATGGGGGAGTACATTGTGTCTAAGGGGAATTTCACCTCCTGGTTTCTTCTACTAGAGTAATTTCCCTGTAATATCAGGAAATCCTATTGTTCCTTTCTCAGTAATGACAGAGGGCGAGTGGGTGATCTAGTAGATTGATTTAGGCCTAGCAACTGTGTGCGTCTGTGTAGGTTTTTGGCTGAGGGCCGCCCGGAAGAAAGGATGCTTGTTCACATTGCACAGAGGCACCGCGGATGGGCTTGTGGTGTCCCGAGGTTTGCCTTTCTCGAAAACCACCAGCCCGGTCCCTCCCCTGTTTCTCAGCTGGGCCCCTTCCTGTGGTTCCCGATTCTTTTATTTCTCTCGTGTTAATTCCTTGCTGTCTGCCTTGCATAATGCGTTTGTCTTTTTCTGTCTCCAGTGGCAGGGAATTTTGATCCTTGCTTCTTTCCTGTGTCTGTGGCTGCTTCTCAGGGTTGTATTCTAGAATTCACCCCCTCTTCTCTCATCCATCTCTTCCCCAAGCCTCTACACGCTTTCCAGGCCACATTGTTCCCAGACCTCAGAATGCCCTGGGGAGCTTGTGAAATGCAGAGTCCTGGGTCCTGTCCCTGGTGCGTTGATTTGGCAGGACTGGGGTAGGACTGAGACGCTGGCATTTTTAACAAGCATCCCGAGACACTTGGAGAAACAGCTCTAGGAAGACGATTCCCAAATCCAGATGCTGCCTGTTCTCAGGGAGAAATCCTGCTTTCCAGCTTTGTGCTGTGTATGTCCTTGGCACCTCAGCTGAATCTTTCTGGAAGTAAATGCATCGCCATTCACGAAGGCCAAAAGGTGGAAACAACCCAAATTTCCGTCGACGGATGAAAGAGCAAACAAAATGTGGTCTCTGCGTACAATGGAATATCATGCAGCCTTACAAAAAAAGGAAATTGTGACCCATGCTGCCGCATGGATGAAACCTGAGAGTGCACTGAGCGAAACAGGCCAGACACAAAAGGACAAATGTCCTATGATTCCATTTACTCAGGTATCCAGAATAGACACTTCACAGAAGGGACGGTGGTGGTTACCAGGGACTGGGGGGAAGGGAAATGGGGACTTCTTGCTCAGTGGGCACAGAGTTTCCATTTGGGAAGATGAAAAAATTCTGGAGGTGGACGGCAGTGATGGTTGCACAACAATGTGAATGTACCTAGTGCCACTGAACTGTACAGCTGAAAATGGTAAAAATGGTAAATTTTATGTGACATATATTTTATCACAGTTTTTTAAAAAAGCAAACTCGTGGGTCTTCTCCCTTTCTCCCTCCCCAACTAAACTCCCCATCCTGAGGCCTCTCTGCAGTTCACATAACCCTAATAAAGCCGAGGGGAGGGCTTGGGGGACCCACTTGACTTATTTTTTTGAATTTAAGCTGAAAGTCATGAAAACGTGGTGTCCTTCTTTCCCGGACTCTCTTTAAGAAGATTAAAGGAAACCACATTCATAAGCCACAAGGACACTCCTGGAAAATTCTTTGACCTGCTCCCCAAATATTTTCTCCTTCCGTTTGTCCTGTTCGTTGACGGAACCCCGCTGGGAAGAACTGAGGACTGGGCTGGAGTTCTGCTGGTATAAATCACCTTGGAGAGGGGATGTGGGGACAGAGGCTGGACCATTCACAGCTGATTGCATTTTGTCTCGGGCAGAGAGCAGTAGGTGCCCAGAGAGAGAGGTCAGGGGGGAACCTTCCTCTGGATAATTGCGCGACTTTCCCTTTAGCAGCCACCAATGGGAAGGGGCCCCAGGCAGAGGCTGTCACCTGGCTTTGTTGAGGTCTGATCTCTACCCTGCTCCAGGCTTCTAATACAGCCATTCTGTGACATGGAACCCAGCTCTTGTTTGAAAAGCCACTAGAGACCAGGTTTGGCCAAACCAGAGTTTCATCATTCCATGAGCTGGTCTGGAATGCCAGCCTCCTCTTAGCTGTGAATTTGCTTGTCTGGACACAGGTGGAGCGATGCCACTCTTTTCTGCCAGAACCTTGAGGTTTTAGAATGTGACTTCTAGGACTTCTAGGCTGGGTTCAGTGGCTCACGCCTATAACCCGAGCACTTTGGGAGGCCAAGGCAGATGGATCACTTGAGTCCAGGAGTTCAAGATCAGCCTGGGAAACATGGTGAAACCCCATTTCTACAAAAACAAAACAAAACGAGTATCTGGGTGTGGTGGTGCGTGCCTGTCATCTCAGCTACTCAGAAAGCTGAGGTGGGAGGATGAATTGAGCCCGGGAGGTTGAGGCTGCAGTGAGCCATCATTGCACCACTGCACTCTAGTCTAGTTGACAGAAGGAGACTCTGTTTCAAAAAGAATGTTACTTCTAAGTGGTCCTTGTCTGAAACCAGGCTCTAGTAAAGTCCTGCCTTTCTACATAATACGTGGTAGCAATTTCTCAGTTCACCCAGGACATCATTGGTGATCGTGACTCAAAAGTAGCCACGTGGCACTGGGTGAATTCCACAAAGGCTTGAGTTAAACAGCCTCCTAGGCTGGGCGCCTGTTTCCTATGTGGGCTGGGATCACTGAAAATAAGATTCTGAGGTGTTACCTGCTTTCATTACTGTAGGAAGGAAAGTCAGGCTTTCAGACAGAAATCATGTAGGCAAATAAGAACCAAACTCAGCCTTCAGTATCAAGGAATGTGCCCTGTGGGCCCTTAGCTCAAGATACCCACTGTTCAGTTTAAGAGGGTTTGGGGCGGCTCCTGCCTATAATGTCAGCACTTTGGGAGGCTAAGTCAGGCAGATCATTTGAGACCAGGAGTTCGACACCAGCCTGGCCAACATAGCAAAAACTCGTCTCTACTAAAAAATACAAAAATTAACTGGGCATGGTGGCACATACCTGTAATCCGAGTTACTTGGGAGGCTGTGGTAGAATTGCTTGAACCCAGGAGGCGGAGGTTGCAGTGAGTCAAGATTGTGCCACTGCACTCCAGCCTGGGTGACAGAGCAAGAATCCGTCTAAAAAATAATAATAATAATAATAAAAGAGTGTAGCCATGTGGGCATTTTGAAGCTAGTTCCAAAGTTGTCTAAAGATCTTGTTTAATCATTTCCTTTTACCTACCACACAAACACTCCTTCGAACAAGCACATCTGAGAACTGAATGTATTTTCACTACCGTGGCTGCACGCAAGTCAGGCAGAATCGGACTCTTTGCCAAGGGAACCTGTGGTCTCGCTGCCAGTGCCACCTCCAGGACCCCCTATGAATTCAGTGCTTCCCAAGAGTCACCAATGACAGGAGATTTCGTTCTGGCCACTCCTGAATGAATCACAGGAGCGGCTTCTGCAGGAAGTGGTGGGGACACAAATGTACAAGCGTGGCATTTTCCGGATTCCTGTGAATTCATTCTGTAGGGAAGACAGTGCCAATGCATGCAAATGAATGCAGATCGACAAGCCTGGAAAAGCCTTAATTCAGCAGAGCACACACAATTGATTTCTCATTTCTTCAAGGCGGTCCCTGCTCTGCTAAGAAACAGAGACTGGAGGAGGGAAAGGACTCGGCTCTGGCAGGCTGTGCAAAAGACTCAGATTCTCAGGCAGGGTGGTTTGACCTCCACTTTTCATTCTTGCAGCACTTACACAGGATGCGGAATTTTAGTTTGCATTCAGTGGCCTGCTTTGTTGTAAATATGCTCACATTTTGCTTCATTGGTGTCTGCCTAGCTCCCAATTTAGTATGCTTTGGGTGACGGAGAATCTGGGTTTGGGCAATGGAACATCTCTCTTCCTCTGCCTTTATGGATTATCATGCAGATGTGGGAGTCAGCTCAGTTATTGATGACCTGGTAGGGCTGCAGGCCAGAGGTTTTCAACTGTGGCAGCAAATTGGAATCTCCTGGGGGAACTTTAAAAAATAATATACAAGGCCAGGCACGGTGGCTTATGCCTGGAATCCCAGCACTTTGGGAGGCTGAGGCTGGACAGTCTCTTGAGCCCAGCAATTTGAGACCAGCCTGGGCAACACAGAGAGACCTGTCTCTACAAAAAAAAAAAAATAAACAAATTGGTTGGGTGTGGTGGTGCATGCTTGTGGTCCCAGCTACTTGGGAGGCTAAGGCAGAAGGATCGCTTGAGCCCAGGACATTGAGGCTGTAGTGAGTGGTGATCGCTCCAACACACTCTAGCCTGGGCAACAGAGTGAGACCTGTCTCAAAAAAACAAAAACAAAACATATCTGGGTCCTACTCCAATCCAGTTGGATCAGAATCTTTGGGTGATGCTCAGACATTGTTTGTTTGCTTTAAATCAGTCCCTTGGGTGATTCAAATGTGCTGCAGTATGCAGAACCCATGGGCCACCCAGAAGGATCGGCTCTCCTGGATAGACGCAGAGACTTTCTTTCCACTACAGCAATCATGACGATGAACTGTATAACCTCTCGCCAAGCCAGCGGCATCTCCAGCAGTGGGGAGAATGTACCCGTCCTGTGAGCTTGGAGCTCCCTGGCTCTGTGCCGTGAAGAAGCTGAATGAGTTCACCCGTGGAGTGTGTTTTGACTCTCGGTTTCTTCATCTGTGCAATGGCCGTAAAGATACCTGCCTGGTGTTCCTCATAGGGCTGTTGGAAAGGAGCAAATGAAACCAGATGTGTTTGGAAAAGCAACTGGAAAATGTAACCGGGCACTATGCTAAAGGGACCTCTGCTATACCCTGGCATATTAGAGGTGATAAAAAGCCCAGTGCCTGGTGACTTCAGCATGAGAGCACACATAAGTATCAAAATGTGTCAGCTCATCAAAACATTTATAAAACCGCTTCCAAAAGAGGTACCAGAATAAATGGAGCTGCGCTTACACAGGATGTGGACTTTTAGGAATTGTGATTCATTTGGGAGAAGTGAAAGCAGTAGAAACCATTACCTTACATTGTCACTGGTTTCAGACAACCGTGGAGTCTCCATCACCAGCAAAATCTGCTTTATTAATATTATTATTTTTCTGAGATGGAGCCTTGCTCTGTTGCCCAGGCTGGAATGCACTGGCGTGATCTTGGCTCACTGCAACCGCTGCCTCCCGGGTTCAAGCGATTCTTCTGCCTCAGCAGCTGCCCGTTGGGAGAGTCGGAGCTCATTACTGAAGCATTACTAAATGTGGCATGTCTTTATTTTCACAGATAAGGCTTCACTTTGGCTTCCAGGAATTAGACTCCGTGGTGGCTACTGGGGCATCGTTTTCTGATTTCCAGGTGCCCCTTTGTAGATGTCATCAAGCCTGGGAGTGTGGCACAGTGGATGGTCAATCTGTGTGTTTTGTTCAGCCGAGGAGAGAGACTGTGCTCATAAAAGCCCACTAAAGCTGGTACGAGTGTTTGCATATTTCCGAGGGAAAAAAGGTTCCTGGTCCAGGTGATTTCAGGGTGTTCTGAGACTGCAACGGGGAAAGCAGGCTGACCCCGTGGGGCTAATATTGACAGTTCCCGTAATAGATGGACCGGAGCGAGCATGCTTTGTTGAACTTTGCCTCAGTTGTTTTCTTTTTCCGAGCTGAATTAACAGCACACACCTGGAGGAACACGGTGGGTGGGGATGGTGTTGTCTTTCCCTCATGAGCAGCAGAGGTTTGGACTGACTGCCCAGGCCAGCTCAGAAGAGGAAATTCTGATGGGGATCTGTCTTTGTCGTATTCCCTGAATCAAGTGTTTCTGGCTGCAGCTGCCTAGCCAGGTGTTTTGCTGGCTTTATTGCCTGGCCTTTTATTTTTCTGCCTCTTGACCAACAAGAGGCCTTCCTGAATGTGCTCCGTAAGATGTGTCAGGATGGGGACTGAGGACACAGCCACCCTGGACGTGGGCAGCCCTGGGGAAGGCATGATGACAGGCTTTTGAGTTCTTTGGACAGGCCATAAATGAATCATGTGGGTCTTTGCGGAGTAAAGCAACACCATTGTAAATGTGTAGGCTTTGTCAGCCTTTCGGTGCTGAACCTGTAGTTGGTCAAGTCATACAATGTGCAGTGGGCCTATATAGGCCTGTAGTGAATATGTGAGCTTCTTGAGGGCAGAGCCTTTGACTTTATAAAAAGTACTTAATTAGGCCGGGTGTGGTGATTCATGGCTGTAATTCCAGCACTTCGGAGGCCGAGGCAGGTGGATTGCTTGAATCCAGGAGTTTGAGACCAGCCTGGGCAACATGGTGAAACTACGTCTCTACAAAACTCCAAAAAAAGAAAAATAAAAAAAATGAGCCAGGTGTGGTGGCGTGCATCTGTAGCCCCAGCTACTTGGGAGGCTGAGGTGGGAGGATCACTTGAGCCCGGGAGGTCGAGGCTGCAGTGGGCCGTGATCACTGCCACTATACTCCATTCTGGGTGACAGAGGGAGCCCCGTCTAAAACAAAAGCGAAATCAGTGTTTGCTGAAGTGATGATGCATTATCCAGTGTTTAGAGTGAATTCAGAACTCAAAAGTAGGGAAAGTGCAAGTGATGGATGTAGTTGTATCTCTACATTAATCTGTGTTCACTTCAAACATTATGCCTCTCTGTTCACTTGACTGCAGCGGTGGGCTGTGCTGGATACCACTAGGATTATGAATGATGCCATCTGCACACAGGCATTTGTCACTGCTCCCCTAGAGAGAACAGAGTTTCCCTGACTTGCTATGATGAGGTAATTGCATAATGGATCTGAAAGTGCTTTTCAGCTGGAGTGCGGCGTGGCAGTGGTGAGATTTCATTAATTTGAATGCTCATAGCAACCAGCTGTTTTATCTCGCTTCTTCCACTATGAGTCAAGAGGGTGATGGAACACATTATAGATTGCTAGCACACGGCTAACCCTGCACACACATATATTGCTTATAATATCACACTACTTATTATGCAAATTCGGTAGCGATGTAGATCTCCTTTGGGCCACATTTGGAAGCGTGTGCATCAAGTAAATAAACATGTCTAAGGTAGCACAGAGCACTTACCACCACAATGATGAAAAGAATAATGTCCCTTCAGTTCTAGCCTAAATGCTACACACTGCCCTGTGGGTTCACACTGTGAATTTAATTCCCAAAATGACATGGTGAGATAGGAGTGTTACTTCCTTTTTACAGATAAGGCCTAAAGTCAAGAAGTATGTGGGGCAGGCAGGATTTCAGCTCGTAGGTTGGCCTTGCCTCAAAGTCTGTATTATTAATAATTATGTTTTAGTAACAACTTAGTTCCATGGGTTCCCTGATGTAGGTTTTACAGAGTACCAAGCTAGCATAGGCTTCGGTCAAAGCTGTCTTGCAGCTTGAAAGAAGAAATGATATTATTCGCTTTCCCCACTCAATAAGAAGTGTCTAATACAATGTGTGGTACATAGCTAGTGCCGTGTATTTACTGGTATATGTTTATAGCCTTTATTTTATTTTATTGTGTTTTATTTTATTTTATTTTTGAGACCAAGTCTCACTCTGTCGCCCAGGCTGGAATGCAGTGGTGCAATCTCGGCTCGCTGCAGCCTCTGCCTCCTGGGTTCAAGTAATTCTCCTGCCTCAGCCTCCTGACTAGCTGGGACTACAGGTGTGCACCACCACACCTGGCTAATTTTTTTTTTTTTTTTTGTATTTTTGGTAGAGACGGGTTTTCGCCATGTTGGCCAGGCTGGTCTCGAACTCCTGAACTCAGGTGATCTACCCACCTCGGCCTCCCAAAGTGCTGGGATTACAGCGTGAGCCACCACACCTGGCCTAGCCTTTCTTTTTAAAAAAAAATTTTTAATTTATATGCAGTAAAAATGACTCTTACGGTATGCAGTCTGAATTTTGACACAGGCATAGAATCATATTACCACCACCACAATCAGATACAGAACATTCTTCAACTTCTCCAGATTCCCGTGTTACTCCTTTGCCGTCCAACTATCTGTCCAGCCCGAAGCCTTGGCAGCCTTTCTCTATAGTTCGCTTTGCCTATAGTTTTCCTTTTTTTTTTTTTTGAGACAGAGTCTTGCTCTTTTGCTCAGGCCGGAGTGCAGTGGCGCGATCTTGGCTCACTGCAAGCTTCACCTCCCGGGTTCACGCTATTCTCCTGCCTCAGCCTCCCAAGTAGCTGGGACTATAGGCGCCTGCCACGGCGCCTGGCTAATTTGTTTTGTATTTTTAGTAGAGACGGGGTTTCACCATGTTAGCCAGGATGGTCTCGCTCTCCTGACCTTGTGATCCCCCTGCCTCGGCCTCCCAAAGTGTTGGGATTACAGGAGTGGGCCACCGCGCCGGGCCATAGTTTTCCTTTTCTAGAATGTAATACTCTTACGGTATACAGCTTCTTTCTCTTAGCATAATTTCATTGGAGATTCATCCGTGTTGTTGCATGTGTCAGTAGTCTGTTCCTTTTCGTTGCTGAGTGGTAAGCCATTGTATGGGGGTGAAGGATTTGTTTCACCATTCTCAGTTGAAGGGCTTTGAGGTTCTTTCCAGTTTGTTTGTTTGTTTGTTTTTTGAGACAGAATCTTGCTCTGTCATCCAGGCTGGAGCGCAGTGGCGTGATCTTGATTTACTGTAAGCTCTGCCTCCTGGGTTCAAGCAATTCTCTGCCTCAGCCTCCTGAGTAGCTGGGATTACAGTTGTGCAGTACCATGCCTGGCTAATTTTTATATTTTTAGTAGAGATGGGGTTTCACCATCCTGGCCAGGCTGGTCTTGAACCCCTGACTTCGTGATCTACCCACCTTAGCCTCCCAAAGTGCTGGGATTACAGACGTGAGCCACCACGCCCGGCCTCCAGTTTTAATGATTATGAATATAGCTGTTACAAGCATTTGCATATAGGTTTCTATGTGAACATATGTTTTCATTTATCTTGGGTAAACAAATAGCTAGGAGTAGGATTGCTGGGTTATATGTAAGTATTTATTGAACCTTATCAGAAATTGCTAAACTGTTTTCCAAAGCATCTATGCCATTTTATATCCGCACCAGCAGCGTATCATGATGCTATTGCTCTATATTCTTGTTAGCTCTTGTTATTGTCAGTTTTTAAAACATTCTAGTCAAATTAATAGTCATGTAGTGATATCTCACTATGGTGTGAATTTTCAATTCCTTAATAACTAATGAGTTTGAGCATCTTTTCATCTGCCTATTTGCCATCTGTATGTCTTTAATGGAGTGTTTGTTCAAATCATTTACCAGTGTTTAAAAACCACGTTGTTTTTCTTGTTGAATTTTGAGAGTTCTTTATAGATGTTGCCTTTCCATATAAATGTTAGGACTATCTTGTCGATTTCTACAGCAAACTTGCTGGGATTTGAATTGGGATTGCATCGAATCTGTACATCAACTTTGGAAAAACTAGTATCTTTGTAGTATTGACCTTCCAGTTCATAGACATGATCTGTCCATTTATTTTGGTTTTCTTTGATTTCTTTAATCAATGTTTTATAGTTTTCAGTATATTATCCTGTATGCACTTTGTTATAGTAATGTTTACACCCAAGCATTTTATTTTTGCAGCTGTTGTGAATAGTATTTTTAAAATTTTTATTTCCAATTGTTCATTGCTAGTATATAGAAACATAGTTGGTTTTTATGTGTATCCTGTGACCTTGCCAAACTCACTTAATAGTTCTAGATGCTTTTTTTGGGTCAGTTCTTTGAGATTTTTAAAAACATAATCATGTTATCTGCAAACAGAGATATAGTTATATTTTATCCTTTTCCATCTGTATGCCTTGCTTTATTGTCCTCACTAGGACTTTTGAGTGTGATGCTGAATAGGAAATAGGAATGATGAGAGAGCAGCAGACATCCTTCTTTGCCTTATTCCTGACCTGAACAGAAACCGTTCAGGCTTTTACCGTAAAGTATGATGTTAGCTGTAGGAATTTTGTAGATCCTCTTTATCTAGTTAAGGAAGTTTGCTTTCTATTTCTAGTTTGCTGAAGTTGTTTTAAGTCATACGTGGATATTGAATATTATGAAATACTTTTTATGCCTCTGTTGAGATGTCATATGGTTTTTCTTAGTCTGTTAAAATGGTGGATTATATCGGTTGATTTTTGAATGTTGAACCTGCTTTGTATTCTTGAAATGCATATCACATCATTATGGTGTGTTTTTTTTAATTATGTATTGCTGGATCCCATTTGGTAAGTTTGTTAAGAAGTTTTGTGTCTGTCCTCATGGAATATTGGTACTCTTTTATATTCCTACCAGCAGTGTATAAATGTCTTTGTCTGATTTTGATAACAAAGAAGTCCTTGACTTACAAAATGAGTTGCAAAGTATTTCCTTCTCTTCTGTTTTCTAGAAGAAATGGTGTAGAATTGGTATTATTTTTTAGTTAAATTCTTGGTGCAACTCATCAGTGAAATTACTTGGACCTTCAGTTTTCTTTTTTGGAAGGACTTTAATTACAAACTTAATTTGTTTACTAGGTACAGTAGTATATCCAGATTACCTGTTTTTTTCCCAAGTGGTAGTTTTTATCTACTAAAGAACTGGTTTGTTTCATCTAAGCTACTCAAAGCTAAGCATTAGCAAACTGAAGCCCACAGGCCAGCCACCTCTTTTTGTGAATAAAGTTTTATTGGAACACAGCCATGTCTGTTCATTTGCTTATTGTGCATGGCTACCTTTGCACTATGATAGCAGAGTGGAATAGTTATGACAGAGACCATATGACCAACAAATTTTAAATATTTGCCGTTTGCCCATTACAAAAATACTTGCTCACATCTGATCGGAGTTGTCTCATACATGGGCTTAGGGTTGTTCATAATGTTCTTTTATTAGCCCTTTAATGTCTATTGGGTTTGTAGTGATATCTCTTTATTCATTCTTAAAATTGGTAATTTGTGTTCTCTTTTTAAAATCAGCTTGGCTAGAGGTTTATCAGTTTTATATATCTTTTAAAAGAGACAGCTTTTAGTTTGATTGATTTGCTCTGTTGTTTTTCTGTTTTCAATTTCATTGATTCTTCCTCTTATCCCATGTGTGATTTCCTTCTGCCAAATTTGGGTTAAATTTGCTCTTCTTTTTCTGGTTTCTTGAAGTGAAATGTTTTATGTTTGATTTTAGGTCTTTCTTATTTCTAATATAAGCATTTAATGTCATACATTTCTCTCCAAGCTATATTCCACAAAGTTTTGGTATGTTGTATTTTTATTTCAATTAATTCAAGATGTTTTTGCCTGTCTTTGACTTATCGACTATTTAAAAGTGAGTTGTTTGCTTTCCACATATTTGAGAATAATCTACATAATCTGATAATGATTTCTGGCTTAAGCAAATTATAGTCAGATAACATACTTTGTGATTTTTTTTAATTTAAGGTTTGTTTTATGATAAAGTTTGATTTATATATGTAGTATATCTTGTTGAATGTTCCATGTGTACTTAAAAAGACTTTGTGTTCTGCCATTAGTGAGTAGAGTGTAAATTAGGTAAAAATATTTAATAGTGTCATTCAGGACTTCTGTATCCTTGCCAATTTTCTGTCTGCTTGTTCTATTTGTTATCGAGAAAGGGGTGTTGAAATAACCATCCAAATATAATGTTGGATTTGTCCTGTTTTTCTTTCAGTTATTGCCTCATATATTTTGAAGCCCTGTTTTTAGATAGGTACACATTTAATATTGTTACTTCTTTGTGGTGAATTTATTCTTTTATCATTATATGACAACCCTCTTTTTCATGGATGTCCTTGTTCTGAAGTTTACTTTGTCTGCTATTTATATTCATCGTTCTTTTGGTTAGTAGGCATGATACTTCTTCTCCCATCCTTTTTAACTGACCTTATATATATCATTATATTTATAGGTGTTTCTTATAGATAGTATGTATTTGAACTGTAGCTTTTTGAAATCCAGTCTAATAATCTGTATCTTTTTATTGATGTATTTGAACCATTTACATTTACTGTAATTACTATTAGAGTAAATAGTGGGCCTACTATTTTATTATTTGCTTTGTGTTGATCTCTTCTGGTTTTTGTGCCTCTCTTCACCCTTTCCTGCCTTCTTTTGTGTTATATGGTATATTTAATATCCAATTTAAACTTTATCTCTACTGAGTCTGTACTGACTCTTTCTTTCTTGGTGTTTACGTGTGTGTTTTGTAGGGATTTATAATATACATACCTACCATTCACAGCCTACTTTAAGATAGTATTTTATCACTTGAAGAAAATCTAAAAGTCTTATAAGCAAATAGACTTGTTTACTGTCTCCTCTTCATAGTTTTTATATTTATTACATCTACATACATAAAAACATCATTTTGACTGGGCACAGTGGCTCACGCCTGTAATCCCAGCACTTTGGAAGGCCGAGGTGGGCGGATCATGAGGTCAGGAGATCGAGACCATCCTGGCTAACACGGTGAAACCCCATCTCTACTAAAAATACAAAAAATTAGCCGGATGCGGTGGCGGGTGCCTGTAGTCCCAGCTACTGGGGAGGCTGAGGCAGGAGAATGGCATGAACCCGGGAGGTGGAGCTTGCAGTGGGCCGAGATTGCGCCACTGCAGTCCAGCCTGGGCGACAGAGCGAGATTCCATCTCAAAAAAAAAAATCATTTTGATTTTTGATTTTTGCTTTCAACGGTCATTCTAATTATGAAGAAGTTAAGCAGAGACAAATCATCTGTCGTATTTATCCAGATATTTATCATTTCTTTAGCTCTCTCTTTATTCTTAAAGTTCCAAGCTTTCTTTTGCCATCATTTTCCTTCAACCTGAAACATTTCCTTTAGCTTTTATTTTAGAGAACATTTTCTGCTGATAAAGTATTTCTCTCTCTCTCTTTTTTCCTTCACTGAGAATGTCTTTATTTCCCCTTTATTTCTAAATGGTATTTTATTGGATATAGACTTTCATTGGATAGAATTTAAAATATTTAAGGATTTTTTCCATTGTCTTCTGACTTCTATCATTCATGATGAGAAATTGGACTCATTCTCATCACATTTTCCTATAGATGGGTCATGTGTTGATTTTCTCTGGCTAGTCTCAAGATTGTTTTTCTTTATTTTTGATTTTTGGCAGTTTGATTATTGTGTGGGAATTCTTTTCTTTGAGTTTATTTTGCTTGGGATTTGATGAACTTCTGTAATCTGTACCTAATGTCTTTCACCATACGTGGGAAGTTTTCAGCCATTCTTTCTTTAAATTTTTTTTTTCTGTACCAATCTCTTTCTCTTCACTCATTGTTTGACTGCAGTGACATGAATATTGGATCTTTTGATATTGCCCCAGGTATCATTAAGCTCTTTTCACCTATTCTTAATTTTATTTTCTCTACAAGATCATTCTCTCTTCCAGTTTGAGTCATTTTGCTGTCATCTACGTTTTGTTATTTTTACTCATCTAGTGAATTTTTAAAAAAATTTCAATTATTGTGTGTTTCAAGTCTAAAATTCCCATGTTTTCCAAAATTTTTACTTCTAAAAATGCCTGTCTTTTCATTCATTTCAACAGTGTTCCCACTTACTAAGGGAGCTGCTTTAAAGTTGTGTCTGATAATTCCAACATCTGAATCGTCAGGGGGTTGGCATCTATTGATTGTGTTTTAACTGTTTGTTTAGTATGATGAATAAGTTTGGATTATATCCTGTGTATTTTTGTTTGTTTGTTTTTTTGAGATAGAGTCTTGCTCTATTGCCCAGGCTGGAATGCAGTGACCTCATCTCTGCTCACTACAACCTCCATCTCTCAGGTTCAGGCAATTCTCTTGCCTCAGCCTCCCAAGTAGCTGGGATTACAGGTGCCTGCCATCATGCCTGACTAATTTTTGTATTTTTAGTAGAGATGGGGTTTCACCATGTTGGCCAAGCTGGTCTCAAACTCCTTCCTTACCTCCGGTGATCCACCTGCCTTGGCCTCCCAAAGTGCCGGGATTACAGGTGTGTGCCACCGCGCCCGGCCCTATATCGTGTGTATTTTGAACATTATGTTGTGAGATTCTGAATCCTGTTAAAATCTGCTGGAAAAGGTTGAAATCTTTTTCCTTTCCTTTTTCTTTTTTCTTTAAACATCAGGTAGTCAACCAAATCAGGCTCAGAGGGCAAGTCTGTCCTGCCTTTTGTGAGTGGTGGTAATGGTATCGGTTTAGTTTTCAAAGCCTTTGCCATGCTGTTTGTATCTGCCCCACATACACACTTTTCAGGAGTTAGTATGGGACTCACGTGGTTCTTTAAGTTGTAGTTTAATTCTCAAAGCCATGTTTCTTTGGGTGTGTTTTACGCATGAGCATTTCCTGGGTGAGCCTGGGACTTGTGCTGATGCATACACAGATTTATAAGATCTCTTTTTCAACTCTCTTCTCTCTGGAATTCCTTTCACACCCTTGATCTCAGGGGTGCTTTTTCCCAGGTGTCTTGTCAGAAGGTGGATGTGCCTCAGAGCTTTACCCTCCCACACCACATACGTGATTTTGCTATTTTTCAGTTCTTCATAACTGGAGCTGGCCTCAGAGCAAAACAAGAGAAAAGGAAGATAAAAATAATCAGAGGCCGGGCGTGGTGGCTCAAGCCTATAATCCCAGCCCTTTGGGAGGCTGAGGTAGGCGGATTGCCTGAGCCCAGGAGTTCAAGACCAGCCCGGGCAATGTGGCGAAACCCCATCTTTACTAAAAATACAAAAATTAGCCAGGTGTAGTGGTGCACGCCTGTAGTCCCAGCTACTTGGGAGGCTGAGGCAGGAGGATCAGTTGAGCCTGGGAGGTTGAGGCTATAGTGAGCCATGATCATATCATTGAGCAAAACCCTATCTCAAAAAAAAAAAAAAAAAAAAAATCAGAACCTCGCCTCTAGTCCGAGCTACTCAGAAGGCCGAGGTGGGAGGATCGACTGAGCCCAGGAGTTTGAGAGCAGCCTAGGCAACGTAGCAAGACCCCATTTCTCAAAAAAATAAAAAATAAATCAAATCTCCCTTACACTCTCTAGACCATAGAACCCTTTTATTCCCACTTTCTTTGGCCAGGGAGAAGGGTTATTTCTTGTGATTTTAGGGGCTCATATTGCCTAGCAGCAGTGTAACCTCATGACTAGGGCTGGCCCTAGAGCAGGGCACGTAGAAAGTAAGAGAGAAAAAAAGGAAAAAAAATTCCTGGGCTCTTCCATCTGACTCTTCACTTTTAGGGACTGCTTGTCTCAGTCCTCTGGCCAGAAAAGGGGGATTTTTCTTGGAATTTTTGGTGTTTTCTTCCAGGGTGCAGTTCCTTGACTTGACTTTTTTTTTTTTTTTTTTTTTTTTTTTTTTTGAGAGGGAGTCTCGCTCTGTTGCCCAGGCTGGAGTGCAGTGGTATGATCTTGGCTCACTGCAACCTCTGCCTCCCGGGTTCAAGCGATTCTCTTGCCACAGCCTCCTGAGTAACTGGGACTACAGGCATGCACCACCACACCCGGCTAATTTTTATTTATTTATTTATTTATTTATTTATTTATTTATTTATTTTGTATTTTTAGTAGAGACAGGGTTTCACCATGTTGGTCTGGCTGGTGTTGAGATCTCCAACTCCTGATTTCAGATGATCTGCCTGCCTCGGCTTCCCAGATTGCTGGGATTATAGGCGTGAGCCACCGCGCTCAGTTTTGACTTGCTTTTGGATCAAAGTCAAGAGATAAAGGAGGAAAAATTAATCTAGGAAACTTACCAGTGGATACTTCTTCAACTTTCGACTTCGCTCTCAATCTCTCTGATACTGTTTTCTTTGCAGAACTTCAAGTAGTAGGTTTTTGTATTCTGTGCAGAAATTGAACCTATAATTAGTGGGCGGCATGGGTTTAGTGGGCTTGCTGCATCTTGGCCGGTCCTGCAAGTCGTATGTCCCCTATATTTAGAACAAATAGTAGCATAATTTTTTTTGGCGCTTGATTTTTAAGAACTTTTTTGTTTGGTCCTTAATAGCAACAACAAGTCAAATAACAGTTATCTAATTCTTGCTAAGGGCCAGGCACTGTTCTGAGCATTATGCTTATAGTAACTCGTTTAATCATTGCAATAACCCTATTAGGTGGGTAGTATTAGTCCCATTTTAAAGATGATGTTACCTCCTTGGAGGAATTAAGTAATTTGCCAAGGTCACATAGCTAGTTAGTCAAGGAATGATCTAGGTTGTGTGGCTCAAAAGTCCACAGGCATAACTACAATTATACAATAAGAAGAAGCATGTTAATATCTTAACTCTTGACTATCACATATTAGCACATGCTAGCTAGAAAAGTGCCATAGGGATAAATGTACAAATCACTTTCAGAATGAAGTGCCTGGTTAGTGCCTCACATTGATCATCCTAAAGTCAGAATTATATTCATTCTGCATGTAGGAAATCTGAGAAAAGTCAGGTGACTTGCGGAAGAGGTGCCAATAGCATTCTATATAGTACAGACAAGTGTGATTTCAGTGATTGCTGCTGTCTTTTCTGGAAGGTGTGGTACATTTGCAAATGTACCACATATTCAAATATTGGAATAGTAGAATCATAAGTGCTTAGAGCTGGAAGAGACTCCCAGGGTCTAAGCCCACCTCCTGATTTAAAAAATCACACCCTCATGGGTAGGAAGGCAACTTGTCAAAGGTAAAATGATTTGTGAGTGTCAGATGTTATAGATAAGGAAACAGCTCTAGAGAGGTAAAGTGAGGAAATCCTCATCTTTTTTTTTTTTTTTTTTCATTTTGGAGTCAGGGTTCCTTTCTGTCACCCAGGCTGGATTGCAGTGATAGGATCATGGCTCATTGCAGCCTCAAACTCCTAGGGTCAAGCAATCCTCCTGCTTCAGCCTCCTGAGTAGCTGGGACTACAGGTGCATGCCATTACACCTGGCTAATTTTCTTATTTTTTATAGAGATAGTGTCTCACCTTGTTGCCTAGGCTGGTCTTGAACTCCTGGGCTCAAGCAATCTGCCCGTCTTGGCCTCCCAAAGTGCTGAGGTTACAGGTGTGAGCCACTGTGCTTGCTCTCTCATCTTCACCCTCATCGTCATAGCTGCATTTGTAAGGCACAGATGTCCCAAGCACCCCGCAGGGCACATCTGTGATGTTAAAATCACCCTGCAAAGTAGGTAGCATAATTCTCAGTTTTTTCATAGGTGGGAACAAATACTCAGAGAGGGTGGACCACCTGCCCAACCGGGTTGGCACACTGGGGTCAGGGTTCATGGATTCTTCTTTACTGAGGACGTCTTACCTGTGGGTACCTGCCATATACGAATGGTATGTGTAATCACCATAGAGTGTCTTGTCCGCATTGGTACACTGTTCTGGGTGCAGAGGGGCTCTAGGAATAATTATACTGGGGTTGCTCTGGCAAATTGGGAAAAAGGGGCTACCCTCCCTATGAATCTGTATTTCTGGATTGCATGGTTTATATTGACCATGAGTTTGCTTGATTTAGATGACATATGTGCTGTAGATGGCTGGTGTTCAGGAGCGTTTAGTAGTGGGTCTGTGCGTCTGTTTTCTAAGGTCATAGAGATGAACCACACAATCCCGGGTAGTCCCTTATTCCGTGTACAGAGGTCACACACAAATTTTGCTTGTGGTGCTGAGCAGGAAAGTCTCTTTTAAGCAAATGTAATTTAAAAATACGAGTGCTGGGAAAAGTCGTGAAGAAAGCCCTGAAGGCAATATATATTGTAATGATTTTTTTCCAGGGCTAGATACCCATGAGCCTTTCAGGATGAATATGATTAAATGTGGGCAAGAATAGTTAAGAAGCCTTTTTTCCCCATATTACACTGAGATGAATGTGGATCTCTTGTCCTGTACTTCATGGAGGTAAGCCTTCGGAAATGGAAACAAATGTGAATTTTCTCTTATAAACTAATGAAAAAGACATTTAGCCAACTGGCAACCCTGTATGAAGCTCGATGATGTGCCTATGATATACGTAAGCACACAATGTTTATTGTGATTCTAAGGGACGGAATAGTATCCCTGTTCTGTGTAAGGGGAAGCTACAGCTCTGGTGTTGGGATTTGGATCAAGGTCTGGCCGGCTCCCAAGGCCACGCATTCCTCAGCACTGCCCCCATTGAACCCGGAGGCTGTTGGCATCAACACAGGAACGTGGTGAGGCTGCTCCCTTCAGGCTGCGAGTGGGGGGCCCTCAGCAGGCTGAACTCTCAGATGGACATGAATATCTTGTTTGGGGAAAGCACAGGACTGAATTATCTCAGTGTTGTAAGCAACTGGGTCTTCTTAGGCAAGCCATTCTTCCTTTCTAGGCCTCAGTTTCCTTTTCTGGGAAATGAGGTGGTTGAACTTGATGATCTCTGCATCATCCAGGTCTGGCAGTTGGTGATCTTCCCATTTAACATGGTAGATATTCTGGTGGGAAAAGACAGCTTGGTAATTGACATGCTAATAGTTTTGGTTTGTGCCGTCTAACCAATGGAGAAGTACAAAAGTCCTGTTGTGTGTTTTGTGGGATCTTGGAGAATTGACAGGGATTCCAGGAAGGTCTTCCCATGGCCTCGGGGTCTGGGGAGGCAGTGGTTCCCCCTAGTTTCCGCCAAGAACTAGTTTTGCAGATTACTTTTTCAGACCCCTTCCTTTCTGTTCCATCATTAAAATTGGAGACTGAGATAATCAGAAGTTGAGATCGGGCTGGGCGTGGTGGCTCACGCCTGTAGTCCCAACACTTTGGGAGGCCGATGTTGGAGAATCACTTGAGGTCAGGAGTTCGAGACCAGCCTGGCCAACATGGTGAAACCCTATCTCTACTAAAAATACAAAAATTAGCCGGGTGTGGTGGCGGGCACCTGTAATCCCAGCTACTCAGGAGGCTGAGGCAGGAGAATTGTTTGAACCCCGGGAGGTGAAGGTTGCAATGAGCCGAGATTGTGCCACTGCACTCCAGCCTGGAAGACAGGGTGAGATTCTGCTTAAAAAAAAAAAAAATGAGATTGTCTAGGATAAGACAATTAATTTCAGCACAGGCTTCAAGGACCCTACATGTGAGTCTTCTCCTGTGGAAAATAAAACAGGCAGCAGATGCCTTCACAGAGTTTTTGTTCATATCAGTATTCTTGCTTTGAGCTTTCACGGAGAGACCATCACAGTTTGATGATGATATGCTGATAACTTGTTTGTCTTCAGAAATACGTAGTATATATTAAGGACCTAGTTAGGCACACAGCAAGGCTGGCTCCAAGAGGCTTCCCAGAGTGCATTCATCCCTTTTCTGCCCTGTCCTGAAATGAGATAATGGTTGCCAGGGACACATGGAAATTACCAGCGTCAGAAGGTTCTAGTGCCTGGACCTTACTGTGTGCATCACATTTGCCTAAACATACTGTCTGTGAACAAAGTCCAATTATTTGGAACCAAGTTACTGATGATAAACATAATGATTGCAGCGTGTACCATCATGAACTGCCACGGAGCAGGAGAGACTCCAGGGAATCATCACAGTGGAACGGATCCAAACCACACCTCCAATTTTGCACAGAAAGAGCGTGGGATGGTGCTCACTCCTTTAAGGCCTAACTTGCGTGCTCCAATGAGAAGTACAAAATGCAGACTAATTATAACTGAGGAATAAGACTTAAAACTGCCGTCCCCTGACGTTGCCTGGCCTTTCTGTGTTTTCTAAGCAATAATGTCCTCATCATATTCTCTCTGGGTTGGTCACAAACTGAAAAATTGCTTTTGCTGGTCTTCCTACCTGGGTGGTTGATATGGCAAATAACTGCTAAATGATGAGACCAGGGAATTGACAGTAAAGTCAAAGGAGATTTTCTGTCTCTAATTACAAAGATTTATAATCTAGGACTCAGAGAATTCTCTCGCAGTAAATTTCTAACAGGTCCCTTACCCAGCTCTTCCAAATAAAGGCTTATTAGACATACTGCACAGGGGAGAGCTTTGGCCAGCCCAGCCCATCATTTCCAGTTGATAGCCCTCTCCCTGGGCAGGTTATTGAGCAATTAAATCATTACCATAACAGAAAAATCTTATTTTTTTCATTTGCGATTAGAAAAATTTATAATTGGAAAGTACGATTTCCAATTTATAATTTTCTTAATTTGGTACTTTGTCTCCATTCCTTTATTCAACAGATACATATTGACCACTTGGCCAAAAGAGTTACGTTTATCTTTCTATTTTGAAGACTGGCCTTTCTGGAAATCAGTGTATCAAACAGATATTTGCATTCCTGTTCAGTTGCAGCACTGTTCACAGTAGCCAAGATTTGGAAGTGACTTAAGTGTCTATCAGCAGATGGATGGATAACGAAAATGTGGTACCTATACACAATGGAGTACTATTCAGCCATAAAAAGAATACGATCCTGTCATTTTCAACAACATGGATGGAACTGGAGATCATTGTGTTAAATGAAATAAGCCAGGAATAGAAAGACAAACATCGCATGTTCTCACCTATTTGTGGGATCTAAAAAGCAAAACAGTCGAACTCATGGAGATAGAGAGTAGAAGAATGGCTTCTAGAGACTGCGAAAGGTTGGGGAGGGGGGTGGGTAGGAAGTGGGGATGGTTAATTGCTACAAAAAAATAGAAAGAATAAGACTGTTTAATAGCACACCAGGGTGACTATAGTCAATAATAATTGTACACTTTAAAATAAAAGACGATAATTGCATTGTTTGTAATACAAAGGATAATTGCTTGAGGGGATGGATACCCCATTCTCCAAGATGGGATTATTATGCATTGCATGCTGTATCAGAACATCTCATTTACCCCATAAATATATACACCTACGATGTACCCACAAAAATTAAAACAGTGTTAAAAGACTGCCCTTTCTGACGGCACCACTTTGTTTATTGGCAGTGGTTGGTGTTTCCCTGCATTGAATCATCTTTCCCTTGCATTGTTTATCTGGCTGTGAGATTATTTGAATGGAAGGAAGTGGCTCATAAGTCACTCCAAGTACCATCTCCTGGTTATCATTCCATAAAGTGATTCTGTCCTCCTTTGCAGACTGACCCAATCACGAGTTTATCCTTTTAAAGGATAATTTTCCTGCCATAAACTTCCGATCTGTTTACTTTCCAGTCACAGTGTAGATACTATTTTCTGCTTTATGGAAAGTGTTAGGTATCAAGTTTTTGTCCTTTTCGAGTCTTTAGTGCCATTATTATAATGGCTCTGTGTTACCGTGATCCACCCTGCCTGCCTCTACTCTTGAAAATGACACAGGCCCTCCAGTCTACCCAGGTCATCTTTATGGCCACTTTATTACCAAAGAGGGAAAATTGGCTGATAGTAACAGAAAAATTGGTAGGAACAGTTAGTGTTCTGACATGGCATAAATAGATTGTGGGTTTATTATCATCTCATGTAAAATAATTTTTAAAATAGGATCTGCAAGGCTAGTGTGGTGGCTCTGTAAAGATACAAGAAACCCTAGATTCTTTCTGTTTATTTCTGTTCCATCACCAGTAGAAAGAAGCTTCATCCTCAAGGTCACAAGCTGACTGCTGGAGATCCAGCCATCACATTCTTATTCCAGGATGTCTCCTGGGCAAGGGACAAAAGAATCTGCCTGATAGCTGAATCAACCCCTTTGCAAGAGTTCTTCTGCAAGCCTCACAGGATGAGTTGCCTGGAGTCTCTTTGGCTACCTCCAGCTGAAAGGGAATTTTGGGGACTGTAGTTTTGTAATTTGGTGCAACAGGCCAATGTTAGCTCTTGTAACAAACAAACCTCCACATCTACCTATCTGTCTGTCTGTCTGTCTGTCTATCTATCTATCTATCTATCTATCTATCTATCTATCTATCTATCTATCCATCCATCCATCTATCATCTATCTACCTATCTCTCTATCATCTGTTATCTATCTATCTATCTATCTATCTATCTATCTATCTATCTATCTATCTATCTATCTAATCTATCATGGAGTCTCGCTCTGTTACCCAGGTTGGAGTGCAGTGGTGCGATGTCGGCTCACTGCAACCTCCGCCTCCCAGGTTCAAGTGAGTCTCTTGCCTCAGCCTCCCCAGTAGCTGGGATTATAGGCGCCCACCACCAGACCCAGCTAATTTTCTTTTAGATGGAGCCTTGCTCTGTCGCCCAGGCTGGAGTGCAGTGGCACGATCTCGGCTAACTGCTACCTCCACCTCCCAGGTTCAAGCAATTCTCTTGTCTCAGCCTCCTGAGTAGCTGGAATTACATGCATGTGCCACCACGCCCAGCTAATTTTTGTATTTTTAGTAGAGACGGGCTTTCACCATGCTGGCCAGACTGGTCTTGAACTCTTGACCTCAGTGATCTGCCCACCTCGGCCTCCCAAAGTGCTGAGATTATAGACATGAGCCACCGCGCCTGGCCAAACCTCCACATTTCAATAGCTTAACAAAATAAGCCATTATTTTTCTCTCGTCAGGGATCAGTGCCAATGTTGCTGGTTGGCAGTAGATCTTCCACATGGGGACTGAGACCTGAGCTCCTTGTATCTTGTGGACTGTCCTTCTCCAGGACCTTGGAGTCCTCTGCATTTAGCGGGCAGGTGGTGAACTAGAATGGCGAATCATGAGTGAGAGGTGTTTGTGGGCCAGCCTGGAAGTGCCCATGTCATTCATTTAGGCTCCATTGGCAGAGCCCAGTCTTGTGGCCACAGATAACTGCAAGGTTGGGAGCTAGAGTCTAGCTCTGTGCCTGGGAAGAGAAGGAAACAGGTTTGGTAAGCAGCTAGCCACTGGCCACATTGCTGCCCTGGTGAGGTCAGGGTCCTGTTAGCTGGAAAGATGTTAAGACAAGCTGAGACACAGGAAGTGAGGCACAGTCCCTGCTACAGCCCATCGTATGCGCCTGCTTGCTTTTCCCGTGGGGACTCTGCCTGCTCTCAGTTACCCACCCACCTCAGGGTCCTTTGCACATCTGTGCACAGCCAGGCCAGGCCCTGTCTCTCCCAGCTCTGTCTGCTAACACCAGCTCTGGCTCCAACTTCTTAGGATACCACCAAATTTCACTCTCTGTTCTGAAGTGACTTGTTTTTATTTGTTCAGTGTTTTCTGGGTCTTGTTTTTTTTCCCCCCCAAGTGTATGAGAGCAGGGACTTTATTCCCTTCTTCCATCGTCATTAGTGGTTAACTCTACCCCATTAAGTGGTGTGTCCTCCTCATGAGAATGGCCAATAAGTCCCCCATGAAATCAGCTCCAAGAAATAATGGGGCCAGGAGTTAAGTAAAGTTATTAAAACTGTCTGGCCAGCATCCAGAAGCCATTCTTAGGACCCCTGGGCCTCTTTAGTTAGGTTCTAACAGCGTTGGTCCCGTACTCTGCAAACATGGACAAGTTCACTCTGGAAAATTCCCACTCCTGAAAGATTACTCAAATGTGGCTACTTGGTGAAGGTTTGGTGCTTGATTTTGGCCGGCAAAGTTGAGCTCTCTTGCCTCTGAGTTCTTGTAATGTTTTGTGAATAGTTTTGTGGTAGGGTCTGTGGCCTCATCCACGCAGTTACTGTTTACCCACCACAGTAAGTAGCAAGTGTAGAATTTCCATCTTCTCACTGAATCTCTTCATAACCCCATGGAGTTGTGGTGTTACCATCTGCATTTCACAGATGAGGACACAGGCTCAGAAGGGATAAGTACCTTGCCCTGGGCCTAACAGTGTGGCTGTTAACTGCTGTGCTGGGATGCTGTACATAAACCTGGACTTTGCGTAGGGAGCTGGGACCTAGGGTCTCCTTCCATGTGTGTCTTCCCAACTGTGCAGTTTCCTGAAGGCACCGTTATCTTTTATGCCTTTGGTTAATTTTTTGAAAATCATGAAAGATTTCAAATTTACCCAAAAGTGTAGAAAAATAAGTGAACAGATTACCATGTACCCACCACCCAGATTGAGCAAATGTTAATTAACATTTTGCCATCTTTGCTTCAGATTTCTGAAGAAAAAAAAAATTATGAATCTAGCCATACTTCATGTCTTTATTTTATTTTATTTATTTTATTTTATGTTATGTTATGTTATGTTATTTTATTTTATGTTATTTTATATTTTTGAGACGGAGTCTCACTCTGTCTCCAAGGCTGGAGTGCAGTGGCATGATCTCGGCTCACTGCAACCTCCGCCTCCCAGGTTCAAGCCATTCTCCTACCTTAGCCTCCAGAGTAGCTAGGATTACAGGTGCACACCACCACACCTAGATAATTTTTGTATTTTTAGAGAGACGGGGTTTCTCCATGTTGGCCAGGCTGGCCTCGCTCTCCTGAGCTCAGGTGATCCACACGCCTCGGCCTCCCACAGTGCTGGGATTACAGGTGTGAGCCACCGCACTGCACCTGGCCTTCAAGCCATTGCACCTCCTCTTTCCTCTCCAGAGGCAACCTTCACTCGAAGAGGGGGGTGTATCCTAATTGTGTGTCTTTGTATTTTCACTACCTATGTATGTATTATATACCCAAACAATGTAGCGGTTAGTGTTGGTGTGGCTGTTTGTGTTTTATAGATTGATATAAACGGAAGAAATACTGTGTCTTTTGGTAACCTTTTTTTCAATTGTAATTATGTTTTCCAGGTTTATCCCTGTTAATGCATGTAGATCTTATCAGTTAAACTGCTACAGAGTATTCTGCTGAATGACGGACTATCTAAGCTTACTTTTCTCATTTGGGATATTTACATATGGGATATTTACATCCCTCTAGATACGTTGGGATATTTATATCCCTCTAGATAAATTCTTTTCTGTAGCCATATGATATTCCATGGTACAGATGTACCATTAAACTTTTACTAGGAATCTCTGTTATTTTCATGGGTTTTCTCTTCTTCTTCTTCTTCTTCTTCTTATTCTTATTCTTCTTCCTCATCCTCCTCCTCCCCCTCCTCCTCCTCCTCTTCCTCCTTCTCTTCCTCCTCTTCCTCTTCTTTCTTCCTTCTTTCTTCTTCTTCTTCTTCTTCTGCTTCTTCTTCTTCTTCCTCCTCCTCCTCCCCCGCCTCCTCCTCCTCCTCCCCCTCCTCCTCCCCCTCCTCTTCCCCCTCTTCCTCCTGCTCTTCCTCCTTTCTTCTTTCTTCCTTCTTCTTTCTTCTTCCTCTTCTTCTTCTTCTTCTTTCTTCTTCTTCCTTCTTCCTTCTTCCTTCTTCCTTCTTTCCTTTTTTTTTTTTTAGATCGTGTCTCGCTCTGTTGCCCAGGCTGGAGTGCAGTGGTATGATCTCAGCTCACTGCAACCTCCACCTCCTGGGATCAAGTGATTCTCCTTCCTCAACCTCCCAAGTAGCTGGGATTACACATGTGTACCACCGTGCCCGGCTAATTTTTGCCTTTTTAGTAGAGACAGGGTTTTGCCATGTTGGCCAGGCTGGTCTCGAACTCCTGACCTCAAGTGATCCGCCTGCCTTGACCTCCCAAAGTGGTAGGATTACAGATGTGAACCACCGCACCCAGCCTAATGCTTTTATTTTTATAGAATAGAGTTCTTAAAATGTAATTTAACAGGTATAGCCAGATTAGTTTCCCAAAATGTTGTAGCAGTTTATACTTAGCAGCTCTCCCACATAACTTTACCTTTTCCCAACCTGCTGAGAAAAAACCTGCCTTGCTGAGGTTTTGTTTAGCATTTTTGCGACTGCTAGTGAGTGTTGAGCATCAGTTAATATGCTCGTTGGCCGTTCTGTGAATTGTATGTCTGTATCTTTCCCCGCATCTGCAGGCCTGGACCGTCTCTGCTGGGCATGATTTCTGTGCACAGTGAGTGCCCCTGGAATTGTGCACATGGCTATGTGAGTGAGAAGCCCTTGGCATAACAAGGCTATTATCTCTTTATTAATATTATATTAGTAGGACTTGAATATTTTCCCTTTTCCACTGAGACTTTTGGGTTTTGCATTTTGCTTAAGAAGATTAACCTATGTATATCTTCTAATTCTTTTCCCCTAAAATGTTCCAACGTTTTCACTGCATTTTTTTAATTTAGAAATTTAATCAACCTGAATTCTTCAAGGAACCCAGATTATCTTTCTATGTAATTAAGCACTGCCAAGGCATTGGAACTCACTGACTAAATATCACTTGCTGGATGCCGTATCAAATGCTCGGCCGCATAACAGTGACACGACTTGTGTTCCATCTTTTCCTTTTTAAAGTGTACTCTCTAATCTTTCCTGTTCCGCACACTGTGAGGCCCGTGGGAAGGGGAAGGCACCGTCCACCACTAGCTGGGAACGCACAGGGAAAATAGACCCGCTTAGTTTAGATTTTGCTGGACTTGGTATTTTTCTTTCAAAATCCAGTAAAGAAACCTGGTCCGTATCATTGCCCGTGACATTTACCCTCAGGAAAGATGCCAGGACTGAAGCGTCCTGGAGGCTAACAGGTGATCTCTTTAGCTCTGTGACCCTCGCGTTTATAAGAGGTGAGACGTGGTGATTTGTTCCTGCGGGTGAAGGGAAGGGAACAGTGACTGGAGAAAGGGAGGTTACTTTGCTGCTGTTTGTGAGATGTATCTGACTGAACAGTGAAAATGATCTGTGTATCCAGTTTTTATGTTTAAGCAGACTTTTCAGAAGCACTGAAGTGTATGGCACGTGGGACAGTGTTAAATCATGCTAGTATTACATTTTTGTGCGTGTGGTTTAGATACATTTCCAGAACGTATTGCTGACATATGCATTGTCTTGCCATGATGAGGATGGAGTGCCAGTTCCAGGAAGGGCCCGAGGAGGTGCAGGCCAGTTGCCAGGCGTCCAGCAGACTAGTGATTAGATGCAGAAGAGCATTATTATTCTCCATGCAGCCAGCGCTGTGCAGAAAACAAACACACAGACCATGCATGCTTAAGGCTTTCCCCACTTGGGGGGTTCTCAGGGCAGGTCAGGAGCTCTCCCTTGAAGCTTTTATCTGAAGTGGTGGGGGAGGGGGGCAGTGGAACTCATGTCCATATTGCAGGTGGCAAAACTGAGGCTAAAAAGAAAAAAAAAAAGAGTGTAGGCAGCCTCATGGGAGAATCAAGACGAGAACAACAGGCCTTTTCATAGCTTAGTGGGGAACTGTAACTAAATCGGTATCAATTCCACTTTTTTTTTGAAGATGGAGTTTTGCTCTTTTTGCCCAGGCTGGAGAGCAATGGTGTGATCTCAGCTCACTGCAACCTCCGCCTCCCTGGTTCAAGTGATTCTCCTGCTTCAGTTTCCTGAGTAGCTGGGATTATAGGCACGCGCCACCACGCCCGGCTAATTTTGTATTTTTAGTAGAGATGGGGTTTCATCATGTTGTACAGGCGTGAGTGCACTTTTTAAGGCTGTTCAAGAAAAAAATGATCCAATGATACTTGCTAAAGCACGGTAAGGAAGACTTCATTCAGGACGACGGAGATAGGGACTGTTGCTGTGGAATCTTGCAGTGTGGGAGAGAGATTGGGCTCAACTCTGAAAACAGGAGATTTATAATGCCCGGGAGCAGAGCTGCGTGGGGGTGGTCAGTGGATGGAAAATTATCTAAGAAGAACATCAGAGGAAAGGGGGATTCTGGCTAAACCCACCTAACAGGACTCTTGCTGAATACAGGCCAAGGTCATCAGATATCACCTTGGGGGGTTTTAGACGATGACGACCCTCATCAGATCTCAAGGGGGATCAGATGTCTAAGGTGGTGGGGGTTTCTTGCTAAACTGAGTTAGCAGTGTTCTTGTTGAAACTGGATTTTATAAGGAAGTGCACAGATGGGCTTAGGAGAAAGTTCAGGAGCCTGATTGACATCTTGTCATTATTAATTTAGCTGGAATTATGACATCTGTGTTGCCTGTACAGGCTGGCTTTTTTATGCCTGTTTTTACATGTCACACATTAGAAATACATGTCCTACAACCTGTGGATTTGCACATCTCTCAGAAGAAAACCGTCAAGCCGGGCGCGGTGGCTCACGCTTGTAATCCCAGCACTTTGGGAGGCCGAGGCGGGCGGATCACGAGGTCAGGAGATCGAGACCACGGTGAAACCCCGTCTCTACTAAAAATACAAAAAATTAGCCAGGCATGGTGGCGGGCGCCTGTAGTCCCAGCTACTCGGAGAGGCTGAGGCAGGAGAATGGTGTGAACCCGGGAGGCGGAGCTTGCAGTGAGCCGAGATTGCGCCACTGCGCTCCAGCCTGGGTGACAGAGCAAGACTCCGTCTAAAAAAAAAAAAAAAAAAAGAAAACCGTCAAGTCTTTGCCACGGCCCACAGGCCCTAAAGCTCTGTCGGGGTCTTGTGAACCGCATTTTCTCTCTCTTCACACAGCCTCCTGCTCTTCTGTAACCTGAGCCTTGCCAACCCAAAAGGCCTTATGTTTGTGCTTCTGTCTTCCTGATAGAGGCTTCTACATGCACTCGGGGTTCTCTCCTTGTTCCATTCAATTCTCAGCAAAGAGGCTGGCCCTGTTATGCGTCTGTAATTGTACAAAAATGCTATCTGTATGTCTATCTATAAATCTATTCATCTATCTGTTTATCTCATCTATTTGTCTGTCCATCCATCCATCCATCCACCCACCCAGCTATTATCCATCCATCCATTCATCTCACTCACCCATTCATCCACCCATCCATCCAGTCCACCCATCCATCCAGTCCATCCATCCATCCATCCATCTCACCCACCCATTCATCCACCTATTCATCCACCCATCCATCCAGTCCATCCATCCATCCATCCATCCATCCATCCATCCATCTCACCCACCCATTCACTCACCCATTCATCCACCCATTCATCCATCCATCCAATCCATCCATCCGTCCGTCCGTCCATCCATCCATCCATCCATCCATCCATCCATCCATTTCATCCACCCATTCATTCATTCATCCATTCACCCACCCACCTGTCTGCCCACCATCTGGCACCCCACAACAGATTGATTAGTCTGGGTGTACATGATTGAACAGCAATTAAAGCGTTTCACCACAGCACTAAAGCCTAGGAGGTATGAACTTTTCTTTCTGCTGGAATGTTAATGTGGTTATGTTGTAAGGAATGGGAGAAACTATCAACTGTACTTGAAGATTAAGTTAGCTCTGTCAATCAGGAAGTGAATAATGAGATATGGTTGCCATTTTGGAGGAGAAGAAATTAGCAGGTGGGGCAATGTAAGGGTCAGTCTTGCATCTTTGGACTTTGGTCAGTCGGTATTTGCACTTTGGAATACAGAGGAAATTAGGATGTAGAATTTTAAGATGTCAAGGCAATTAGATGAGTGCCTAATTGTACAAAGAGTGGCTTAGGAACAGAACAGAAAGTCCAACTTAAAAATTCTTCTACTCTCCCCTAATAGAAAGTCTGGGTTCATGGAAGTAGGAGGGAAGAAAATCTCTGTCTTCAGCCTTTGGGGTTGAAGTGGACAATCATTGTCAGAAACTTAGAAGGAAGAGAATGTCACTGGGGTTTCATTGGAGAGATCTCTGTTAAGAAAATTGCAATGGATTTATCTATCTATTGTAGCCCATTTTGGATGAGAATTTAGACAGTATTTTGGGGGAGGGGCATATGGGAAGAAAACCTGTGCACTCCCCTCACTCTTGTTACTCTTTCTGAATTGTAAAATTATACCCAGTGAGGTGGCATGGTTTAAAAATGAAAGAGCATGACTTTGGCATCAAACTAGGGTTACAATGTCAGTTTAGTGCCATATTAGCAAAATTTTTTACCTTTTTCAACCTCAGTTTTCTCAGTTGTAAAATGGACATAATAATGTTATCATGCAGGGTTATTATTAGAATTGGGAAGTAGTTGGCAAATAGTTTTTTAAAAATAAGCTTATGCTTATTTAGACTTAGGAGGCTGAGGCAGGAGGATGGCTTGAGCCCAGGAATGTGAGGTTATAGGGAGCTGTGACCATGCCATTGCACTCCAGCCTGCTTGACAGAACAAGACCCTGTCTCTTAAAAAAAATATATACAGTTTTTAATGAGCAATATTGATGATGATGGTGATGGTGATGATCGTGATGATGGCGGTGATGGTGATGGTGATGATGTGGTGATGGCAATGATGATGATGATGGTGGTGGTGATGACTGTGATGGTGATGATGACTGCGATGATGGTGATGATGATGACTGTGATGATGGTGATGATGACTGTGGTGATGGAGATAATGATGGAGATGATTGTGATGGTGATGATGGCGATGACTA
Organism: Symphalangus syndactylus; assembly: GCF_028878055.3. Taxonomy (NCBI): domain Eukaryota; kingdom Metazoa; phylum Chordata; class Mammalia; order Primates; family Hylobatidae; genus Symphalangus; species Symphalangus syndactylus. The sequence goes on along the minus strand of NC_072432.2, from coordinate 19,925,492 downwards.
TGATGATGGAGATGATTGTGATGGTGATGATGGTGATGACTATGATGATGGAGATGATTGTGATGGTGATGATGGTGATGACTATGATGATGGAGATGATTGTGATGGTGATGATGGCGATGACTATGATGATGGAGATGATTGTGATGGTGATGATGGTGATGACTATGATGATGGAGATGATTGTGATGGTGATGATGGTGATGACTATGATGATGGAGATGATTGTGATGGTGATGATGGCGATGACTATGATGATGGAGATGATTGTGATGGTGATGATGGCGATGACTATGATGATGGAGATGATGATATGATGATGGTGATGATGGCAGTGAGAGTTATGGTGATGGTGATGATGGCAATGATGGTAATGATGATGGCGATGATAACTGATGATGACTGTGATGAAGATGGCGAAGATGATGGTGATATTGACTGTGGTGATGATGATGATAATGGTGCTGATGGCAATGATGATGGTGGTGATAATGGCTGTGATGATGATGATGGTGATGATGATGATCATAATGATGATTATTTAGGTTAGGGAAGCTTCATTCTTTGCACAATAACCTGTTTTCTTGGGGAAAGGAATTGTTCTCTGTGCTCCAACTTTACACATATAAGGAAGCACAAAATAGTTTGGATCTTAACCAAATTCTGTTAACAGCCTTGTTTTTAAATTGCCCAAGGTGCAACTCAGTGATCAAAAGATGTGCAGGGTGTTTTGGGCTAGTGTAGAGAGATCCAGCCAGTTATGAAGCAATCACTTGCTAAGGTAAGAAGAAAGAGGTGGGAAATTTTTAAAGGAAAAATAGAGAAAGTATTTTTCATATCATTCAGTAGCACACATAAGGAAAATGTAGATTATAAATGAACTTTATGCCTGGCAGAGGCATACCACTTTGTTAGGTAGGATACCTACCTGTTTCTGTTCAAAGGGATGTCAGAGAACACAAAAAATTATCTAAAACACATTTGATTGAATTGTGAATAATACATATCAATTGGCTCTGTTTGTTTCTGTCATTTATGCAAGGCCTCGTGCCTTCTCACTGCGGGCTGCACTAAGTGCAGACTGTTCATCTGATGTTCAAAATGTCCACAGTGTGGTCTCAGGGTATCTTGCTAGCAGCAGCATTTCATCAGCCCATCACACCTGAATCAGAATCCTCCAGACACTGGCTTTGAGATTTAGACAACTTCTTGAACCTTGATGAGTTCAATTTTCTTATCTGTAAGATAGAGATAAATAATGGGAATATAATATACACATTGTTCTTTATCTTTATTTTTGCATTTAACAGTGTATCTTGGGAATAATTCTGTAGTAGCACACATAAATCTACTTAAATATTTTACATGACTGCATAGTACTCCATTGTATTTTTATGTATCTATTTATTTTATTTTTTTAAGAAATAGGGTCTCACTGTGTTACCCAGGCTGGAGAGCAGTGGTACAATCATAGCTCACTGCAGCCTTGAACTTCTGGGCTCAAGTGATCCTTCCGCATCAGCCTCTCAAGTAGCTGGGACCACAGGCACACGCCACCATGCCCAGCTAAGTTTTTATTTTATTTTTTGTAGAGACACATTCCCTGCTAATGGTGGTCTCAAACTCCTGTCCTCAAGCAATGTTCATGCCTTGGTCTCCCAAAGTGCTGGGATTACAGGCATGAGCCACCACGCCTGGCCTCCGTTGTATTTTTAGATTGTAACTTACTTAACCAGTCCTCCATTAATGGATATTTAGGATTTTTCCAGTGTTCTGCTATTTCAAACTTTTATTGATTGTTTTAAGCCAGAATATTGATTTTTTTAACACAGACACAGCCAAATGCCCCTTTAATGTAGTAATTATTTTACCTATAAGGACGCTGTGTTTTTTTTATGGAATAGCTTGAAGCATACTTAAAGAGTGTATTGATATGTGTTTAGTTAGCAGGGAGCTTAAAAGAATTTTCCTTTAAGTTACTTGTTGAGACATCTGCCCTGAATGAGAATGAAAATAAGCTCAAAAGAGTGCCTAAAGTCAGAGGATCTGGTGAGTGCGAATAGCCAGGTGAGGGATGGCCAGTTGGGATTAATCAAGAACATTCTGTCCCGTTGCCACTTCACCATTCAGGTTTTGCCAACCATGTGACAATGGGGCTATGTGGCTGGCATTGGGAGCATGTTGGATGTTTGTAGCGGTCAGAGGGCAGAACATGAGCATTTGCTAGGTCTGGTTTCCCCACCATCAGGGATGGGAGTGAGAAAGGGGAGTTCCCCTCTGAAGAGCCACCCCTGCAGGGAGAAATCTGTCTCCAACAGGAGATCTGGGAAGACCATAGTGAGAAGTGCTGTCGAAGAGGTCCCCACAGGTGATGAAGAAAGAGAGTATCCTGGGGGTTGCAGTTTCATCCACGTCAGTACCTTTGTCATCCAAGGAAAATGTACCCTGGCAACAAATGCATGCATGGCCCACATGGACACTTTATTTGCCCTGGAGTGTTGCCAGCTTTTTAAGCTGTAGCTATAAGGAGATTTTGTAATCTCAAAAAGAGGTGAATTTTTTTTAAGAGACAGGGTCTCACTCTGTCATACTGTAGGCTGGAGTGCAATGGTGTGGTCATAGCTCATTGTAGCTTTGAACTCCTGGGCTCAAGCTATCCACTCACCTCAGCCTCCCAAGTGGGTAGGACTATAGGCATGTGCAACTACACCTAGCTAATTTTTTCGTTTTTTTTTTTTTTTTTTTTGGAGAGTTGGGGGTCTTGCTATGTTGTCCAGGCTGGTCTCCGCAACTCCTGGCCTCAAGTGATCCTCCTGCCTTGGCCTCTCAAACTGTTGGGATTACAGGCATGAGCCACCGTGCCTGGCTTGAATATTTTATTCTGCCTCTGCCTTCAAAAACCAGGCTTCCATGGATGCTCCCTGTTGGTATAAGAAAAAAAAATGAATGACTCACTTTGGTTCCATGTCAACCTTTAACAAATGGCATGAAAAGAGCAGAGATCAAATGTGGGAGCTTGTCAGAGAAGTGAAGGAGGAAAGGAAGGAGTGCTATTAAACAAAGCGTGTCTTTTAGAGTGTGGCAGTAAGCACTCATGTGGAATTTATTTGTCTTCTGCATTTGCATCAGTGAGGCTGTTAATAGTAAAGATTTAGTGCCACAGAAACACCTGCAGAAACCACAGATGTCACAAGCAATAATTGTGTCAGCATTTTGATGCCTTCTCCCCGTGACAAGTATTGCCATAATCTAGACCTGCCTTGGTGGTTTCAGACATAGGATTGTACTGAGAATGAAAATTGATCTGGACAGAAATTAAGCTAATCGTGTGGGTATTTAAGAATGTCTCATCATGGTTCTTGAAGCTATTATGCAGAGTTGCTTATCATTGTGGAATTCACCAGTTAAAGAGGAAGAAGAGAATTTTTCAGTAAGAAAGCGTAACTGTTTTGAAGGCTTCTCTCTGCTCCTAAGCATCTACTTAGTAAAGTTAAAGATATGTTTCTAATTTGAACTGGTTGGTCAGGCACTGGTCCCAGTTAATAAGAACCTGAGTTGTAGGTTTTTTTTTTTTGGAGAGATAGAATTTTAATACTTTTAGCTTAAGCATTAGCATAAACAAATGTATGGCTTATTGTGTAATTGTCAGGTGGGAGGGCTTTAAAAGACACATTTTAATGAATAGACATTGTATCTAAATTGGATATCCATTTTCTTGGATTCATATTTGTTCTTCAAGCCTGTGAAAGCAAGTCTTTTTGCTGTGTTTGCTTGGCAGAACTTTATTTTCCAGATTGGGCCTGGCTTTTCTTTGGTCAGTGTGCTGAATTAGCACTACAAAATGTCATTAGTGGTGTGTGATTTAGTGAAGATTTTTAGCTGAAGATTCTATCAGAAGGAGTTAATGTCAGTTCTAAAATTGCCAAGTTTCTGCCTGGAGAGTTGCGTAGACATTGAACATTGAGACCATTGACTTCACTACTGGTTTTTTGTTTTTCTTTCTTTCTTTTCTTTTTTTGTTTAAGATGGAGTCTTGCTCTGTGACCCAGGCTGGAGTGCATTGACGCGATCTCAGCTCACTGCAACCTCCGCTGCCCGGGTTCAAGCAGTTCTCCTGCCTCAGCCTCCTGAGTAGCTAGGATTACAGGCGTGTGCCACCACGCCTGGCTAATTTTTCTATTTTTAGAGATGGGGTTTCACCATGTTGGTCAGGCTGGTCTCGAACTCCTGACCTTGTGATTCACCCACCTTGGTCTCCCCAGAAGTGCTGGGATTACAGGCGTGAGCCACCGCGCCCAGCCGACTTCACTACTGTTATGATCCATTCAGATTCTCTGGGGTCTGGAAGGGTTGGGGTTGGCAAACAGGTTTTTCTGTTTGAAGAATTGATTCTGATCTGGAACAATAGGTCTAAAAGGCACCTGTCTATTTCCTAGATGGTCTCAAGCCAAGTACCACCGACTTCACTTTTTGCTGTGTTTTATCTTCCTTCCTTCCTTTTTTTTTTTTTTTTTTTTTTTTCAGGGTCTCTCTTTGTCACCCTGGCTGGAGTGCAGTGGTGCAATCACAGCTTACTGCAGCCTCAGCCACCCAGCCCAGGTGATCCTCCCACCTCAGCTTCGTGAGTACCTGGGACAATAGGCATGCACCACCATGGCCGGATAATTTTTAAATTTTTTTTTGGTAGAGATGGGGTTTTACCTTGTTGACCAGGCAGGTCTGGAACTCCTGGTCTTAAGTGATCCTCCTGCCTTGGCCTCCCAAAGTGCTGGGATTACATGCATGAGCCATGGAACCCCAGCTTTTCAGTGTTTTAAAACCAGCCTTTAATATTGTGCTGACGTGACACTGGGGAAAATAATATGCTTAGTAGAAAAGAACATTTTAATTTATGGTCGGAGGCCGAGGGGTAACGTCTGCAGGCCCAGTTACACAGTCTGGTAAGGGCAATAGGCTGGAAGCGATGCTGTTAATAAAGTTAATAACACAATCAGTCTGATCTGTATGTAGAATGACTAAAAAGCATAGAAAGGCAAAGAGCCAATAATAGCTACACTAAGCTAATAGGGCAGATCATTTCAGCACCATCTGATTATTTCTTGGTCTAATTTGGGATGGATATAATTTCACCGAGGGGTTGGTTTAGTGAACTGTCATGAATCAAAAAGACAGCTCCCGAATTCCTGATTCTTGTTAAAAGTCAGAGGAGTCCTCTTGAGGTTTCATCAGTTCCATTCGACTAACAGTTTTGGAGCACCTAAAATATGCAAGTCACAGCAGATTGTTCGGAGGCTACGTTTTTGACCATTTTGTGATTAAATTGCTCTTGTATGAGAAAAGAATTTATTTTAAATTGATGTGCACGCATTTATTTATTTATTTATTTATTTATTTATTTATTTATTTTTGAGACTGAGTCTCGCTCTGTCACCCAGGCTGGAGTGCAGCAGCATGAACTCGGCTCGCTGCAACAACCTCCGCCTCCCGGATTTGAGCGATTCTCCTGCCTCAGCCTCCCAAGTAGCTGGGGTTACAGGCATGCGCCACCACGCCTGGCTCATTTTTGTATTTTAGGTAGAGACGGGGTTTCATCATGTTGGCCAGACTGCTCTTGAACTCCTGACCTCAGGTGATTCCCCACTCCTCGGCCTCCCAAAGTGTTGGGATTACAGACGTGAGCCACCACGCCCGGCTATTATTATTATTTCTTTTTGAAATGGAGTCTTGCTGTGTCACCCAGGCTGGGGTGCAGTGGCACGATCTTGGCTCACTGCAACCTCCGCTTCCTGGGTTCAAGTGATTCTCCTGTCTCAGCCTCCCGAGTTGCCGGGATTATAGGCACCCACCACCACGCCCAGCTAGTTTTTGTCTTTTTTCTGTAGAGACAGGTTTAGCCATGGTGGCCAGGCTGGTCCCAAACTCCTGACCTCATGTGATCTGACCGCCTTGGCCTCCCAAAGTGCTGGGATTACAGGTGTGAGCCACCGCGCCTGGCCATTGCCCAATTATTAACAACCTTAGGTCAAATGGTAAAGGTATTAGAAACTGGAAAAGATTATGAGAAACTGGGATAGAAACAGATTCTCATTTCCATTTTTTATAATAATTGATAGTGAGGAGGAAGTTAGCCAGTGTATCTCTGGGCTTGGCTCTGATTTCTGGGCCCAGCATAAGCTGAAGGTCTGGAGTTAAGATGCTCAGAATGACTCTATGATAACTTTTTATTACTGGTAGGTACATATCTATCTATAGCACAGGAGGAGGGTAAAAACCAGTTCACAAACCCTTCAATGTCTGTTTTTAGCCAAGGCATCCTTAGGGCACATGCATTTTGTGTTGCTTTTTCAGGGAACTCAGGAAGAAAAGGCATTCCCAGAGCCCAGGCCCACTTCTTTTCTTTGCCGTGTCACTCACTGGTCGCTTGGACCTCGGATCATTTCACTCAGAGAGGACTGGGTATACATTTAACAGTATGGAGAGCCAGCCATCATAACACCACAGTCCACTGAAACTGACTAGATAAAGCAAAGCAAAACAGCTTTTATTTTCCAGAGCCATCATTTATGAAGTTAAAAGCCGAAGTAGTCATTTAGAATTCTTTTCATCACTATGGAAAATGGGATGGTTTCCTTTAGCCTTGGAAATTCAGCTCTCAAAAGATTATTTCCTTGCAGGCACCGGGCTTACAATCAGGATGAGCTGCCTATGCGTGATGATTTGATTTTCTTTGAAATATGGGGAAAAGGAGGAAGGATTCAACTTTTGCAATTTGTACAGCCTATCATCAGGTGAAGAAAACATTTAGCATTTCAAGATTAAATTTTTATTTGACTTTTCCAGTAATTTATCACAGAGATTCCTTTTTGATGGAAATTTGGTGTTTTTTAAATAGAATAATGGCTTTCTTTATCATTCAAATAAATGTCTTGTCACAACTTGAAAAAATACAATTTTTGAAACACTGGAATTTTTATTTCTCCTACAGTTATGCATTTTCTAAAGTCCTTTCATCTGTATAAAAATCGCTGTCTCTTTTTACCAAATTTTACTTATTCAACAAGGATGAAGGTTTATAGGGAGAAAATATCATAAATTAACAAATTTAAGACTTTTTCCAGTCAAAACAAACAGTGATCTCAGGATTATTCAACTGTGTAATATTACTTAAGCATTCAGGCACATAAGCACATGTTTTAAAATAAATCAGGAAGGACTTAAATAATTTTTATGCCTCAAGAGAAACCTTTGAGGTTCTTTCTGCACAGGCTTGCATGGAAACTTAAAGAAACATACTATGGAGGAGAAAAGAGATAGTACCGTTTTCTAGTGCTAGTGTTGAGTGGATAGTACTAGTGTTGAGTGGATGGTACTAGTGTTGAGTGGATGGTACTAGTATTGAGTGGATAGTACTAGTGTTGAGTGGAAGGTCATTAGGATACATTACTTACTTTGCAGATCTGCAGCACAGGGGAGGGGTGAAGAGCCTGATGGGGAATCAGAGGAGAGCCCCCAATAATGGTGATCATCAGAAGTGTCTTGAGCACCAATTGGTACAAATATTGTTAGGTCTGGAGACACAGAAACAGAATACATGCACCTCCTGTTCTCGTATAGGAAGCTTGTTAAGGACTGTAATGGGATGTGTACATGGGATTGGTAATGCATGTTTAAGCCACATTTTTTCAGAATGAGGGCATCATTCTGCCGGCATGAGAAGCAATTGAGAAAAACCTTAAAAGAGGAGGAAATAAGAGGCCAAAGTGGGCGGATCACTTGAGGTCAGGAATTTGAGACCAGCCTGGCCAACATGGTGAAAACTAGTCTCTACTAAAAAAACAAAAAAAACAACAAAAAAAAACTAGCTTGGCATGGTGGTGTGTGCCTGTAGTTTTAGCTACTCAGGAGACTGAGGCAGGAGAATCGCTTGAACCCCAGAGGTGGGGGTTGCAGTGAGCTAGATGACGCCACTACACTCCAGCCTGGGTGACAGAGCGAGACTCCATCTCACGGTAAAAAAAAAAAAAAGAAAAAGGAGGAAATATACCATCTGGGCCTTTGAAAAATACATGGAATTAGCTGGGCGCGGTGGCTCACACCTGTAATCCCAGCACTTTGGGAGGCCGAGGCGGGCGGATCACGAGGTCAGGAGATCGAGACCATCCTGGCCAACATGGTGAAACCTCGTCTGTACTAAAAATACAAAAATTAGCTGGGCATGGTGGTGGGCGCCTGTAATCCCGGCTACTCAGGAGGCTGAGGCAGGAGAATCGCTTGAACCAGGGAGTCGGAGGTTGTAGTGAGCCATGATGGCACCACTGCACTCCAGCCTGAGTGACAGAGCAAGACTCCATCTCAAAAAAAAAGGGAAAAGAAAAAGACACGGAATTTTGCCAAGCAGAAAGAAAAAGGAATGAATGACATTCAGGGAAGGAGGGGGTGGGCAGAACTTGAACAAAGGCCAGTGGTGTGAAAGGCCATTGTGTGTTTGGGAAACTGTCTGTTGAGTGGTGTGGTTGGGTTGAGGTGACGTGTGTATGGCGTGGAGTGTTTGTATTGGGGACAGTGGCTGCAGTGACAGATGAGCCTGCGAAGTTGGGATCGGGTTTAGAAAGGCTTTGAATGCCACGGGTAACTTGCAAAGGGGTTTGAACTTGATCCCATAGACATGAAACCTCAAAGATTTAAGTAGGGTAATGATATAATCAAATCTTATTTCCAGAAGAGTAATTTCAGTAACAGATAGGAGACAGCAGGTAGCAGTGGGCTTACTGGGGGCTATGGGACCAGGAAGGAGTGGTGGATGTATTGCAGAAGCGAGAGAAGGAGGACATGAACCAGAGCCACGGTGAAGGGATGGAGGAGCAGGCGGGCATTTGAGAGTCTTGTCAGCAGAAGACCTGAACATACTTGGTGATGGAAATGACAGAGACAGAGAGCAGTAAAGTAGACAGGTTTCTAGGCCGCATTACTGATTAAATGAAAAAGAGAAGTTTTGGGGTGAAGATAACTGTTTAACTTTGGTTATGGTGCTTTTGAGAGGCTGGGAAGGGCCTTTGTGGGTAGAGAAGTGAGGTTTGCACATGAGAGAGATTAAAATATGGATGAAGGTTAGGAGGCCATCAAAGGACCAGAGGGGGCCGAGACTGTGGAAACAGCTGAGATTTCCATGGAGAGGATACTAGGAAGACTAGGAGACTAGGAAGAAGGAAGGGTTGCAGATGAAACCCTGGGGGCCCATTGATGTTTGAAGGGAGGAAGAGGAGATGGAGATGGAGAGGAAATGGACATAACGGCAGAAGGAGAGAACGATGCTGTAGAACCAAGAAGCAAAGAATTTTAGGAAGGAGGTCAAGGCAAAAACCAGTAGGATGAGCAGTGAGAGGAAGCCATTGGGTTTAGCAACTAGGGGACCCCTGCGGGGGCCCAGCCCACGAGGGTCCAGTCAAGCGGTGGTGGAGGAAGAAGGCGGACTGCAGAGAGAAGAGTGGGGCACGGGCTCCAGGCCAGTGCAAGCTGTGCCCAGACAACAATTTCAAGTTGCCGATGTGATTCAGTCTGGCTGGAGTGCTCCATCGGTTAGCTTTAAATGCACAATGCTTGTGTTTTATAGCCTATAGAGTGCAACCTGTTTTGACCTCTTTGTATTTTTAAAACTGTCACTCTGTCCCTGCTTTTGTTCTTTTGTCCCTTGGAATTTATGTTCTTGGGTTGGGGGAAGTTTTTATAGGTTTTCAGATCATTTTCCTTGATATAGTGTTTCCTGTCACAAGGACACCCCCCCCCCACGCTCTCTCTCTCTCTCTCTGTCACACACACACACACACACACACACACCACACTCTGTTATGTAATTACATAGAAAGTGCTCAAACTGTTCGTTCATGAGCTTTGTGTTTGATGTTTCTAATTAAATTTCCTGGAACAGGGGAAGTGTCTTCAAGTGATTTCTATTTATTGTGGGACCAATAACAATTTATGGTCATCTTATATCCCTTAAGAAGACCAGAGAACTTTGTCTTTGGAAAGCTTAAAGCAGGTGAATGCACACTGTTTGGCTAAATGATAAAGCAGGTGGATGTGCAGGCTTGGAGCGATGGCAGCTCGTCTGACGACAGAGTCTTCTAACCTCTCCATCCCTGTCACCTGCGGTGCTTGCCATGCACACGCCCTGGTAGCCACGGGTATCAGCCCAGTGTGATGCGTTGAGAAAGGACCTTGGAGGCAGTAGGAGACCGAGTTCTGTTTTCTGCCCTTTACCACTTATGTGATGGGACTCAGTATCCTCATCTGTAAAATGGAGATGACAGTAACTTCTTGTCTGCTTCATGGGGTTGCTGTAAGGAGTGGATTCACTGACACATGCCAAAGTCCTTTGTAAATACCAAGTCGCTCACACCAGCTGGCACCGTACAGTTGATATAATTTTTTTCTCCTTTAGGGAAGTATTGAGTGAAAAGGTTTATCTAGTTTTTCCAATGTGTCCATCCTCAGGCAACATCATTGATTAGAAGTAAGCAGACTTATGTTTATCTTTTATTGCAGTGAGATATACATAACATAAACTTTACCATTTTAAGCTTTTTTTTTTTTTTTTTTTTTTTTTTGCTGGGGGAGGAGGGGACAAGGTCTTGCTCTATGGCCCAGGCTGAAGTACAGTGCCGTGATCATGGCTCACTGCAGCCTTGACCTCCCGGGCCCAAGTGATCCTCCTACCTTAGCCTCCCAAGTAGCTGGTATGACAGGTGTACACCACCGTAGCTGGCTAATTTTTAACTTTTTTCTAGAGACAGCGTTTCGCTGTGTTGCCCAGGCTGGTCTCAAACTCCTGGGCTCAAGTGATCCTCCCACCTCAGCCTCCCAAAGTGCTGGGATTATAGGCGTGAGCCACCATGCCCGGCCTATTTTAACCATTTTACAGAGTACAGTTTGGTGGCATCAACTACATTCACATTGTTGTGCAACCATAAACCCCATGCATCTCCAGAACCTTTTTATTTTTTATTTTTTTGAGATGGAGTCTCTCTCTGTCATCAAGGCTGGAGTGCATAGGCGCGATCTCAGCTCACTGCAACCTCCACCTCCTGGGCTCAAGCGATTCTCCTACCTCAGCCTCCTGAGTAGCTGGGACTACAGACATGTGCCACCACATGCTGCTAATTTTTATATTTTTAGTAGAGATGGGGTTTCACCATATTGGCTAGGCTGGTCTCAAACTCCTGACCTCAAGTGGTCTGCCCGCCTTGGCCTCCCAAAGTGCTGGGATTATAGGCATGAGCCACCGTGCCCGGCTTCCAGATCCTTTTCATCTTCCCAAATGGAAACTCTGTCCCCATTAAACAGAACTCCCCATTGCCTTCTCCCCCTAGTCCCTAGCAACCACAGTTCTACTTTGTTCCTCTATGAATCTGATGACTTTGGACACCTCCTTTTAGTAGAATCATATGGTATTTGGCTTTTTGTATCTGATTTATTTCCTTTAGCATAATGTCCTCAGAGTTCATCCATGTTCCAGCATGGGTCAGAATTCCATTGCTATTTATGGCTATTCTGTTATATGTGTAGAACATAGTTTATCCATTTGTCCCCCAGTGGATGCAAGGATTGTTGCCACCTCGTGGCTGTTGTGAATAATGCGGCTGTGAATGTGATTGTCCACGCACCTGTTCAGTCCCCGCCTTCATTTCTGGGTGTAGACCTAGGCGTGGAGTTGCATGCTGACTTGCACTCGCAGAGAATGGGACTGGAACCTTGGCTGCATGACTGTACTCAGGATCTTCTCACGGAGACTCCTTGGTCGTGTGGTGTCAAGCCTGGGCTGTTTAGCACGTGACTCTCTTGACATAATTCTGTGCCATTGTCCTGCCTTCCCCATAGGGGGCCACATAGCCCATCCCCACCTAACCAGGGACAAAGGCAGAAAAATCCTAGCTCCACGGGCACTACTGCCTCACCGTGTTGTCAGCTTCCTGCTGTGGCAGTGCTGGCTCTGAGGAGACCCTTCGGTCCCCTCCCCAATCTCTTGTCTCTTGGGCTGAGTCCTGCAGCAACCTCACTTCTCACTCTGTTTCCTCCAAGCAAGGAAATGCTTTTCACTTATAGGCTTCCAAGGGTCCGATTGAGCAGGGTGTCCCCTCTGCGTTGGTCATGTTCGTTTCTGATCACAGGGATTCCGTAGAGGGAGGAGCACCTGTGGCTGGAGAGTGGATCGAGGGGCAGGCAGCCCAGGAGGAGAGGGCCCTGATCGTGGTTCCCAGCTCGAGTCCTCGGCCGTGGTCACTGCTGCCAAAGGGCTTTTCTGCCTTCTGGAAAATGGACTTAGTGAATCCAACAAACTCAGGACCGTTGGGGTGTCATCAGCATTAGGGACTCAAGTGGCCAACAGGGAAACTGAATGAATGAATGAATGAATGAATGAAGTATCTGATATAAAACCACCCATGGTGCTTGAACCTTGGTCTTTCCCCAGTGATTTTTCTCATACTCTAACACAGTTCTTGTTCTACCTCCCGGAGGGTAGTGAGCAGGAACACATACCTCCTCATTCAGGGTCTTGGTGCAGCCACCTGTCTCCCCCTGGCTTAGAGATGAGTGAGGAGGGATGGTGCGTGGGCTCAGGGGCCATCTCTGGAATTGTTATGATTTGGGTTTCCTGGACAAAAGCCGTTGGTCGTGGCCGGTGTCACTGGGAATGTCTGACTCCGTGTATCCCTCTGTGATAAACCTGTGGTGGGTCTTTATGTGTTTAATAATGATGATTGTTCTGGCAGATTCTAGAAGGTTTGGCTTCTGGCATGTAGTGTTTTGAGGGGAGAATCCTACGGGTGAATAATTTGTGGATTTAGGCAGAAGATCCTGCTTCTGATATTTTTCATCTGGGATATTTTGTGGAATGACTATGTTCTGCCCCTTGGGTTTGTATAATTAAAAATAGACCATGAAGCTATAGGCAAGCTTCTCTCGTGAGCATCCATGTGCCAGTGGGAATGCTGTCCTGAAGTTAATTGCACTGAGTGGAGTGAATTCCTCCCACTGGAAAGGATTTTTAAAACATGCATTTACCGCCCCTTGGATTGTGACAGAGTGTGCATTGCTGTCAGGCGGGCAAGGAGTGGAGGAGGAAGGGTGTTCCCCCTGTTCAGGAATCTCTTTGACAGTGACTAAAGTAGGGGTCCCCAACCCCTGGGCCATGGGCCAATACCAGTAGGGTATGTGGCCTGTTAGGAACTTTGCCGCACAGCAAGAGGTGAGCAGCGGGCAAGCAAGCAAAGCTTCATCTGTACTTAGAGCCACTCCCTGTTGTTCGCATTACCGCCTGAGCTCCGCCTCCTGTCAGATCAAGGACTGCATTAGATTGTCATAGGAGCATGAGCCCTATTGTGAACTGTGTATGTGAGGGATCTAGGTTGCACACTCCTTATGAGAATCTAATGCCTGATGATCTGTCACTGTCTCCCATCACCCGCAGATGTGACCGTCTAGTTGCAGGAAAACAAGCTGAGGGCTTCCACTGATTCTACATGATGGCAAGTTGTAGAATTATTTCATTGTACATTACTGTGTAATCATAATAGAAATTGGCTGGGCGTGATGGTTCACACCTATAATCCCAGCACTTTGGGAGGTCGAGGCAAGTGAATTACTTGAGGTCAGGACTTTGAGACCAGCCTGGGAAACATGGTGAAACCCCGTCTCTACTAAAAATACAAAAATTAGCCAGGTGTGGTGGTGGACACCTGTAATCCCAGCTCCTCAGGAAGCTGAGGCAGGAGAATCACTTGAACCCGAGAGGCAGAGGTTGCAGTGAGCCGAGATCACACCAGTGCACTCCAGCCTGGGCAACAGAGCCAGACTCCATCTCAAAAAAATGAAGTAAAGTGCACAAGAAATGTAATGCACTTGAGTCATCCTAAAACCACCCTCCTCTCCTGGATCCATGGAAAAACTGTTGTCCACGAAGCTGGTCCCTGATGCCTAAACGGTTGGGGACCATTGGACTGAAGAAGGTAGGGCCTGAAGACCTGGTATTGCTATAACACTGGGGCTTCCAGTGGTTTCTCTGGATGCGGGAATGTTGGTTTCTTGAAGCAGGAGTTGAAAGTCTCGGGACAGAGAATGACTCGGTGGGCTACAGTACTTCCCTGTGCACAGAGCCCAAGTTGCTGGGATCTGGAGGATCTGGAGGTGATGGAGGAGCCTGTTCCATGCCAGGGTTATTAGTGGAGTTCTGCACACAGGCCTTGCCTCTGTCAGCAAAGGAGGTGGCCCTGGGGTGCTGGCTCTGAGGCTCCCTGATCACAAGGGGACCCTCCAGAGAAATGGGCTCTCCAGCCCCAGATGTTCTGGTTTTAGTTTGTTGCTCTGCCATTGCAAAGTGAAGTGTGTATTTTCAGGCAAGACAGTCTTCCCCACTCCATGGCCCTTGCTTGTTAGTTTCTTTGGTTTAAAAAGGATACAAGCTGCTTGGTGAGCACTTGCACCCACTGACCAATTAATTACCCTGTGTCTATACCACCTGCAACACCGCTCACACCGAGTCATATCCTTACCCATCTGGGAGGAGTCCAGTGTTTGCAGAGCGCTCTGAAATTTCCTCTAGATGAAAAAGCCTGTGAGGACCTGGGGATTTTAGTGTTACTTTCTAGCCCGTTTGGAGGTGGGAGAGCTGACACCGGCAGAAGGATCCAGTCCTTTTCTGTAGGAGGAACCTCTTGTGGGAGTGTTCTTGTTGGCTCCAAAGTGATGCCACTGTGTTGTGCAGCAAGTGGTACCGGGAGGTGGCCTAACCATGTTGACCTCCACATCCACATGTCCCTTTGTAGGAAGGCATGCTTGCCCCTGTATATTTCTTTTTTAAAAAAATTTTATTATTATTATTTTTTGAGACAGAGTCTTGCTCTGTCGCCCAGGCTGCAGTGCAGTGGCACGATCTCGGCTCACTGCAACCTCTGCCTCCCGAGTTCAAGTGATTCTCCTGCCTCAGCCTCCCAAGTAGCTGGGATTACAGGTGCGTGCCACCACGTCTGGCTAATTTTTTGTATTTTTAGTAGAGACGGGGTTTCACCATGTTGGCCAAGCTGGTCTTAAACTCCTGACCTCAGGTATCTACCCGCCTCGGCCTCCCAAAGTGTTGGGATTACAGGCGTGAGCCACTGCGCCCAGCCGCCTCTGTGTATTTCTTTGCACAAAGATGTTTGACAAGGAGCCATGGTGGATAAAAGTAACAGTGATGCTTACAACTGTGCCGTCGTTATTGTTTACTCAAACTTCGGTGGTAGGGTGAATGGAGCTATGGTGAAACCGGACTTCTGCATCTAAGTGTTCTTTTTTCCTTCTTTGTTCACAGCGGGGCCTTTTCCGAAGTGGTTTTAGCTGAAGAGAAGGCAACTGGCAAGCTCTTTGCTGTGAAGTGTATCCCTAAGAAGGCGCTGAAGGGCAAGGAAAGCAGCATAGAGAATGAGATAGCCGTCCTGAGAAAGTAAGTGCTGGAGGGCAGCCCTCCTCCCTTCCCCACCTCCTGACCCCTGTGTCCCGCAGGAGGCCTGCCCCGGAGGCAGACTTTCCCCGGGGGCAGAGGGGCCCCCAGAGGACTCGGGCTGTGCAAATGATAACCAACTTTCAAAGCACCTTTCCCATAGATCTCTCATGTCTTATAACATTCACGGCCATGGCTGGAAGTAGTTCTCAATTCCAAAGAGCACAGCTGTCAGGCAGACTTGCTTGTGAACCGAGACCCTGCCACTCACGATATCTGAGTGACCGTGGGCCGGCTACGGAGCCCTGAGTCTTCTCTGTAAAATGGAGTTACCGGTGTCTCCCTGGCAGGGTGTTATAAGGATTTGGTGAGATGCTGCTTACTAAGTTTTTGTGAAGTGCTCACCGCAGCACTCGCCACATAGGAAGTGCTCAGTAAAGGTCTGTGCTGTCGCCACCGCTATGAGTACTGTTGTTATTACTGTTTTATTTATAATAAGGTGATGAAGCTCACAAAATAGAGTCATGTGTCCAAAGCCTTGCAGCTCCTATGTGACGAAGCCTGGAATACCAACCCGGCCAGTGTTACTTCCACACGTTCCGATGGTTTCTCCCATTCTCTGCCACAGACGTGGCGCCTGGCACCCAGCAGTCTGCGTGGAGTTCACTGTTTCAGTGCCTACCTCTTCACTGAGTTTTATTTTTGCTCACTGTGTGTAATAGAAATAAAATAGATTTTTCTTTCTTTCATTTCCTTTCTTTCCCTCCCCCCTCCCCTGCCCTCCCCTCCCCTCCCCTCCCCTCCCCTCCCCTCCCCTCTCCTCTCCTCTCCTCTCCTCTCCTCTCCTCTCCTTTCCCGACAGAATCTCGCACTGTTGCCCAGGCTGGAGTACAATGGCACAATCTCAGCTCACTGCAACTTCCTCCTACTGGGTTCAAGCGATTCTCCCGCCTCAGCCTCCCGAGTAGCTGGGATTACAGGCATCCGCCATCATGCCTGGCTAATTTTTGTATTTTTGTAGAGACGAGGTTTCACCATGTTGGCCAGGCTGGTCTTGAACTCCTGACCTCAGGTGATCCTCCCGCCTCGGCCTCCCAAAGTGCTGAGATTACAGGCATGAGCCACTGCACCTGGCCAAGATTTTCATTTATTTCTATTACACATGGGGAGCAAAAATATAAGAAAGTCCTCTCTTGTATAATGGCACACATAGAACCATTCATTTTTTCTTTTTTACTCCAGGCAGGATCTTGCTCTGTTGCCCAGTCTGGAGTGCAGTGGCACAATCTTGGCTCACTGCAGCCTCAAATCTTGGGCTCAAGTGATCTTCCCACCTCTGGCTCCTGAGTAGCTGGGACTGTAGGCACACGCTATCATGCCTGGCTAATTAAAAAAAAATTATTATTTTTTTTTTAGAGATGGAGGGCTCACTGTGTTGCCCAGGCTGGTCTTGACCTCCTGGCCTCAAGCAGTCCTCCGACCGCAGCCTCCCAGATTGCTGGGATTATAGGCATGAGCCATGGCGCCTGGCTCCCAGAACCATTCTGATGTGTCTGGATCCACCCCAGCGATGTTCCTTCATGAGTGTGGTGTCCACACCGTTCCCCACACTGTCATGATTAAGCCATTGCCCCGTCATCTCAAAAGGTTTGGGGGAACAAGCCCTTATATGGTACCTGATTTTGCATGTTTGGAGTGTGTCTGAGCAGTGTGCTATGGAAATTTTTAAGAGTTGCTATTAATAAAAGATGTTCGAAATATCCTTGAAATTTTTGGGGTTTGGAATCAGCCCATAGCAAGAATCTCTGTGCAGATAAGCAAAGCAGAATGAGAACAAGCCTTCTAGGGCCTCAACACAAAATGTCACACTCCTCACATTCTTTCTGAATAAACCGTCTCGCCCGCTCCTCTCTTACTGGGACCAGCAGTGTCCAATGAACGATGTTCGGCCATCATTTGTACAAACCCAGCACTGCTGAGAGGGCCAGGACGGTCTGTCCTCTTCTGACCTTTGTGTAACTCACAGAAGAAGCTACAGCATGCCTGATAAGTGTTTGAGAACAAACAGGTCTCTATAACTTTGTAGCTTAAGGGTTTTGCTTATTTGTTTGGTAGTTTGGTCGTTTCTAGGTTCTCTGGATTGTCTATTAGGAACCCAGTGAGTTTCAGGTTGTCCTGAGGAGGATTGCAGGAAATGATTGTCTGGAAGAGAATCTGGGAAAACAAATTAAGTACATTAGCATCTAGCAGGAAAACATGATGTTAATGAGACATTTATTTAAATTGCTCATATTCCAATATGAAATCAGTACTTGGAGAAGAAGTTATTTGCTGGTGACATTAAGTTGCAGACACATTACAGATATTTGACATTTTAGATGGAATTCTGGGTGGGCCCAGAGCCTTCCAAAGGTTTTACATTGGGCACAGGGGCTGTCTGCTGATGGATCGAGGGTGGTGACTGTATTTTTATGTGACTCCCTTAGGGCTGCGAAGTACAAAGCGGAGGAAGTCAGTTTCATTTTTTAGCGTTATTTTTCATTTGCATGAGCAGAGGCCATGGATGTAGGCTTTATAAGCCAGTCCTGTCGATGCTGTGGATGGTCTGCTTTAATTGTCTTGACCCTGCACCTCACTCAAATAATCACTCCCAGGGAGAGGGCATTTAAAAACCAAGGAGGGCCAGAGGGCTGGAATAACTTTTTTTGATAGTTTCTCAGTACCGGCTGCTGGAGTGCCTGGAAGCGTGACCCCTCTTTCAGGAGTCAAGAACAAAGAAGTGATTTCTCCAGGGATAAGAAGGTGATCTATAGTAACTCCTGCACTGACTTTTATTTATTTATTTATTTATTTTTTTGGTCCTTTGCAAATGATTTACTTGTGGAGTAAGAGGCAGTTCCGCATCATGAACAGCTGAAAGCAAAGTCAATGAGCTAGAAAGAAAACAGTTTGAAACCACTCGGAATGTTGTCATGGAGACATTCATTTAACAAATATTTATTAAATTCTCACTGTGCAGCAGGCAGCACTGCTGGGCACTGAGTTTAGGTAAGGTGCTCTCCTTGCCCTCTGGGAGCTCATGGTTTTGTCACTAAGTATGTGCAGTGGCATTGCAGATGCTGTGTAGGAGCGTGGCCAGGGCCTCGAGGGTAGGGGTGCTGTCTTCTTCCTTTGGGGTGGTATGGGAGGAGAGGGTTCACGGAGGAGGAGGGCCCGAACAATGAACATGGTTTGCAGGGTCAGAAACGCAGAGGGTCACTCCATCCAGAAGTGGCAGCCCAAACAGAGGTCAGGAGATAGGAGACAGGAAGGCTGGTGTGCTGGGTGGGGAACTCTCCAGGGCAAAGGGTTCAGGGGGAGGCCTGGAGACCTAAGGTTGGAGAGGTGGGATTGTGGAGGGCCTCGTGTACCCACTTTCAACTTTATCCTCTAGACACTAGGGAGCCATCAGAGGGTTTTAATGAAAGGAGCAACGTGATCAAGATTAACTTTTGAAGATTATTGTGGCAGAGCTGAGAAGAATGGACTGGGGGGCCAGGACTCAATGTATGTAGGGAGAATAGTGAGGAGGCCATTGGAAGAATCTGGTGGAGAAATGAAGAAGCAACACATTAACACAGAAGCTCTGGAGGCGGGATGGAAGAAACAGGTATGAGGGTGTGAACACAGTGAAATCTGTAGGACTTAGGGATTTGGAAGGAATGGGGAGAGCAGGGAGGGAGAAGGAGGATTCCAGGAAGGCTGCCGAGTCTCTGACATGGATGCCTGGGTGGATGATGACCCCATTCACTGAGAACAGAAATACCAGAGCAGGAGGGCAGGTGAAGAGTCCTGATCTGGACATGCTGAACTTGGGGGTTGGGAGGATGCTCTGGTAGAGAGGTCCAGTTGACTGTCCAGGTCTGGAACTCAGCTGTGATCTGGACTTGCTGAATGATAAAGTTTTTCAGACACAGCATGTAAGAAAAAAGTCCTGGCCAGGCGCCACGGCTCACGCCTGTAATCCCAGCACTTTGGGAGGCCGAGGCAGGCAGATCGTGAGGTCAGGAGATTGAAACCATCCTGGCTAATACGGTGAAACCCCGTCTCTACTAAAAATACAAAAAAAAATTAGCCGGGTGTCATGGTGGGCGCCTGTAGTCCAGCTACT
This sequence comes from Symphalangus syndactylus, assembly GCF_028878055.3. Classification (NCBI taxonomy): domain Eukaryota; kingdom Metazoa; phylum Chordata; class Mammalia; order Primates; family Hylobatidae; genus Symphalangus; species Symphalangus syndactylus. The sequence goes on along the minus strand of NC_072432.2, from coordinate 19,905,870 downwards.
CGGGAGACTGAGGCAGGAGGATGGTGTGAACCCAGGAGGCAGAGCTTGAAGTGAGCCCACATCGCGCCACTGCACTCCAGCCTGGGTGACAGAGCGAGACTCCATCAAAAAAAAAAAAAAAAAAAAAAAAAAAAAAGAGAAAGAAAGAAAGGAAAAGAAATCCATCTCAAAAAAAAAAAAAAGTCTTTTGATGATTTTCATGACTAAGTCATTGTAGACGGGATCCCAAATAGACTGTCTTAAATTCCAACATCTTTGTTGATTTCCACACTATTTTTGCTTATTTCCTGACCGTTTGTTGATTTCCATACTATTTGTGTTTGTTTCCTGGCCATTGGTTTATTTCCACACTGTTTTCCATGGAAATAGGCCCATTTGAATCCTAGTTGCTGGACCACCAGTGGACTGCTAAGCCGGCCCATTGGAAAGACTGCCTGCCCCCCTTTATGCTGAGTTTATTGTAGGCTGAGAAATTTATTTCACTGGTAGCTAACATGCCCTTAAGGATGTCTTTGTACTTGCCCTGAAAATTGTTCCAAAATGAATTTTCTACTTGATCAGTAGATATTAAATGAAGCTCAGAGGGAAACATCCTGATAAACATGGAGGTAGGCTGTTGCTCTGCAGCTGTGAGGACCGGCAGCCTCGCTCTGGCATCAGCGGCTGGATCTAGAAAATTCAGCACAAGCTATTCTAGACAGAACAGTTAGTTGTGATCCCACAACAGAGTATTTTATGCAGTATGGAATAAACATCATTGGCGTTATTCTCCTTGGGTTGGATTACAGAGTTTATGATTTCTGTGGCTTTATTTATTTCGAGGGTAGGCACTGCTCAAATCTAATTTCAAGACACATGCACACGTATGTTTATTGCGGCACTATTCACAATAGCAAAGAGTTGGAACCAACCCAAATGTCCAACAACGATAGACTGGATTAAGAAAATGTGGCACATATACACCATGGAATACTATGCAGCCATAAAAAATGATGAGTTCGTGTCCTTTGTAGGGACATGGATGAAACTGGAAACCATCATTCTCAGTAAACTATCGCAAGGACAAAAAACCAAACACCGCATGTTCTCACTCATAGGTGGGAATGAGAACTCATGGACACAGGAAGGGGAACATCACGCTCCAGGGACTGTTGTGGGGTGGGGGGAGGGGGGAGGGACAGCATTAGGAGATACACCTAATGCTAAATGACGAGTTAATGGGTGCAGGAAATCAACATGGCACATGGATACATATGTAACAAACCTGCACATTGTGCACATGTACCCTAAAACCCTAAAGTATAATAAAAAAAAAAAAAAATTTGACCGGCGCAGTGGCTCACGCCTGTAAGCCAGCACTTTGGGAGGCTGCTGTGGGTGGGTCACTTGAGGTCAGGTGCTTGAGGCCATCCTGGACAACGTGGTGAAACCCCATCTCTATTCAAACTACAAAAATTAGCCGAGCGTGGTGGCGCACACCTATAATCACAGCTACTTGGGAGGCTGAGGCAGGAGAATTGCTTGAACTCAGGAGGTGGAGGTTGCAGTGAACCAAGATCGCGCCATTGCACTCCAGCCTGGGTAACAAAAGCAAAACTCCGTCTCAAAAAAATAATAATAATAATTTCAAGGCAGCACTTAAAGTAGTTTTGCAGGAGTAGAAAGGCAAATATATCAACAGTCTATATTTAAATGAGAGCTGAAGAGAGAGGGGGATGCATAGATTGGAAAGGGGGAGCTGAGAGAAGCAAACCAGCTGTGTCTGAAGCAGCCCATTTACTAATAGTTGGGAAAACTGAGGCTCAGTTTGGTGGAAGGGGTACTGTCTGAATGAAACATGGCACCAGAATTCAACATGCTGTTCTGATGCCTGCTTTGTAGGCTGCAGAGATTATCTTGCCTTGGGGAAGTGACCCTGGCAGGAACTGATTTGAATTGGCATGTTTTCATCTATCTGGGTACACTGAGGAGTCTCAGATGATGGTCTCTGCCTCTTTCTCCCCAAATCAGTGTTTCTCAGCCCTAGCTGCACCGTAAAATCACCTAGGAAGCTCTTAAAATCATACTGATTAGCCGGGCATGGTGAGTGGCTTATGCTTATAATTGCAGCACTTTGGGAGGCTGAGGCAGGAGGATTGTCTGAGGCCAGGAGTTCGAGACCAGCCTGGGCAACATAGTGAGACTCTGTCTCTACAAAACAATTAAAAAACTAGTCAGGTGTGGTGGTTGCCAGTAGTCCCAGCTACTCTGGAGGCTGAGGTGGGAGGATTGCTTGAGCCGAGGAGTTTGAGGCTGTGCTCCAGTTTGGGTGACAGACTGAAAAGGAAAAAACAAAAATATTATGCTGATGCCCAGGCCCCACTGAAGACCAACTGAGTCAGAATTGGAGGTAATGGCAGGTGCTGGAAAATTGAAAAAGCATCTCCCCCAACCGCCACCCATTGATCCTAACACATAATCAGTGCAATGTCAGAACAACCACTCTCCAGCCCTTGTACCCTGGTTTCACCTCCTAGGGTGGAGCTGCTCTGTATGATGACTAGGAGTGTGGGCAGATGTGTACAGATGTGTCCACAGGCAGAAACACAAGCCAGGCAACATTTCCTTCAGGGGAGAGGCTTCATTGAGAGGGGCAAACTCAGATGTGCTCCCTTGGAAGAGCTGAGTTTTGTTATGAGAGTGGTGAATTGACTTGAGTCCATCATCCCATCATTGAGGAGCAGGCACCAGCCACTGACTGGGCTCGGGAGCGAGAACCTCACTTCTCAAGGGTGGCTGAAGAAGTACGGGTGGTAGTGGCAGTGCCAGGCCTGGAGAGGCTGGAGTAGGGTGTGGTCGAGTCAGCACGCTGCGGTGCCAGGTACTTCAAAAGAGGGTGAGGACTGCTAAAGGCAGCAGGTGCCAAAGCCCAGAATGCTGGGCCAGAGTCCCTAAAATCCCTGGGGCCAAGGTCAGGATGGATGGCAGGATGTGTGGTGGGAGAGTGAGTTAGCACCTCTGTCGTGGGAAGGACAGGGTCTCATCCTCCAGTTACCTTAAGGCAGACACTTACCTCTCAATGCGGACCAGAGGGAGGGCAGCTTCTGCAGCCAAAGAAAAGAACTGCTTTGGGATTAAGGAGCAGCCCCCAGAGAAGGGCTTTGACATGGATGAACTCTGGAAATCTAGCCTGCCCCTGCTCCTGCGGCTTTGTTCTGAAGGGAGGCTGGCCCTGTTCACTTGTTTAAATCACTGCCAAATGCCAGTCTGTGTGTGTGTTAGAGAAACTGACACTTCAATAGAAATTCATTGATTGGAGTCCAGGTGTGGTGGCTCACACCTGTAATCCCAGCACTTTGGGAGGCTGAGGCGGGTGGATCACCTGAGGTCAGGAGTTCGAGACCAGCCTAGCCAACATGGTGAAACCCCTTCTCTACCAAAAATACAAAAATTAGTTGGGCATGGTGGTGGGCGCCTGTAATCCCAGCTACTCAGGAGCCTGAGAGAGGAGGATCGCTTGAACCCAGGAGGCGGAAGTTGCAGTGAGCCAAGATCGCACCACTGCACTCCAGCCTGGGCAACAAGAGGGAAACTCTGTCTCGGAAAAAAAAAAGAAGAAAGAAGAAAATTCGTTGATTGGGGCTGAAGATAACCACTTTTCCAATGACTGAAAATGGCTAAGCTGGTAAAGCTAGTACTTGAATTTCTCAGGCACCAATACAGTTTTTTAAGGATCGATCTGACCTGCTTAGAAGGCGATGTTCTAAAAGACAGAGCTCCCCTCTGGAAAGCTCGCACTGGAATGGAGGACACAAGCAGGAAATGTGAAAAGTAACGGTGAAAGCCTTACTTATGATGACATATAGGGAGGCAGGTGCATATGTTACAATTCTAGACTCTTGGATACCTTGGGAAACCGTATTGAAAGTTTTCTTTCTTTCTTTCTTTCTTTCTTTCTTTCTTTCTTTCTTTCTTTCTTTCTTTCTTTCTTTCTTTCTCTTTCTCTTTTTCTTTCTTTCTTTCTCTTTCTTTCTTTCTTTCTTTCTTTCTTTCTTTCTTTCTTTCTTTCTTTCTTTCTTTCTTCTTTCTTTTCTTTTCTTTTCTTTCTCTTTTTTTTTTTGAGATGGAGTCTCACTCTGTTGCCCAGGCTGGAGTGCAGCAGTGTGATCTTGGCTCACTGCAAGCTCTCCCTCCCAGGTTCACCCCATTCTCCTGCCTCAGCCTCCCGAGTAGCTGGGACTACGGGCGCCTGCCACCACGCCTGGCTAATTGTTTTGTATTTTTTTTAGTAGAGACAGGGTTTCACCGTGTTAGCCAGATTGGTCTCGATCTCCTGACCTTGTGATCTGCCTGCCTTGGCCTCCCAAAGTGCTGGGATTGCAGGTGTGATTTCAGATAAAACCATGCAATCCCCATAAAACAGGCTTTGAGGGATGCAGTAAGTTATTTAATGATGGTGGTGGTGGTGGTGTGTGTGGTTAAAGCCAAAAACTTGCCAAGCTTTGGGCATGTACATGTGAGCCTGTCTGCTGAATGAGCTTAGGCCTTCTGGAATCTTAACACAATACACCCTGGACCTGTGAAAACCGGGCTCTGTGAAAGCCTTTAATCACCGAGGAGAGCTGACATTGACAGGTCTTCCATAATGATGGCCCTTCCCTAGCAGTTCAGAGTCCTGCCTTATTTAGTGTACTTCCTCCTTTTTGCTGCATACCTATGCTTTCGTATTCTGGGAGCCGTGCTGAACTTCCCCCTAAGTCTGGAGGCTTCCCCTGCCTGGTTGGCAGTAAACTCAGCTTTGTTTCTGACCATCATTTGGTGATCGTTGTTTATTTCATCCTAACTGTGCATGTCTGTAAGAGGAAATAGAAGTGGTCTAACGCCAGTGCAACTTTCTAGACAAGAAAGAATATATTTGGTGCTTCCAGTGGCTTTCTCATGGTGTTTTGTCCCTTGCAAAAATCAAGGACATTTTAAATTTGATTTGAGATCCAGAATCAATGCATTTCTGTTAATTTCTTGGACATTGCTTATAGCACTCCCCGAATTGAAGGAAAATACAGTTGGTTATATCCTGTACTACAAAACAAGGAATTGAAACTATCTTGAGTGGGCATGTTGGTTTCTCTGTCCAGGGTCCATGTATCTCTGGGGCTCTTCCTGCCTAGGGTTTCTGCTTCCCAAATAGTGCACGCAGTGAGGCACTTGTGGAGGTTAGTGTCTTATTCCATTTTCTGTTGCTATAGCATAATACTTTGATGCTAGGTAATTTACAAAGGAAACAGGGTTCTTTAGCTCACTCACATTCTGCAGGCTGGGAAGTCCAAGATCGGGTGGCTGCCTCTGGTGAGGATTTTGTGCTGCTTTATGGCATATGGCAGAAAAGCAGAAGGGCAAGTGAGTGTGTGCAAAGAGAGGGGAGGTGGAGACCACCCCGCCTTATAACAACCTGCTCTTGTTAGAGCTAACCTAGTCCCATGAGAACTGCATCCATCCCTACATGATGGTAGATCCCTCATGACCGAAACAATTCCCAGCACTGCTGGATTGAGGATTTATGTTTCAACACATGAACTGTTGGAGGACACGCTCAAAGCATGGCAGTTTCCCTTTCTTTAGTTCCTTCTACCACAGCACTGTGCAAATGAGTATTTAGATGCATGTCTGATAGTCACCCTCACCACCTTAATTCCAAAAAGTCCCTGCTTAATAGAATCCAAACTCCTTTGCAAATGAGCCCCTGACTTTGTGATCTACCTCTTTGGTTTTCATCTTCCCACCCCTCACCCCATGTTTTAGTTTAGTTCTCCTGAAAGGAGCAGATAATTGCATCTTTCCTGCTGCAGTTTGACACACACCTCCTTCAGGACACCTCTCTTGATTTCCTGTCTGGATGGGCCCTTCCCTCTGAGATTCCACGGCACCAAGGTTTACTTCTATCACTCCTGACTGTGCCGTGGGATCTCTGCTGCTCTGAACTGTGGACTTCCTGAATCTAGCCCTGAACTAAAGGCAACATGGCCGGAATGGAGGCAAAGATTAAGGGAACTCAGGTGAAATTAAGGATGTTAGAAACGCTGGGACTGGGTGCTGATTAGGCAAAGAAGGTTTAGTGGAAGGGAGGAATCTATGCTGATTTCCAGTTCTCTCTGGCTTTGGTGACTGTATTAGTTCTCCAAAGAAACAGAAGCAATAGGATATATATAGATATACAGAAAGATTTATTATGAGGGATTGGCTCACGTAATTCTGGAGGCTGAGAAGCTCCACAGTCTGCCATCTGCAAACTGGAGACCCAGGAAAGCCAGTGATTTGGTCCAAGGCCAAAGACCTGGGAACCAGGGGAGCCGACGTCCAAGGGCCAGAGATGGATGTCGTAGCTCCAGGAGAGAGAAAAACCAGGTGTAGCGGCACGCGCCTGTACCTGCAATTACTTGGGAGGCTGAGGTGGGAAGATCACTTGAGTCCAGGAGTCGAGGCTGCAGTGAGCTGTGATGACACCGCTGCACTCCAGTCTGGGCAACAGAGTGAGACTGTCTCTCAAAAAAAAAAAAAAAAAAGGGAAGAAGAACAAATTGATTCTTCCTCTGCCTTTTTGTTCTGTTCTGGCTCTCAGTGGATTTGAACATACCCGCTTACACGGGTGAGGATAATCTTTTTACTCAGGCTGCAATTCAGATGCTAATCTCTTCCAGAAATTCCCTCACAGACACACCAGAAATACTGTTTTACTGGCTATCTGGGCATCCTTTAGGCCAGTCAAGTTGACACATAAAATTATCCGTTACATTGGCCAACTGGATGGCAGGTTCCTCGGCCAATATGGGGCATTCCAGAAGAGGCGGAAGGTTAGAGAGAGAGAGAATTCTTTTATGGCAACAGAATATACTTAAATCTGGTCTGGCCTCTCCTGCCACCTTGTATACTATATATATTACTCTGTAGATATTTAGAGTAGTTGAAGAAACAATGTGTTTTATCACACTTTTAAAACCAGTGTTGCGTCTTTGCATGTTTATTTCCTTGTGCCATCTCTGTCATCTAATCTGGATATTTACATGGGAGTTCAGCTCATATGTGGACTAGTTGGTGGTTTAAATTCCTCTAATAATATATCTTGGCAGATCTTTCCCCTTTCTTCTGTAAACTTACTTAGCTAATGATTTATACAGATCCCACTTAAATGATTTCAAGAGCAGTCTGTCTGTCTATCTAGATAGCTATCTATCTATCTAGATGTCTCTCTCTCTGTCTCTCATAGGCTAATATTTTTAAAAAGTCAGAATAGCTTACATTGGAGAACCACACTAATGAAAGATTAAATGCAAGTAGGCCTGAGATAGACTAGGATGGCAGATATAGAAAAAGAAATAGGCACCAAAGATTCAATTTTTTTTTTCTGTTAAGCTTTAGGTTGTGTCCGTTCTGTCTTCTATGTGGTTTTGGCATGATTCATATGGCAAATGAATTATTTTAGTGAAGCTTTATTTATGACTCACTGTGTATTTTAAATTATATGTAATTTGGTTAACAAATTTCATTTCACATATGTGAAGTCCAGGGCTATTGTTTGAGTAGTTTGAAGAGTTGTTTACTGTTTTGAAGCTATATGACTCTTTTTCTCAAAGCTTAAAATTGAGGTCAGAGGCTCTGATGATTGGTCCGAAGCCAGGTTTGGGGGAATAAATTTTTTCTAAAGTAATAATTGGATAGAATTTGGTAAATGGATTAATATCCATTTTTTAGCTATTTGCATTTTTCTTTTATGAATATTTAAAAAATTGTTTTGACTATATGATATGGATAAGTAGGAGGTATCACTTGGGATACAAAGGTATCCATAAAAGGGTATCTTTTAAGAAATACAGTGCTGTAATAGATGTGGTGTTTTTGGTCCTTGTCGAAAGCTATAGAACTGATCAACTAAGTATACACACATGTAAATGTACTCTATGTAGGTGTGTAAATAAATATGCATATACACACATTGTAAATATGTCTTGGAGGCCAATCACAGTGTCTCATGCCTGTAGTCCCAGAACTTTGGGAGGCTGAGATAGAAGAACCACTGGAGGCAAGGAGTTTAAGACCAGCCTGGACAACATAAGAAGATCTTATCTCTATGGAAAATCACAGAAAATTAGCCTGGTGTGGTGGCATGTGCCTGTAGTCCCAGCTACTTGGGAGGCTGAGGCAGGAGGATCCCTTGGGTCCGGGAGTTTGAGGCTTTAGTGAGCTATGACTGTGCCACTGCACTTCAGCCTGGGTGACAGAGCAAGACCCTGTCTCTAAAAATGAATAAATACATACATACATCTCAGTTTTTTTATTTTTATTTTTTATTTTGAGACAGAGTCTCACCCTGTCACCCAGGCTGGAGTTCAGTGGCATGATCTCGGCCCACTGCAACCTCCGCCTCCCAGCTTGAAGCAATTCTCCTGCCTCAGCCTCCCAAGTAGCTGGGTTTACAGGTGCCTGCCAGCATGCCTGGCTAGTTTTTGTATTTTTAGTAGAGACGGGGTTTCACCATGTTGGCCAGGCTGGTTTCGAACTCCTGACCTCAGGTGATCCGCCCGCCTCAGCCTCCCAAAGTGCTGGAATTACAGGCGTGAGCCACTGTGTCTGGCCACATCTTAGTTTTTTGTATCTTTTTATTGAAGAACAAAATGTACTTCTGCTTCATTTTGTAAATGTACCTGCAAGGGTTTTAAAGTTAGCAACAAGTGACTTCTACAAGCATTGTTTTATTTAATCGTCACCATAAACCTGTAAAGTGGATATTATGATCTACATTTCACAGATGAGGAATTTGGACTATTTAAGACATTTTTAGGGGCCACATAACTGGTAATATGTGGAGAGGAAGTTACCCAGGTCTGTGTGTCTCTTTCCACTACGATTTGACCCATCTGCTGTCTCTGTGTTCTCTTGTGAAGAAAGGGGCCACTTCTTGATATAGGCAGGAGGTGTTCATTAATGGTGAAAGCATAAATCTGTAACTGACTTCTCAGCTACTAGAAAGGCAGAATACGGTGTGGTGAAGTCCTGAGAATCAGCTTGTCTAAGTTTGCATCAGAATCCTGCTCTTAGAAGCTACTTGACCTTGGGCAAGTCATTTTAACTCTGAGCCCCCATTTTCAGGATAATGGGGATGATGATAATATCTGCCTCCAATAGTCGTCGTAGGGATCAAACAGTCAATGCGTGCCTGGCACACAGTGTGGGCTCTCTAAATGTTCGCTGTGTACGTTATTATTATGTGTAAGGGACATCTTGCTAGACAGTGGGAATAGGGGGAAGGTTCCTTCCCAGAAGTCACATCACACAAGTGTTGCCTCCCTAAGGCTCCCTGTTGAAGCCTAAGGGAGCCCTTCTTGAAAGAGGAAACAGAGGCAGCAGCGATGAGGTGGCCGGCCTTCTTCCAGGGGCGAGGCTGCTGCTGTCACAGAACCAATGCTGCTGCAGAGTTGCCAAGGATACATCAGTCTCACCATTTTTCTTGCTGACTAAACTCCTGTGAAAACTCTTGCTTTCCTTGGTTCTCTTACCGTCTGCTTCTCTTAATGTTAGAGTCACCAGAGCATTAGAACTAGAAAAGGAACTTAGACATCTTGGTCCAGTTCTCTAGACTTTCAGATGAGGAAAGAGGTGCAGAGAGGTAAAGTGATTGCCTGAGGTCAAGGAGCTAAGCCGGGCAGATGCGGAGGCAGCAGGATGGTTTCTGGCCTCCAAATTCAGAACTCTTTCCACATAACCATACTTGTAGAGCCTCTTTTGGGAGAATGTAGGAAAGTAACTCTTCCTCATCTTGCAGGGGTCCTTGATATGTTGCACAGGACTGAAGAATCTACTCCAGTAGGTTGGCCAGATTCCACAATGGGATATTGAATCTGGTTTCAGAAATTCCCCTGCTGATTTCCATTAGATGCGCTGTTCTTTCCGACTTCCCCTCCCTAGCAGCGATGCAGTGTTTTTTCGAGCAGCTTGGATTGCCGTCGTATACTGCTCCAAGCTGCCTCCAGTGCTCTGCTGTTCACTAGAACAGAGCTCAGAGGCCAGTCTCTGAGCCTGCAGTACAGGTTAAACATTGGAGAGGCTTTGCTCTCATTTCAGGCATATCTAATGATTGTGGCCCAGTGTGCCAGTTTCTTGTGTATACAATGAAGATACTACATCTCAGAAGTGCAGTGGGAAGAAGCCAGTTACAGATTGTAGGATAATCTAGAAAATACAGAAAATGCTACTCTGGTGTGAGGTCATAATCCAGAAAGACCTATTCTATCCTCTCCTTTAGCTGCAGGCCTGAGAGGTGTGCTGTTTCTTCTCTGTCCTGTTTGATCCTTTGCTCTCTCTGTAGCTTTCCAAGATGTTCTAGAAACAAAGAGAGGTGGCCTTCGCATGTACCATGATGGACAACAGAGCGAGTCTGGGGGACATTGGATCATCCCGAGGGATGACGTAGAGTAGGGAAGGCAGGGATGGGGCAGTCGATGAGCTGAAAACCATCTAGAGATGTTCATGGTTTGGGGGATAAGCCAATCTGTCCAAGAAGCCATGGCGTCTTCCTCCATGACCCATTTCTATACATGTGTACGCACATTTTTCTAGGTAGAAAAGTAAACTTGCAGAAAGAAGTTTTTACTCAGGTATTCAGTGTTCTTTCTAATGAGTTCTTGCTGGGTTTACAGCCAAGTGATAATGCAGCTGTTTTCTTTAAAATAGTTTGAATTGTGTATCCAGAAATCCACACCAGATTCTCTGGCTGTGAACCTGTGGTTTCTTTTTGTTGATGTCATTGTTTGTTTAATCCTGGTAGGACCTCTTCCAGGACAAAGCCACTTGGTACAGCAACGGGGTGGCCAGCCCTAAAACATAGCAGAGTGCAAACATCAGGGGAGTGCCTCGAATTTCGAGCTTGATTCAGAATGGTCAGGATACCTGGGATTATGTTAAAACTTAGGAGGCAAATCTGTTTGTGGGCTCCATTTTTGACTGGTTCCATGTTCTGTTGGATTCAGAACATGGCATGTTGTAGATGGGGGCCACTTTTACTGAGTTTTCCTTTAAATATGTCTATAGAGTGGTTGGAAGTTTGATTTGTTCTGGGACCCACTGTCAGTTAGGCCTGCCCGCCCTCCCACCTTGCCTTCCTGCCTGCCCTCCTTCCCTCCCTCCCTCCCTTCCCTTCCTTCCCGTCCCCTCCGCTCCCCTCCACCCTCCCCTCCCCTTCCTCTCCCCGTCTCCCTCCCCTCCCTGTCCCCTCCCCTCCCCTCCCCCCTCCCCTCCCCTTCCTCTCCCCATCTCTCTCCCCTCCCCGTCCCCTCCCCTCCCCATCCCCCTCCCCTCCCCTTGCCCTCCCCCTCCCCTCCCCTCCCCTCTCTTATGGTCTACGTGGCAATGAAACTTTTCAGGGTGTATGTTTCAGACTCCTGTATTCTCTACTCAATCGTTCAATTAGTGTGGACATTTAATTTCCTTTTTTGGTAGCAAACAGCATTCACTTACTTGCATAAATTGTAGTTATTTTAAAGAAAACAACGATCATATCAACATGTCATTTTAGAATTTTTCACAGTGTCTTTTTTGGAATGGCATCTTGTACATTGATTACAGAAAATCTTGTTATTTTGAACTCTGTTTACTCAGCATACAAGTCCAATTGAAATGTATCTTTTCTACTACTCTTAAAAATTGTGTGGTGCTGGGGTGCGGTGGCTCACACCTGTAGTCCCAGCCCTTCAGGAGGCCGAGGCAGGCAGATCATGAGATCAGGTGATTGAGACCATCCTGGCTAACATGGTGAAACCCCATCTCTACTAAAAATACAAAAAAAAAAAAAAAATTAGCCGGGCTTGGTGACGGGGGCCTATAGTCCCAGCTACTTGGGAGGCTGAGGCAGGAGAATCGCTTGAACCCAGGAGGTGGAGGTTGCAATGACCCGAGATCGCGCCACTGTACTCCAGCCTGGGCGACAGAGTGAGACTACGTCTCAAAAAAATATATATATATTTTATAACTCAGACTTTTAAATAATTTAGATTTGTCATCTTCGAATTACTCTGAATCAAAGAGCACTTAAACCTGTGTAAGAAAGTCACAACACACCTCCAAGATGATTAATATTTTTGTAGATGCTGTTAATTTTTTTTCCTCCTCTTCATTTACCTTTTTAAGATCTATGAGGAGCTGGGCGTTGTGGCTCATGCCTGTAATCCCAGCATTTTGGGAGGCCGAGATGGGTGGATCACCTGAGGTCAGGAGTTCGAGACTAGGCTGGCCAACATGGTGAAACCCCCCAGTCTACTAAAAATACAAAAATTAGCCAGGCCTGGTGGTGTGTGCCTGTAATCCCAGCTACTCAGGAGGCTGAGGCAGGAGAATTGCTTGAACCCAGGAGGCGGAGGTTGTAGTGAGCTTAGATTGCACCATCACGCTCCAGCTTGGGCAACAAAAGTGAAACTCCATCTCAAAAAAAAAAAAAAAATCCATGAGGACAGCAGCACTTTGGAAGGCTGAGGAGAGCAGATAACTTGAGGCCAGAAGTTCAACGCCAACCAGGCCAACAAAAAGAATATCCAAAAAAAAATTAGCCAGGCGTGATCGAGCATGCCTGTGGTTCCAGCTACTCAGGAGGCTGAGAGAGGGGAACAGCTTGAACCCAGAGGCGGAGGTTGCAGTGAGCCGAGATTGCGCCACTGCACTCTAGCCTGGGTGACAGAGTGAGACTTCATGTCAATTAAAAAAATATCCATGAGGACAGGAGTGGTCAGTGTTGTAGGTCTCACATCTGGCTGTTTTTCCATCATCTCCTCACTGATGTGGCCTCAGTGTTGGGGTCTAGTCTTTTGGGCCCCTCGCTGCTCTAAGTGTGGTCCTTAGACCAGCACAGCAGTATCTCCTGGGAGTGGATTAGAAATGCTCACAAGGCTGGGTGAGTGGCTCATGCCTGTAATCTCTGCACTTTGGGAGGCTTAGGTGGGCAGATCACGAGGTTAGGAGTTCGAGACCAGCCTGGCCAGCACGGTGAAACCCCCGTCTCTACAAGAAAAATAAAAAAAATCAGCCAGGCATGGTGGCGCATGCCTGTAATCCCAGCTACTCGGGAGGCTGAGGCAGGAGAATTGCTTGAACCCGGGAGGTGGAGGTTGCAGTGAGCCTAGATCGCAACACTGCACTCCAGTCTGGGTGACAGAGGGAGACTCCCTCACAAAAAAAAAAAAAAAAAAGAGAAAGAAATGCTCCTAGGCCCCGTTGCAAACCCACTGAATCAGAATGTGCATGGAAGCTGGATCCCCCGGTGATGCATTTACCTGTGAAAGGCACTGGTGTAGGAATCCTTGCTTCAGAAACCCAGGGTAACCTTGCTGCCTATTCTGTTCTCCAGTAGCATCAGTGTTGCCTCCTTTGTAACACTGTCCTCATGTCAGGTAATGGTCCATTTATTTGTCTTTCTTTCGTAGCAAACTTAAAGCTCATGAAGGTAGGGATGGTACCTGAGCTCCAAATGGGTTTCTAGTGCCTGGCAAAGTCCTTGCTACGCTGTAGGTATTTGGTATCTTTTTACGGGCATCAAATTGTGCTATTTTCACAAGAGGAAAGATTAAGGAAAACAACAGGTATTCCCTTCCCTCTGAAACAATAAAAATGCTTTATTTGATAGACATGCCAAGTATTTTAGATCGTTAACATAAGCACATGTATCCTAACAAAAAGCTTTTGAGAGTAGTAAATATGTATTCATTTCAAAGATAGAAATCAGCACCCAAAAACTAAAAACTAAAAAAAAAAAAAAAGCTCTGATAGAATACATGAAATCTCAAGCAGAATTGGTGCCAAATTTTCAGTTTTGTTGTCACTTTTTCACAGACGGGAAGTGGAAGACTCTTGATATGATTTGGCTCTATGTCCCCACCCAAATTTCATCTCTAATTGTAATCCCCGTGTGTCAAGGGAGGGACCTGGTGGGAGGTGATTGGATCATGGGGGTGGTTCCCCATGCTGTTCTCATGAGAGTGAGGGAGTACTCACAAGATCTGATGGTTTCGAAGTGGTACTTCCTCCTTAGTTCTCTCTCCTGCCACCATGTAAGACGTGCCTTGCTTCCCTTTGTACTTCATCCTGAAATCATCACAGTCTAGGGGTTTGTATTTCATTTGCTAGGCCAAGGGGTAACCATTGAAAATATTTTTGCATAGCAAAGGATTGAGGCGGAACGTTGGGAAGATGAGGGATGATTCCTGTGGTGGTGTGTGGGATGGGGATGGATTAGGCAGTTTCAGAATAGAGACCAGTTGGCCACCTGGCATCTGATTGTGAAAGTCCTGGCTGGAGGGGAGGGGCCCTAGGCAAGCCAATTTACCTTTTTTTTTAAAGTTTTAATTTTTAGAAATAGCATCTTGCTCTGTCGCCCAGGCTGGAGTGCAGGGGCGAGATCACAGCTCATTGTAGCCTCAAACTCCTGGGCTTAAGTGATCCTCCTTCCTCAGCCTCTGGAATAGCTGCGACTACAGGCATGCCACCATGCATGGCTAATTTTAAAATTTTTTTGTAGAGATGGGGTCTCAGTATGTTGCCCAGGCTGGTCTTGAACTCTTGGGCTCAAGCCATCCTCCCACTTTTCTTCCCAAAATGCTGGATTGCAGGTGTGAACCACCATGCCCAACCCAAGCAGGTTGACCTTGCTGGATACATTGAGAAGGAAGAATCAGCAGAGCTCTGTGAGTCATAGGAGGTCAACAGGAGGGAGGCAAGTTTTTAGAGTCTCATTTAATCTGGCAGAATACTGGGACCATTGACAGAAATAGAGAAGCAAAGAAGAAAGGCAAGACATGGTGCTGTTCATTTGGACACTTCTTTCCTTCCAACAGGATATCTGACGACAGAATTAATTAACATGACCCCACAGGCCTGTGAGAATGAGGCCAAGCCTGAAAGCACTCAGCCCATAGGCCTGCAGCTCTGTGATAGAAAGCAGAGCCTGCTGCTCCGATGCTGGGTTTGCTTCTGTTAGTGATGCCTGTGGGTGTCAGATGTGGAATGGGAAGGAGAGAGGGCATGATGGAGACGATACTTTTTATCGTCATGCAGAGCTGGTTGACTTAGAGATGAGAGGTCGCGTGTTACACTGGTGGGTTACTGCTAGCATTGCTGAGATGCACTGCAGTCATTGGCACGAATGTCACCTGTGAGGCAGGACATCATCATAGTCTAGATATTTCAGGTGGACCAAATGGGGCACACACTTATTGTCAGTGTGAGTGGGGAACTCACTTTCTGCAGTTCTGGCTTCTAGAACAATGTTTTTCACTGGATAGACTGTGACGATTTCAGGATGTTCTTTCCTTCTGTTTTCTTTCCTTCTTCCTTGCCTTCTTTCTTTCTTTTTTCTTTTTCTTTTGTTTTTCGTTTTTGAGTCAGTTCTGTCACCCAGGCTGGAGTGCAGTGGCCTGATCTGGACTCACTGCAGCCTTGAAACTTCTGAGCTGAAGTGATCCTCCCACCTCAGCCTCCCAAGTAGCTGGGACTACAGGCACGTGCCACTATGCCTGGCTTATTTAAAAAAACTTTTTTTTTTTTTCTTTGTGGAGATGGGGTCTCTCTCGCTCTGCTACCCAGACTGGTCTCAAACTCCTGGGCTCAAGCGATCCTCCTGCCTTGATGTCCCAAAGTGCTGGGATCGCAGGTGTGAGCCACTGCACTTGGCGCCTTCTTTCTTTAAATTATTTATATTGTATTTTTACATCTGCAGCTGTACTTCCTCACTTATCCACTCATTCACCAACCCCTTTAGGACTTGTCTTTTGACCAACCATTGCACTGAAACTGTTTCTTTAAAGACTGACAATGATTCTTGAGTTGCCAAACATCATAGCCTTTGCAGAATGCAGAGTCCCCATGACTATTCTGAAACATTGGGCCCTGTTGACCACTTCTTGACCACCACCCCCTTCTTAAAACTCAGATTCTTTAATTATGACATTGCTTAAGTACATTTGCCTCCCTCCTTCCCTAGGGGATCTTTCTTTCTTTCTGTTTTTTTGTTGTTGTTGTTGTTGTTGTTGTTGTTGTTGTTTTTGTGGCGGAGTCTTGTTCTGTCGCCTGGGATGGAGTGCAGTGGTGCAATCTCAGCTCACTGCAACCTCCGCTTCCTAGGTTCAAGCGATTCTCATGCCTCAGCCTCCCAAGTAGCTGGGATTACAGGCGCACACCAACACGCCTGGCTAATTTTTTTTTTTTTTTTTTTTAGTAGAGATGGGGTTTCGCTATGTTGCCCAGGCTGGTCTTGAACTCCTGGCCTCAAGTGATCCACCCGCCTTGGCCTCCTAAAGTGCTGGGATTACAGGTGTGAGCCACTGCACCTGGCCTGGGATTCTTTCTTACCTCCTTTGCTGACTTCTTCCTCCTTGTGTTAGTCTGTTCTCACACTGCTATAAAGAACTACCCGAGACTGGGTAACTTATAAGAAAAGAGGTTTAATTGGCTCATGGTTCTGCAGGTTGTACTGCAAACATAGAGGCTTCTACTTCTGGGGATGCCTCAGGAAGCTTCCAGTCATGGCAGGAGGAGGAGCAAAGTGTCTCACGTGCTCCTCAGGAGCAGGAGCCAGAGCGCGAGTGAGGGAGGAGATGCTGCACACTTGTAACAACCAGATCTCACGAGAACTCACTATCAGGAGAACAGCGCCAGTGGCATGGTGCAAAACCATTCATGAGAAACTGCCCTCCATGATCCAATCACCCCCCACCAGGCCCAACCTCCAACACTGGGGACCACAATCCAACATGAGATTTGGTGGGGACACAGATCCAAACCATATCACTCCTACTTTTTTCTTTTTTCTTTCTTTTTTTTTTATTTTTATTTTTTATTTTGAGATGGAGTCTCACTCTGTTGCCCAGGCTGTAGTGTAGCGGCACGATCTTGGCTCACTGCAACCCCTGCTGCCCAGGTTCAAGTGATTCTCCTGCCTCAGCCTCCCAAGTAGCTGAGATTACAGGGGCCTGCCACCGGGCCCAGCTAATTTTTATATTTTCAGTAGAGACGCGGTTTCACCATCTTGGCCAGGCTTGAACTCCTGACCTTGTGATCCACCCGCCTTGGCCTCCCAAAGTGCTGGGATTACAGGTGTAAGCCAGCACACCCAGCCATCACTCCTGTTTCTTAGCTGGGGACATTTAAAACAATTTGATACCCTGTCTCCTTTGCTTTCCAAATGTCCATCTCTGGAATCCCCCTTGGTTTGTCTCTCACTTTAATTTGGAGGACATTCAGGGCAAAATCTCCAGCCTTCATGTCTCTCTAAAGCAGTGGTCTCCAAAGTGGGTGGACAAGATGGTCGATTGGGATGCAGAAAGAAAATATTAGCACTTACGCTTATAATTTGATCTTTTAGAATGAGGAGGAAGTTAAGAATCATGAGTATTGTTTTGGATTGACAGTTTGTCAGGCAGACGGTCACAAGCCTGTGACTCATTCCCAGGGACCTGTGGACCCCCCAAGAATTCTCGCTCCTCTGCCTTGAGCTTAAGAAGACAGTGGTGGTTTGCATGTGGCTGGTTAAGTGGATTTGTGAGTTACATCCCCTAGTGTTACCTAAACCAACCTTCACAAAATAGACCAAGAATTTAAGAAGATTCCTGGAAGGAAACCATGGCTTGAAGATAATATTAAAAATGCAAGCGCATGCACACAACAGGATAATGAAAGAGCTCAGATTTCTACTCCTGGGAGTTCTTTGTGAGTCATGTTACAGGGATAAAACAATTTAGTAACAATACAAATACAAGTGAAATATTCAGTTTCATTGATCTCACTTAAAATACTCTCTTATTCATAACATTTTTCTAGTGAAAGCAAAAATGTGAATTGCATTGTTCCTAAGTAAAATACAGTTTATCTATGTTGTTTCTTTGATCGAATTATTTAAAATTTTAAGGCTGTGTAAGTTTTAAATTTATGTAAGATATGAGTGCAGTGGTATCTCTGTTATAAATCGGTGTATCTATATTGGGGGTTTTGTACCTGAGTATTTTGTACTG
The DNA here is from genome assembly GCF_028878055.3 of Symphalangus syndactylus. Classification (NCBI taxonomy): domain Eukaryota; kingdom Metazoa; phylum Chordata; class Mammalia; order Primates; family Hylobatidae; genus Symphalangus; species Symphalangus syndactylus. Next base: position 19,887,853 of record NC_072432.2, on the reverse strand, counting down.
AAGGTGTTAGGTAACAGGGGTACCTTAATGGCACCGGTTCCGGGTTCTTCTCCCCTCCTTGACCGGGCACTGTCTGAACCCGCCAAAGGAGGGCCAATCAGAAAGAAGCATCTCCCGCCTTCCCTTGGGCCAGCCCCATGTAGGCCCAAGGGATATAAAACCCAGCATACCAGCAGCTCTCTCTCTTCCCTTCTCCTCTCTTCTCTTCCTTCTCTGCTTGATACCGCCAATAAAGATCTCTTGACCGCGACCGGTGTAGTCTGATCCTTGCCTGGCCTCTTTCAGAAGGGAGCACACAGTTAACACAGTTTGGAGACTATTATTCTAGAGCAGTGGTCCCTAACCCTCTTGGCACCAGGGATTGGCTTCATGGATGACAGTTTTTCCACTGACTAGAGGAGGGGGAGGATGATATCAGGATGATTCATGTGCATTACATTTATTGTGTACTTTATTTTTATTATTATTACATTATAATATATAATGACATAATTCTACAACTCACCATAATGTAGCATCAGTGGGAACCCTGAGCTTGTTTTCCTATAACTAGATGGTCCTACTTGGGGGTAATGGGAGATGGTGACAGATCATCAGGCATTAGATTTTCATAAGGAACACACAACCTAGGTTCCTTGCATACACAGTTCACAATAGGGTTCATGCTCCTATGAGAATCTGTTGCCACCAATGATCTGACAAGAGGTGGAGCTCAGGCGGGAATGCTCACTTGCCTACCACTCACCTTCCTGGTGTGCGGCCCGGTTCCATGGCCTGGTACTGCTGTTCTGTAGATTCGGCTCTGTATTTCTAGAGCTTTGTAGACAAATCCGTGCTAGTGTCTGGCTTGGTCCTGTGCATGTCAGCCAGTGAGCACACCTGCATGCCATCTATCTCAGAATGGAGAGCTGGAGTGTCTGGCAGAAAAGGAACCACATCTCTGCGAGTGACACAGAGCCCCAAAACCCAGCCTGGGGAAAGGGGCAGAGAGAGGCCGTGGAACCAGCTCCAGAACACTTTCAAGTGCATCTTGGTTTCTTGCATGGACTGGGGATGCCTTTGTTAATATGTGCCAGTCTGGGGCACTTGCAGGAGGTGACGGCCACCTTGACTCTGTATGCTGAATCCCTCCTGTCACTCACCCGTGTTGCAGTCCCCCCGGCCAATAACACAAGCCCAGGGGAGGTCCCTGGACACATCGCCAAAATTCCTGGCTGGTTCTGTATGTGCCCATGTTGGGTTCCCAGCCCAGTTCCAGCTCTAGGCTTGCAGGTCTCTCACTAGCAACCATGCCTCCAGCCCTTTGGTGGATTAGCACCTGCCGCCTCCAGTTCTGAATCTGACCTCTCCTTCTAGGCCTCCAGCCTGGATCTACCCAGTTGTGTATTCAGATCGTTAGAGGCCCAAAGCACTGAAACATTGCAGAGCACGTTGCCTTTCTTCTTTATTTAAAGAACTAAATTAAGCATTTTAAACCATATAATAAATGTAAAGAGATCCAACAAAGTTCTGTTTCTGCCATTATTACTATATCATGGCTGTTTCAGAATGATCAAATAGGATATATATTTTTTTTCTTTTCAAAAAGTCTCTCTCTCTCTTTTGTTGTCTCTATTTTGCTGCTAAGCCACCAGTTCTCGATTGGTTCACTCCCTCTTCCTGCTACAGATTGTCTTGGGGGTTCTATTCATGAGGCTTCTGGAGACCTAAACCCCACTCCGGCCAATGCCCCATAACGGGGTAGATGCTCGGCTGACATCATTAACTCAGCCCCTCAAAGATTATGCCCATTTTCCTCCTTCCCCACCCACGTGGTGTCCTCCTTGGTACCTTTGCTAATGTCATTACCAGGATCCCAGTTATCTACGTAAAAAATCAAAGGTGGAATCTCCACCTATTCATCCAATCATCCATGCAGTCAACAAATTGGTATTAAATGCTAACAGTAATATTGGCTAACATGTATTAGGCAAGCACAGCTGCCAGCTTTTGTATTTGCATTATCTTACATCCTCACAGCAACTCTGCAAGGAAGGTATTGTGATAGTCTACTTTTTATTTATGTATTTATTTTTAGACAGGGTCTTGCACTGTTGCCTAGGCTGGAGCGTAATGACACCATCATGGCTCATTGCAGCCTCGACCTCCCGGGCCCAAGTGATTCTCCCACCTCAGCCTTCCAAGTAGCTGGGACTACAGGCATGCACCACCTTGCCTGGCTAATTTTTTAAGAAATGTTTTGTAGGGCCGGGCACAGTGGCTCACACCTGTAATCCCAGGACTTTGGGAGGCTTAGGCGGCCAGCACTTTGGGAGGCTTAGATGGGTGGATCACCTGAGGTCAGGAGTTCGAGACCAGCCTGACCAACATGGAGAAACCCCGTCTCTACTAAAAATACAAAATTAGCCGGGTGTGGTGGCGCATGCCTGTAATCCCAGCTACTCGAGAGGCTGAGGCAGGAGAATCGCTTGAACCTGGGAGGTGGAGGTTGCTGTGAGCCGAGATCACGCCATTGCACTCCAGCCTGGGCAACAAGAGTGAAACTCAATCTCAAAAAAAAAAAAAAAAAAATGTTTTGTGGAGATGAGATGTAGTCTCCCTACGTTGCCCAGTCTGGTCTTGAACTTATGGGCTCCAGCAATACTTCTGTCTCAGTTTCCCAAAGTGCTGGGAGTACAAGCATGAGCCACTGCACCAAGACCGATGACCCCCTTTTAACAGATGAGAAACCTGACCATTGCAGAGGTGAGGGGACCTCCACAGGGCCACCCAGGAAGTAAATGACCGAGTGGAAGTCGCTTTACCTCTGTGGTGATTTGCACCAGTTCAGTTTGACTTTAGAGACCACAAGCTGAAGCTCTACACTCGATTGACTATTTTCAGGTGCTATGTGAACACGGTGGGTAGAGACGAATAGCACATGAGCCCCGCGCTGGGGAATGTGCAGTCTAGTGGGTGCCCAGAGGCACGAGCAGAAGACAGCCGCCCTTTAAGAAGTGCCGTATGCTTCAAGGGCATAGGGAAGTGTGCCTGCCCCTGGGAAGGGGCTTTCACGGAGAAACTCTTTTGAACGGAGCCTCAAAGAGCAAGAAGCAATTGTCTGGGTGGGTGTGGGAGCACGAGGAGTCCTCAGAAGGCACCTGAGTGAGGCTGTGGGTGTGGAACAGCATGGCATGGGCAGGGAACAGCATGGTGGCTGATGCAGGATGAGGGGAGCATTCCTCTTCTTGTTCCACTTCCTGGGTCTGCAGTTATAGAGTCCTGCATAGCATACCTCGTGTCTTTCCCTTCCTTTCCTTTCCTTCTTCTGAATCCTGCATTGCCCCCGCTGGCCTTATCTCTGGACAATTGCAGCAGCCTTTTCTCTCCACTTCTTCTCATCCATCATGTATTACATAAGCCAATTTAATCATGTAGCTTGCTTTTATCATCTTGTTGTCTCCATTAAAGAGTGACTCTCCATTGCCTATGGAATGTGGTCAGACCACTGAGTCCGGTGCTCCAGGCCTTCTGTATTTGGGGGTCAGTCTGTATTTCCTGCTGGATCTTTCATGACATGTCTGTCTCTTCCCACTGGAGCGAACAAAAATAACTTTCTCTTCTCTCCATCTACTACTCTTTTTCCCTGTACCCTTTTCTTTCCCTACCTGTCAAAAATCTTGACCATCTTTCAAGCTCACTCCAGTGTTACGCAAACATGAAGTCTTCCGGACCAGACCAGTCACGGTTGTCTCTCCATGCTCTTAGATGCCTTCACTGTCATAGGGACCGTGGGCTGCACCACCCTTGTCATGGTTCACACTCCTTAAAGCGAGAGGTTGGGTCTCTTCTCTGGATCCATCTCCATGAGTTCCCACCAAGATTCACAGAGTGGCTTTGAGTTTCAAAAGCCACTTTTGAACCTCCTTGTTGCCCTGGCTCAGGTGGAATTCTTTAGAAAAGTGTCCACTCTGAGCCAGGGTGGAATCTTTTAGAAAAGTGTCTGCTCTAAGCTTTTCCCCTTGGCCTCCCCTTGGGCGTTTTTCCTTCAGCAGAAAACCCAATGATGTCATCTCCTCTGGGGAGGAAAATATTGCTCTGTGGAACCTCGCAGGGCCTTTTGGCACAGCCAGAATTCCCTGGTGAGAGGTTTCCTAAAGGTTTAGTCATTCAGACCTGGCTGTGTGATCCAGATCTGTCCTGTCTTGAGATAATTCTTAAGGCTATGATTTGCTTGTCAACATCATCTATAACTAGTTTGACTAACAGATGTTTAGGAATTGGGCATCTAGGCTGTACCAATGTATTTGGACTAAAATATGACCCTCCCTCCCTCCCTCCCTTCCTTCCTTCCTTCCTTTTTTTTTTTTTTTTTTTTTTAATATAGCTTTAATGGGAGACTGGAGCCTGCTGTTTCTGGCCCCTGGTCTCCCAGGTGACAGTATTTGGTGTACAAAGCTAGTGACTCTGCAATTGTTGAATTAGCTACAGATTAACTCCTCTGAGAACTTGGTTTCAGGTGAGAGTGAAACATGTACTTTGTATGCAGAAGTCTTACTGTTCAAACAGGACTTATTAACTAGAAGAAACTTCACTTTGTACTTGAAAAATGGAATGTAAATCATAAAAGATTGTACCATTTAAGCCCCACTAGAAAGAGAAAAGCAAAAGTCATGGAGAACCACATCCTGTTCATATGGACACCAGCCTAAGAAGAATGCAGGAGTGTGTGGAGAGGGTCCCATGGGGAACCCCAGGAATGGCCAATGGTGGGAAATTAGGTTCTGGGAAATTTGTGTATTGTTTTGAAAAGTATTATTTTACCTGGAGAAATTGAACAACTGACATCAGCAAACATGTATTTATTATTGTATTGAATGGCCAGCATTCTGTGGGGGCATTGGGCTTTTTTCTTTATTTTATTTTCATAGGTTTTGGGGAACAGGTGGTGTTCGGCTACATGAATAAGTTCCTTAGTGGTGATTTCCGAGATTTTGGTGCACCAATCATCTGAGCAGTGTACACTGTACCCAGTGTGTAGTCTTTTATCCTTTACCCATCCCCACACTTTCCCCCAAGTCCTCAAAGTCCATTGTGTCATTCTTATGTCTTTGCATCCTCATAGCTTAGCTCCCACTTATGAGTGAGAACATACGATGTTTGGTTTTCCATTCCTGAGTTACTTCACTTAGTATGATGGTCTCCAGTTCCTTCCAGGTTGCTGAAAATGCCATTATTTCATTCCTTTTTATGACTGAGTGGTATTCCATGGTATATATATACCACAGTTTCCTTATCCACTCGTTGATTGATGGGCATTTGGGCTGGTTCCATATTTTTGCAATTGTGAATTGTGCTGCTATAAATATGCATGTGCAAGTATCTTTTTTTTGTATAATAACTTATTTTCCTCTGGGTAGATATCCAGTAGTGGGATTGCTGGATCAAACAGTAGATCTACTTTTAGTTCTTCAAGGACTCTCCACACTGTTTTCCGTAGCGGTTGTACTAGGTTTACATTTCCACCAGCAGTGTAGAAGTGTTCCCTTTTCACCACATCCCCACCAACATCTACTATTTTTTGATTTTTTGATTATGGCCATTCTTGCAGGAATGAAGTGGTATCACATTGTGGTTTTGATTTGCATTTCCCTGATCATTAATGATATTGAGCATTTTTTTCCTGTGTTTGTTGGCCATTTGTATACCTTCTTTTGAGAATTGTCTATTCATATCCTTAGCCCACTTTTTGATGGGATTGTATTTTTTTGTTTTTCTTGCTGATTTGTTTGAGTTCCTTGTAGATTCTGGATATCAGTCCTTTGTCAGATGTATAGATGGTGAAGATTTTGTCCCACTCTGAGGGTTGTCTGCTGATTATTTCTTTTACTGAGCAGAAGCTTTTTAGTTTAATTAAGTCCCATCTATTTATCTTTGTTTTTGTTTCATTTGCTTTTGGGTTCTTGGTCATGAAGTCTTTGCTTAAGCCAATGTCTAGAAGGGTTTTTTTGATGTTATTTTCTAGAATTTTTATGGTTTCAGGTCTTAGATGTAAATCCTTGATCTATCTTGAGTTGATTTTTGTATAAAGCGAGAGATGAGGATCTAGTTTCATTCTTCTAAATGTGGCTAACCAATTATCCTAGCACATTTGTTGAATAGGCTGTCCTTTCCCCACTTTATGTTTTTGTTAGCTTTGTCGAAGATCAGTGGCTGTAAGTATTTGGCTTTATTTCTGGGTTCTCTGTTCTGTTTCATTGGTCTATGTGCCTATTTTTATACCAATACCATGCTGTTTTGGTGGCTATGGCCTTATAGTATAGTTTGAAGTCAGATAAAATGATGCCTCCGGATTTATTCCTTTTTCTTCATCTTGCTTTGGCTGTGTGGACTGTTTTTTGGTGCCATATAAATTTTAGGATTGTTTTTCTAGTTTTGTGAATAATGATGGTGGTATTTTGATGGGAATTGCATGCTTTTGGCAGTATGATCGTTTTCATAATAATGATCCTACCTATCCATGAGCGTGGGGGTGTTTCCATTTGTTTGTGTCATCTTCGATTTCTTTTAGCAGTGTTTTGTAGTTTTCCTTGTAGAGGTCTTTTACCTCCTTGGTTAGGTATATTCCCAAATATTTTATTTTTTTGCAGCTATTGTAAGAGGGGTTGAGTTCTTGATTTGATTCTCAGCTTGTTCACTGTTGGTGTATAGCAGAGCTACGGATTTATGTACATTAATTTTGTATCCTAAAACTTTGCTGAATTCATTTATCAGAAGTGTGCTTTTTAATTTTAAGTCCTTGACGAATTAGAACCATAATCCATCTCTTTTACTTTATAGTGAAGACAGTGAGTCCCAGGAAAATTAAACACCCACTGTTTACCACAAAGTCATTGGCTGAGCTAGGATCAGCACATGGTACTCCAGGACACAGAAGTCCTAGATGAAATTTAAGTTGGATACAAACAATCTTTTTAGCCGGGCACAGTGGCTCACGCCTGTAATCCCAGCACTTTGAGAGGCCAAAGCTGGAGGATCACTTGAGCCCAGGAGTTGAGGACCAGCCTAGGCAACATAGCAAGACTCCCATCTGTGAAAGAACGAGACTCTGTCTCAAGAACAAAAACAAAAAAAAAACAAAAAAGCCCAACAATTTCTTATCAGGAGAAGATTATCTAGTATTGGAATGAGGAACTATAGTGTCTTGTCTGGAGAACTTGGAAAATACGTCTGTACAGGGACAGTTGTAGCTCTATCTAGAGAAGGCAATGGATGGGCTGATTTCCCAAGCTCTTCGGCTGGGATGGTTCCAATGATATGAGTTTGGTTTTTCCTTAGTGTGTGACGTAAAAGAAATTGTCCTGGCAAATGTATGATTTGATACTTGTCATTGTTAAAATAGCATATCCCATTTTTTGTCAGCTATGTTTTAGGATAAACAGCAAAGATGATGCTTTTTTCTTGGTAGGAAAATCCCTTAAATTTTGATCAGACGTTGTCAGTGAGTGAATAGGGTTGAGTGTCCCTGTGTGTTTCTGCCACACTCTGTGCTTTGGCTTTGCTCATTCAGGTAGCACTTCACCTTTGACGTTTCTTTGGTTTTGTGTGTGTGTTTTTTTTTTGTTGTTTGTTTGTTTGTTTGTTTATTTATTTATTTATTTATTTATTTTGAGACGGAGTCTTGCTCTGTCACCAGGCTAGAGTGCAGTGGCGCAATCTCAGCTCACTGTAACTTCCGCCTCCCGGGTTCAAGCGATTCTCCTGCCCCAGCCTCCTGAGTAGCTGGGATTACAGGTGTGCACCACCATGTCTGGCTAATTTTGTATTTTTAGTAGAGATGGGGTTTCACCATGTTGGCCAGGATGATCTCGATGTCCTGACCTCGTGATCCGCCCACCTCGGCCTCTCAAAGTGCTGGGATTACAGCATGAGCCACCGCGCCCAGCTGTGTTTTAATCTTTTTGAGGCCTGTGTGAGTGTAATTGTACTAGCCAGATTTAGGATAATCAGGACATGAAGATAGCCAAGTTGCCTGTCAGCACTCTGGGATGGTTTTTATGTGTCTTCAGTGTAAACAGTTTCTTCACCCTGGAAGCACGTATATTTCTTTTTGTCTTTGCACGCTTAGAGAGCAGGAAGTTGAACTTGATTATCCCAGGTTCTGGTTAGTGTCTTGTGAGTGCAGATTCTTAAAGTGATGCCTGAACCCTAAGACTTATGTAAGTACGTAACTGACAAGCTAACAAGGGTATATTGATTTTATTTGGAAAAGTAGCAATACATTTTAAGGGATAATTAAGGATAAGTAAAATGTGATTGTCCAGGAAGAGAAAATTGGATTTCCTCACTAAAGCCATTGACGCCATTGTCTAAGAAGTAGGTCATAAATGTGTGATGACTCGGAGGAGGAGAGATAATGACCATGCTGGTGACGATGGTGATAATGGTCATAGCATATTCTACTTGATGACTACACATATTTCTGTTGCTGTGCATATTTATTCTCAGACTTTATAACAACACAAAGAAGTGGGTATTGAGTCTCCAATTTACTGAAGAGGGATCTGAGACTCAGAAAGGCCCAGTAGGCCGGGCGTGGTGGCTCTTGCCTGTAATCCCAGCACTTTGGGAGGCCAAGGCAGGCAGACTGCTTGAGTCCTGGAGTTTGAGACCAGCCTGGGCAACATGGCAAAACCACAGCTCTACAAAAAATACAGAAATTAGCCGGGCGTGGTAGCATGCATTTGTGGTCCCAACTATTAGGGAGGCTGAGGTGGGAGGATAGCTTGAGCCCAGGAGGTCAAAGCTGCAGTGAGCAATGATCATGCTACTGCACTCCAGCCTGGGTGACAGAGCAAGACCTTGTCTCAAAGAAAAAAGAAAAAGAGGCCCAGTAGCTTGCCAAAACTGAAATTAAAATCGAGGTTTCTTGAATTGAAGCCTTTTTTTTGGAATATCACATTGCTTCCTAACACAAACATGCTTTACAATTCCTGCATTTAAAAAAGCTAACCAACAAAAATAAGCGAGTCACACATAGATTTAAAAGACTACCAGGAACATTTGGGCTGCTGGGCAGCTAGACTTTGTCCTGGTCACATCAGCCATTAGGCTGGGAGCTGATGTTCAGATCAGTTGCCTCCCCTACAAAGAGGTCTGTTGAGGATAAGCCCTCGCTGAGAAATTCTTCACAACTCAGGCAGGCTTTCTTGGAACTAATTGGAGATTTAAGCTGGTAGTTCCTGAAATTTAAGGTCATCAGAACCACCCAGAGGGCTTGTGAAAATGCAGATTGCTGGGCCCCATCCCCAGATGCTGGGGCCTGAGACTCTGCATTTCTGGCACTCAGTGATGTCGGGTCTTCTGGCCTGGAGGCCACACATTGAAAAATACGGATTTAAGCTGCCTCCGCCTGGGGTCTCCATTCTGACCCTGCAATTGTTTCTCAAATGCAATGACCAAGTACAGTTCCTATGAGGGCTCAATCTGGACCACTGTATTTGTCTGTTTTCACACTGCTGATAAAGGTATACCCGAGACTGGATAATTTATAAAGAAAAAGAGGTTTAATAGACTCAGTTCTACATGGCTAGAGAGGCCTCACAATCATGGCAGACGGTGAATGGCACATCTTACATAGTGGCAGACAAGAGAGAATGAGAGCCAAGCGATAGGGGTTTCCTTTTATAAAACCATTAGATCTCATGAGACTGATTTACTACCATGAGAACAGTATGGGGGAACCACCCCCATGTTCAATTATCTCCCACTGGGTCCCTCCCACAACACGTGGGAATTATAGGAGCTACAATTCAAGATGACATTTGGATGGGGACACAGCCAAACCATATCAGTCACGAAAGCCAGTCTTCAGTGACCTGCCATCTCGATCCTTCGGACACTCCATGGAGGCTTCTGGATGCAGCATCTGTGCTGCTCAGGGCCATTCCTCTTCTCATTGGCTGACGTGCTCTGTGGCATCTGTCACAAGTTTTAATTGAAGGTCAGCAGTGGCAGGTAAGCCACCAGCATCATCAGCTTCTTTCAGCCTTTTGGAACAAGAGTGAAATTGGCCAAGGTCACTGCTATGACAAAGGGTTGCTTGGATGGAGCCCTTCCAAGCACGGGTATTTATAGATCCAAACATTTATGGAAGCCCCATTGTGAATTAATGCACGGTGGCGTTCTCCCACCAAACCTGGAGAAAGTCTTCCAAACATTTTTGGAAAACGTTTTAAATATTTTAAAAATTGTTTGTATTCTGTTTCTTAGTAATAGCAGTCTAACACAAAACTATAGCATTTCTGTCATGGCTAAAGAAAGTCGATTCCAGTCCACTGAAGCTGAAGACATCTGGCCTCCTCAGCTGTAATCCCAGATACTTGGGCGGCTAAGGCAGGAGAATCACCTGAACGTGGGAGGCAGAGGTTGTAGTGAGCCAAGATCGCACCACTGCACTCCAGCCTGGGCGACCGAGCAAGACTTCCTCTCAAAAAAAAAAAAAAAAAAAAAAACCTGAAGAAGGGAGGTGGATGCATACACGAAAAGTTTGCTTCATCTGGTTAGGAAATCTACTCCCTTGTTAAAAACAATACCCATTCTCCAAAACTAGTACCAAGAGAAGATCCAGGATTAGCCTGACCCACAGGCCACCTGCAGCCTTGAAAGTAAGTTGCTGTGTCCCGAGCTGCAGAGAACCACCACCTTCCTGCTGCCCCCTCACCAGACCTAGGCTGTTGCTCAACTCTTGTCTGTTGTTAAAATCATTTCATGAAAGAAAAAAAACCCAAAAAACTTAACATCATAAAAAATACGGGGTGGATGTAATCTCGTAAAAAAGAGCAGTCTTTTAAGTAAATAAATGAAAACAAAGCTCCAAGTCCCTCATGTTCCCATACTTATTTTTTTGATTTCATCACTGACAGGTGAGAGCTTGTCTGGCCTGGGAGCGGCTTTGGAGAAGTGCTTTTCTAGGTTGCTTCTCCTGCTGATAAGGACGATGACTCACAGGAAGGCTGCTCTGAAACCCCTCACAGGAGAATGGGGACCATGGTTTTATTTTCTTGGTTACCTCTCACTCGGGGCATCTTCCCATTAGCGGTTTTGACTTGATTCACTCTGGGCTTGAGGCTCCTCCTTGGTAAGTTGGATAGTTGGAAATGATCTCTGAGTCCCATGCTCTGGTTTTATGGGTTCCTTTCCTTTTAAGGGAAAACAAACTTCTCTGCAATGTTTAGAGAGGTTGTGATGGTAAATAACCGAAAATTAATAAGCAATGACTGAGGAGTAGCCAGCCCACGATCACTTTCCTAGAATATGCTCTGACTCCCAAAATAAGCAGGCAGAAACAACAGTGTGGAGCCCCTCTCATAATATCCTGCATAAAAATTCGGGGAGACTTGGAGCTCAAAACGCATTGACTTCTTAGTTGTCTCCACTTGTTCTGGGTTAGGTGATGGATCCACAGTGACTTAGCAGCTTTGATGACAGCCGGGGCTTCTGGAGGCTTGGCTGCATATTAAAACCACCTGGGTCTATTCCAGATGGATTAAATCAGGCTCTCTGGGACTGGGGTCCGGACATCATTAAAAATAAAAAAAGTCTCCCCAGGTGGCTTCATATGCAGCCAGAGTTGAGATTTATTGGACCAGACTAACAAACACAGCTGGAAGAAGAGGGCAGAGAGGACTCCTTAGAATGTGCAGATGGAGTGGCTCATGCAGGCTGCAGTGGAATTCCTTTTCTTCTTGTAATAAAGCAACTCCTATTTACATATCATTTTAGAAAAATATTTTCCCCCTTCTCTTATTTGATGCTCAAGAGAGAATAATTGAGTTTGCCTTAGCATCTCTGTAGATTTGTTTTTTTTAGATGTATGACCTGTCATCAATAAACCCAGAGAGATAAATTAGGGAATGGCTGTGCTATAGAAAGCACTTACTGATGTATTAAAGATTCTGCCTTCAGGCTCTTGTAAATAGTGCCTTTCTCGGTGATTTGGGTTTAAAAATTTAAGAATATATTTACACGCAGCTTTGCGGGAGCACATGAATATTAAGTGAAGGAGTGCCTAGCTAAGTTGTGTTGAAATGAGTTGGTAGATCATAGATAATATAAAGTAAGTGAATATTTCCAAGAGAGTGGAAGAACTTGGATGGCTCAGTAATTATGGAAATTGGCAGGGCATTTGGGGACCCCAGCTGCTCTTTGTCCCTTTGTCCCATAAATGGGTGACAGTCTGCAAGGCACGGAGCTCTGCCAGATGTTTGTGATAGTGGTTGGGTGGGGAGAATTTCAGAGCTGGTTTGGCCACAGGAAGATGACGAGCTTGTTAAGAATAATGATCAGACACCCTGCATATTCGCTGACTGCATGCTTAGCAAATTTGCAAACTAGCTTCATCCCTAAGGGCTTTTAGTCACAGAATTTAAATAAGAGGCACACCCATGACAGTGTGCTGGAAAACAAAGAGAAACCCTGCTCTCAGTAAGTGCTCACTAATTGTTTTTGGATTTGTGACAAATAGGGAACAAATATTGAGTCGGTACTTGGGTGATTTCTTTTCTTTCTTTTTTCTTTTTGTGAACTGACCTGGAGCCTTGGTCTCCAGGAACTTTCTGTTCCTGGCATGCAGATCTCCTGCCCCACCACCTGCACCTGCTCAACGCTCTCCCACATCCTGCAGAGGAAGGAGTAGAGGGCGGAAGCCTGTGTTGTACCCGACATCCAAGAAAACCACAACCCATGTTGCCATTCTCAACTTCTTTTCAAGAAGTGACAGCATCAAACTTGAGACAGTTGTGTCAATTTAAAGTGCATATATATATACACACAAACACACACACACACGCACATACATATGTGCTTGTATATATACACGTATATGTATGTGTGTGTGTATATATATATATAAATAAAACGTGCCCCTATATATACATGTATACACATACACATATTTATATAAAGGTGCATGTTACATACATATATACATACATATATATAAAGGGACACGTTATATACACACACGTACGTGTTTGTGTGTGTGTATATATATTTGAGACAGGGTCTTGCCCTGTCTCCCAGGCTGGAGTGCATTGGTGCTATCTCAGCTCACTGCAACCTCCATCTCCCAGGCTTAAGCCATCCTCCGGTCTCCCAGGCTCAATCCATCCAAGTAACTGGGACCACAGGTGCACAGCACAATGCCCGGATAACATTTTGTAATTTTTTTTGTAGAGATGGGGTTTCACCATGTTGCCAGGCTGGGCTCAAACTCCTGAGTTCAAATGATCTTCCCACCTTGGCCTCCCAAAGTGCTGGGATTACAGGTGTGAGCCACTGCGTGCAGCCTGTATAATTTTTAAAATAGGGAACAGATTGTGCAAACATACAAAATGTGACCCAGAATGGTTTGGTGTCTAAAAGAGGCTGACCACCTCGATGTGGCCGGAGGTGGTTTCAAAACCAAGCCCGCAGGCCACGGCTGGGCTTCACTGACCGTGCGTGCTTTGCCTTTTGTGATTTGCATGCATTTCTCTTAAATGAGAGCAAATAGAAGCATTTTTGGATGATACCAGCAGAGCTGCAGAAATGAAAGAGCAGGCTCCCCAGCCCAGAATGAGCAAGTAACAAATCTTCCCTGGCCCTTTTCTTACCAGTGAAAATGTCTCATCTTCAGAAACTGCCTGTCTTAAAAATCAGCTCCTCCAACACGGGGAGTAGCTTCAGATAGGGGTGGGCAGGGGGCAGCAGGAATTAGTAATTTTCAGCATTTACCACTTCCTAGGAACAGAGACTTTAAAGAAAATCAGCTTCCTTGGAACATTTGTCCTCCTTCATTGCAGTTATTTAGTAATTTCTGAGTCTGGGATTTTTCTGAACAGAACATCTTGTAAAATACAGAGTTGCTGATATTCTGACATAAACCCTCCTTTTAAATGCCCTTTGCAGTAGAGACCTGCTAGGGTAACTCTGATGTGCCAAACCTCAGAGCCAAGGGGAAAGAACAGGAGCAAATGACACTGAAAGCAAGCTCAAGTTCTTTGCCAATTAAAATATGCTAAAAAACACAACCGCAAGCTGATCCTTCTCTAGAGCCTGTAGGGAGGCCGTGCAGCCTGGACAGACTATTTGCCATTTTCTCTAACACTTTCTGTCTCATTTTAGGTCACTGAATACTTTATTTCTTGCTGCGGAGTTAATTATATGCATATCTTTACTTCTCAACTAGAGTTCTTTAGTGCTGGGTCTCAGTCTTTTATTTTTTATTTTTAGAGATGGCATCTCACTCTGTCTCCCAGGCTGGAGTGCAGTGGCACCATCATAGCTCACTGCAGCCTCGACCTCCTGGGATCGAGCGATCCTCCTACCTCAGCCTTCCGAGTAGTTTGGACTGCGGGTGCACATCACCATGCCTGGCTAATTTTTAAGTGTTTGCAGAGATGGGTCTACAAAAATCTAGCTATGTTGCCCAGGCTGATCGTGAACTCCTGGCCTCAAGTGATCCTCCCGCCTCGGCCTCACAAAACGTTGGCATTACAGGTGTGAGCCACTGTGCCTGGCCCTGGGTCTCAGTCTTTTTGCTTTTCCCCTTAGCACCTAGGAGAGTACTTTATTCATAGTTACTGTTCTATAATTATTGTTGAATGAATGCACTTGAACAAAACATGATGTGATTTGTTTTGTTTTCCAGATCAGCTCATAATGAATTATATGTATCTAACTGGGCAGACATAAAGCTGCCGCCTGTAGAATAAAAGAGCCATCCATGATTAGAATCATAGAAGCAGAAAATTTTAGAACTGTAAAGGACTTGAGATTTTAATTCAGTCTGTTTATTTTGGAGATGAACAATTAGAGTTCGTGGAGATCAAGTGACTTGCCCAAGGTCGAATTGCTGGTGACACGTTAACCAGCCACCCACTTACTTAGACAATGACTGGTCACATGAGAGCTGACATTGCTGACAATTGTTTTAGCTACCTATTGTGGTACATTTAAATTGCATCAGTCTTTATGCCTCCGATTTTCCTTGGGGAAGATAGCTAATCGATTTTTAATTTTATCTTCTCTGAATTTATGGCTCATTCATTTCTTTGTTTTTCCTCTGCTTTCTAAAATTTCTTTATGCCGCTTTCAAGAAAGCTGACTGGAACAGTCTGTTCTCCCTGTGTTAGACACAGAGGGGTCAGGGACAGAGATTGATTATTCTAGTGGGCAATGGCCAGATCTTATATAAAAGTGGAGTTCTGACTTCCAGTCTGCAGCAGCCAGTCCAGGAAACCAACCAATAACCCCTGTAGCAATTGGCCTGGCATGCCCAGGACTTGATCAATTACTGGCAGCTGCCCTAATTTTTGTCGTGACTTCCAACTTAGGACCAAACAGAAGGCCAAATACGCTCCTGTAACCGATCACCCGGATGGGCTGCTTTTGTTATCCCCCTATGGCACCTGCCAACAGCTGCCACCCAAAGCTTTCCCTTCTTTCCACTAAAAAGTGTCACACTTCCCTGCCTGCCTTTGAGTCTCTACCAAACACAGGTGACAGTGGCCGACTCCTTATTATAGCAAGCTCTGAATAAATAGCTTCGGCTTTTCTCATTTTGGTGGGCTTCACTTATTTCCACGTAGGGAAAGACCCAGGAAGAAGCCCGGCCCTGCTCACTTGACTGTTCTCTCTGTTTCTGTTCATGTAGGCAGCTCTACATCTACATAATAGGGTTGGTTGGTTGGTTGGTTTTTTGAGACGGAGTCTCGCCCTGTCCCCCAGGCTGGAGTGCAGTGGCGCGATCTCGGCTCACTGCAACCTCCGCCTCCTGGGTTTGAGTGATTCTCCTGCCTCAGCCTCCCAAGTAGCTGGGATTACAGGCGCGTGCCATCACGCCCAGCTAATTTTTTGTATTTTTAGTAGAGACGGGGTTTCACTACGTTGGCCAAGATGGTCTTGAACTCCTGACCTTGTGATCCACCCCCTCGGCCTCCCAAAGTGCTAGGATTACAGGCGTGAGCCACCGTGCTCAGCCGTTTTTGTTTTTTGTTTGTTTTTCCTTAAAAAAGCCAATTTGTCTTTTCTTATTTCAAAAGGAAATATGAAAACGCCCCCGTCGATTGCTTGGCTGAAATTGACATGCACTCTGTTGGTGGCATTCTCCAGACCTGGTCACTTAAGACAGGAGAGGAGGTTGGGCCAGCTTGAAGTCCACACTTTAGTGTTTTCTAAATGCTCATACAACTTTCATTTCATCATCTCCCTGCAATCTCCCAAGGAGGAGGATGTCAGGCACCCTCTATCTTTCTCCTTTCCGGAATCCATTCTTTTTTCTTCTTTTGAAGATGAGGATTTTTCTTTTATTTATTTATTTATTTATTTCGAGATGGAGTCTCGCTCTGTCGCCCAGGCTGGAGTGCAGTGGCGCAATCTCGGCTCGCTGCAACCTCCGCCTCCCGGGTTCATGCCATTCTCCTGCCTCAGCCTCCCAAGTAGCTGGGACTACAGGCGGCCGCCACTATGCCCGGCTAATTTTTGTATTGTTAGTAGAGAGGGGGTTTCACCGTGTTAGCCAGGATGGTCTCGATCTCCTGACCTCGTGATCTGCCCGCGTCGGCCTCCCGAGGTGCTGGGATTACAGGTGTGAGCCACCGCGCCCGGCCGAGGATTTTTCTTATTTTCCAGTATTTCTCAATATAGACAGAAAGTCTGAAATCACAACTAAGATTCATTATTTGCCAGCCAAGAGTATTTTTCTTTTAAATGTCAATAATGAACTTTAATTAAAGTGATGACTTGTTTTAGAGACTGTTTTATGTGTCAGTAAGAAATGACATGGCCAGCGTGGTATTTAGAGGAGTAGGGGACAGGGATTTAGGCCTCCGCAAGTGTCTTGTCAGCCCACCCAACCCCCCCATTCTCTGATGCGTCCAATTGACGTTTTCTCAATTTTATGTGAAGGCTCCGCAGATGCAGTTTCATGCCCCTTATTCCCAAACATACTGAAATCACAAGTCCCTTTGGTATAAAAGAATTACTGTATGTGAAGTGCTCCAAACACAGCCTGGTCCATAGTAATTGTTCAATGCCGGCCCACTGCTACTATTTTTCCCATGGCTACTAATACTAATACTACTCATTATTAGGCAGAAATCCTGTGGCAGCTACTTTCTCTTAGTCATGTTTGCCTTACTCATTAGAATCCTTTAATATGCCGGTCTCCTTTCTAAGAGTCCTCTGCTTAAAACCTCTCTTGTTCTCTCCTTTCTGCCTGGCTCCCTCCTCTTCATCTTTCACATACCTCTTAAATGTCACTTTCTCAGGGAAGTCTTCCTAAACTCTAGTCCAAATTAGGGTTCCTATTTTCCTCTTTCAGAACAGGGGTCAGTGAGTGTTTTCTATAAGGAGTCCAATAGTAAATGTTTTAGACTTTGCAGGCCATATAGGCAACTAACTACTCAACTCTGATATAGTCTAAAAGCAGCCATAGATGATATGTAAATGAATGTGTGGGCTGAGTTCCAGTAAAACTTTATTTACAAAAACAGGTGGTGGGCCAGTTGTAGTTTAGCAAACCCGTTTAGAGCACTCTTTACTTTTTCTGCACATTATGGTTATGTGATTACATGATGATCAATCTCCCTCTGGACTGAAGCTTCTTAAAGGTAAGACCTAAGGCTGTGTGCACTGGCTCACGCCTGTAATCCCAGCACTTTGGGAGGCCAAGGCGGGTGGATCACTTGAGGTCAGGAGTTTGAGGTCAGGAGTTTGAGGTCAGGAGTTCAAGACCAGCTTGGTCAACATGGTGAAACCCTGTCTTTACTGAAAATACAAAAATTAGCCAGGCATGGTGGTGGGCGCCTGTAATCCCAGCTACTCGGGAGGCTGAGGCAGGAGAATCGCTTGAACCTGGGAGGCGGAGGTTGCGATGAACCAAGATTGCGCCATTGCACTCCAGCCTGGGCAACAAGAGCGAAACTCTGTCTCAAAAAACAAACAAACCAACAAACAAAAATCAGAATTCACCACTATAAACTTCATCCCATTTAACCAAAAACCACTTGTACCCCAAAAGCTATTGGAATTTTTTTTTAATTAATTAATCGTGAATAAACAAAATAACATCCCCTGCGGACTGTGGCCTTTATCCTTCCTCCCCTCTCTCCTAAATCTAGCTCCTTCTGGACTTACCCGTCCTCCCAAGCTCGGGCCACTCAACTTGTAATGTCTGTCCTCGGTCAGGCAGTTTTTGTGTTGGATTGGAAGTTGTGTTGCCTTCTTCTCTCATTGAAACATGGCCAGGCGCGGTGGCTCATGCCTGTAATCTCAGCACTTTGGGAGGCCGATGCGGGTGGATCACTTGAGGTCAGGAGTTCGAGACCAGCCTGAGCAACGTGGTGAAACCCCGTCTCTACTAAATACAAAAAATTAGCCTGGCGTGGTGGCACATGCCTGTAATCCCAACTACTTGGGAGGCTGAGGCAGGAGAATCACTTGAGCCTTGGAGGCTGAGGTTGCAGTGAGGCGAGATTGTGCCATTGCACTCTAAAAACACAATCATGGGAGTGAAGTTCTGTCATTATAAGAGGTGAGCTCAGCTTAAGAGCATGATAACATTGACATTACAGAGAGGAACAGTGGACATGTCAAATTCTCGTTGCTGTGATTTGGGGAAAGAAAAAATAACAGCCACCACCTAGCAACCCTACCCCAAGCATCTCAAGATGTGGCAATTTCTTTTATACAAAACAAGTTTGTTTTGTTCAACCACGTTTAAGCCTATAGGTGTGATCCTTGTTTTTATAGGCAGCTAATTTCAAAGTGACATTTTGGGACGGGTTAAGTTCACTTGTATTTTTCTTGCTTTTTGAATGCCTTACAGTTGAGGCTGTCAGCACTGGGCCTCCACCAGAGCCAAGAGTCAGACAGAATGTGGAACCACCCACCAAGTGGGCCAATGACAGTGGGCTCTGCGTTTCTGTCCCTTCTCATTTCCTGCTGTAAACTTTCAAGGAGTCAGTGAACTCAAGCGTTTCTGTCAGATATAGAAACATTTCCCATGGTTGGAAAGTTAAAGGCTAGTTTAGGTTACAGGCAGTTTGTCTGCTGGAAAATACATAGTTTTCAGACACTTCCTTTTCTGGTAATAAACAAAAACAAAATCAAGAAACTATTTCCAGGAGGTTGAATGTGTGGTTCTCATCTGCTCGGCCTCCTCCGGTGTTCAAGTCCCAGGAAGTGGTTGACTTAGGTGGGGCAGCCACATTGCAGCCAGGCCCAGGCTGCAGGAAGGAATTGATTATATAGGTCAGGGTCCACTTGCAGAAAGCACAAATGATTCCAGCCGGTTTAAGCACAGGGTGATGAGAATTTCAAGTGCTGACACTGAAAGGCTGGGAAGGAGACTCACTGCATGCTGAGGTTCCAGGCATGATCTTTAAAGTGATCTGGGGGAGACCAGGTGTAGTGCCTCACGCCTGTAATCCCAACACTCTGGGAAGCTGAAGAGGGCAGATCATCTGAGGTCAGGAGTTCAAGACCATCCTGGCCAACATGGTGAAACTCCATCTCTACTAAAAATACAAAAATTAGCCAGGCATGGTGGCATGTGCCTTCAATCCCAGCTACTCTGGAGGCTGAGGCAGGAGAATCGCTTGCACTTGAGAGGTGGAGGTTGCAATGAGCTGAGATCATACCATTGCACTCCAGCCTGGGCAACAAGAGTGAAACTCCATCTAAAAAAAAAAAAAAGATGGTTTTAGGAGAGGTTCTCCTTTAGCTAAAGCTAGGAACTTGAGGAATTATCAGAATGTGGGCAGTCACTAAGATGCTGCTGGCTTGTGGAATACACCTTCCCCCGATTCTAGTGTCATGAACTCGGGCCTGGTCCCTGGGACCTTTGCATCTGAGGTGGGGTGATTGATCCAGGCCCATCTTGAATGTCTTGATTGTGTCTTTGCATTTGTGTTTTGTAAGTCAAGTCCAATGTGCATGCTCTGGGCCATGGCTCTTCTGTCCATAGGCCATTCTGTCCCCTAGCCCTTGACCATGTTTCCAGGGTGAGTGTTCAACTGCCCACTTTCTGGTCCCACCCAGAGACCACTGCCACCTGAGGAAGCGTGACATTAGATAGCAAATTTAAAAAATACCATGACAGGCAAATAAAGAGACCACAGAAGAAAGGGGGAAGTATTTCCTCCTGGTTTCTGAACAAGGTGCCTGGCATTTTTGTTCTACACCGGGCTGTGAAAGCTGTGTAGCCAACTCTGAATGCATCTCATCGCTTCCTACTATGAGTAGCAGCTTCTGCCTTCCCTCCTTTCCAGGGCTATGTCTCTGCTTGGGGGAGAGTCAGGCCACACATGGAACCCAGCTACAGGGGAGTCTGGGAACGGAGCTGTTAGGGTTTTGTCTTCTGGCAAGCAGTAAGACACCCTAAAAGGGGTGGAGATGAGAGCGTTCTTCAGTCCTAAAAAGGGATGTAGCCCAGGAAGCCCCAAGAAGGGGAAGCAGGAAGTGAGGAGAGTGTAGGTGTTTGGAGGAGGGGTTGAGTTTATCCCCCTTTAAAAGAAAAACTGTAGACAAAATAAATGTAATAGAATTTCTTTGTGCATTCAAGGATTCATGAGTTGGGCAGCACTCACAACCAGAAGAGGTTCAGAGATCTAGGCTTTAGCAGCATGAGCAGTCGGCTTCTATAGGCTGAACTTGGAAGCAAAGTAAAGCATTTATTTGATTGGCTCCAGCTAATGGTTTGCCTTATTTGGGTATGTTCTGGTGGGAGGTCCCCAGTTAGAGGTTAGTTGGCAGTTTCTGATTGGTTAGGCTTACATTTCACTTTACAGTTTATATTGGGCTTCATTTGGCTTACCTAGGAACCCAAGGTGCTGAAGCCATCTCAGCCTAGTGGCCTCCCAGTTAAATATTTTTAACACCCCAAATCTCTTAGTTTGAGCTACTGCTAAGTACTGATTTCTAGGTAGAGTCCATCTGAAACCTGCAGATGAGAGGTATTCAAACTTAGGGAGCAGTAGAGGAGCTTGTCTAAAATCCAGGTTTCTGGGTCCGTACCCTCAAAGATTTGGATGCTGAAATCCCATGGTGTGGTCTAGAATTTAAATTGGTGGGTTCGTCTGGAGACACTGTGTTCGTTGTGCTTCTGATCACTAGTGTTTACTCCTCCTGGCCTCCAGTCCCCCTTTCCCACCCACATTTTTTTTTAGACCTGGTAATTTTTTTTCCCTTTTCTGCATTTTTCTTGTGGTTGTTTTAGGTGCCTTTATCAACATTCCCACTGGTTTAGAGATGAAAGCAAAGTTCCTCTCTTTGCTTTGAACACTCTAGTGAAACAGGATACTCAAGGTAAATGCTAAGATGAGGCTGTTATCTCTGGAGCTGAGGGTCTAATTCATCCATCGTTTATTGAGCCCCTTCAAAGCACCCATCAGTGGGGATGGAAAATAAAATAATACACAGCTCCTGCCTTGTAGGAGCTTGTGGCCTTGTGGGGAAGCTTAGTACTTCTGTCTCCCTAGGTTTAAGCAGTTGGAGGAGCAGTATCTATTTGCAAAGAAGAAAAACGCTTTTGAAAACTGCACTTGGTCTGTATGGTGGCTGCTCTTTCATTTCCTGAATGCAAGATGTTGAGCCGAACACA
This sequence comes from Symphalangus syndactylus, assembly GCF_028878055.3. Lineage (NCBI taxonomy): Eukaryota > Metazoa > Chordata > Mammalia > Primates > Hylobatidae > Symphalangus > Symphalangus syndactylus. The sequence goes on along the minus strand of NC_072432.2, from coordinate 19,866,228 downwards.
CAACGCCCTCCATGGTTGGGGAAGCATCCATCACCTCTTTGGGAACTGAACTCAGCTATAATGTTTGTGCTTAGGAAACTTGACATTGAACTTCCAGGAGTTGAGGCCAGGACCTTCTTGAGGCACTGCCTTGCGGTTCAGCTCTGCCTGCCCAGTGTCGTTGGCCTTCTGGGCTGACCGTTTCCTCACTGACTCCCACAGACACGCTGACCATCTGGAGGCTAAAGGATCTTTCTTCCTAGCAGATCCCTCATGGTAGGGGCTCTGGGGTCCCTACCATGGAAAGGAATGGTTGGGATTAGACCCTATGCAGAGGCACGTGCCTTTTCATAGAGAGGCATGTCCATGGCCCAGTTGTTCCCTCATTGAGGGCATTGCGGGGAGCCAGTTCCTTCCCGTGGATTGTAGCCTTCCTGACTTGAAATCCTTGCTTTATTCAGATCCTTGGCCAGTACTGGTCTCCTGGGCCACCCATAGGGCTGTCTTCACTTCCAACCATCAGCTGTTCCCTGTATCCAAAGATGAAGGAGCCCTGTATTTGCTGATGTGAGCTGCTTCCTTTATTTATGCTCTCACCGGATCTCTGGGAGATGTACTCTACCATCAGAACACTCGGAGACAGTTACCTGGACATAAAGTGTTGGTGTTGGCATCATTATCAAACAATAACAGAAAACACGTCAGCACCAAGTGCATCTGTCCCTGTGCTTGATAAGGAAAAAACACATGCACAGTCCTGTCTTTGAAGAGCTGACATTAAGATGGACAATGCCGTGAAACACATGCATTTGTAAGTTACAGACATCCTCCTATGCAAGCACTCTAGTCACGTATGTTTGGTAAAGGATAATCACTTATTGGCTTCAGAAACTCATTCATGCCTTGATTTTCAGTGTTGCCACAGGAAAGCAATAGCAGAACCTGGGTCCCTGCTGTGAAAATGAAAATACTTGAGGATGTTCAATTGCTTTTCTGTTACTCATGTGCATCCGTGGTAGGACATCATGGCAGAGCAGCTGCTCAGAGCGTGCGATTATGTGTGAGTTCCCACTTCAGCCTGGGCTTGTGTCATTTCCTGCAGCTGTTCTCCAGCATGGTAAAATTCGAATGATGTCGATAATTTTCCCATAAGGGGTTCTCAAGATACATCAGTTTGTGCTCTCTAGAGTAGTTTAAACTACTATTTCTTGAGTACTTGCTATGTACTGGGCAACATTTTCCATATCTCAGGAAGCAGTCTCATTTTCAAAGGAAAATGAAATCTGTTTCGGGTCGCACCACTTCCTGCAGATTCAGGACACTCCACTGAGAGATTTAAAACCCGGGGATGCTCTTTTCAGTTAATAAGATGCTTGTCACAGAGCACCACTGTCTGGGCTACAGGGATGCAGAAAGGACCGAAGGTCTGAAGGGAGGGAAAGGGCTCTGTACTGGTGGCTTCCTGGAAAAGCCTTTACTTTGAGATGGTCCATCGAGCTTGTGTAGCCTGGAGGGGTAGAAGCAAAATTAAACGAACACGGGTCAACCTTTTAACGCGTATCTTGCAAATAACATGCTGCTGGCTCTATGTGCAATGCCTGGATATAACAAATCTATTTTTACAAGGCCTACAAAGACCAAAATATCTCGATGTGTGTGATGTGATGTAATCTCTGCATTCGGGGTGGGAGGTGAGTAGGGAAACAACTACTTTGGAATTAGCACGAACATACACAATTTCTGAGTAATGATGCACAAAAATGCTCAGGTATTCATAGAATTCAGAGAGGGGGTGCGATCTGCCCATGATTTAGGAAAGGCCTTAGGTGTTTCTGGGAATTGTATGTTCATGTGTTCCTACAGCTAGTAACTAGCATGTAATGATCATCATTATTTGTTGAACAGTTAGGCTAACTGAGTATCTTTTTTGGGGTTACTTGGAGCAGTCGCTGTGTTTTCTTGAGTTGTAAAATTATGGTGAAGGTTTTGGATTAAAGAGTTGGAAGTGGAAGTGATTCCCTGCTGGCATCTTATTTTGAGAGTCGAGGGGAGAAATTCTGTCCATTCATTGAGGCGGGATGCAGCTGCGTTGTAGGTTCTGGTGGAATAAGATGTCTCCTGGAGCTGGAGGGGTGGTGTGGGGTGGATGAAGGAAGCATCTGGCTCACTGGATCCTGGGAGGTTTTGTGACCTCATCGTGCCCACCTGGCATCACAGAGTAGGCAGTGCAGTGCCTCAAAGGATAAACCCTCTGGGCTCAGAGAGACATAAAATAAGAAGAAGAGAGCCAGTCTTTGGCTCAGCAATGCGTTTGTATTGGTTTCTTATTGTCCCTTTTTAGATAAACGTATGCACGGTAAAAAGAGAGCAACGTGAACAAGATCAGGAGAGGGGAAGAGCGGTCCTACCACTTTGGCCTTTGTGTCCTCCATGAAGAGATGCTGGTGTTTTCTGAGCATTCATGAGCTCTTGGCATTTGGGTCCTAGTGCCCCTGCGCATCGGTATTCACGACTTTTCCACGTGGGCCCCAGAGGAGGGCTTGCAGCCTTCCCAGTGCAAGCTTCTAGGGATGAGAAGAATTGAAGAATTGTATAAATCCCTTATCATCAGCTAGGGGATTGTTAAATGCACACATTAAGGCAAACAAACAAACAAACAAAAAACCAACCAACCTGTTATCAACAATTGGCTTTATTTTTTAAGAAAATACAGTAGAACAAGCAAGATGCGGTGGCGTGTTCCTGTAGTCCTGGCTACTCAGGAGGCCGAGGCAGGAGGATCACTTGAGCTCCGGAGTTGGAGGCTGCAGTAAGCTATGATTGTGCCACTGCACTCCAGCCTGGGCAGCAGAGTGGGACCTTGGCTCAAAATAAGAGAGAGAGGGAAGGAGGGTGGGAAGAAGGAAATAGCAGAACAATAGAAGTTTGTAAAAATACCCAAGTTAGAAGAAAGAAAAAAACAGGAGAGTTACTCAGGGATATTTGACTCCAGTTCCCCGCTTCTTACATGGGAAGCTGGGTGGCCCCTGCTGTTTCTAGTTCAGCATTCCCTTTGAGACCTCCTCAACTCAAGGGGGACTTCAGAAACAATGGAACGAAACAGTGGGCCCTACGTTTTCCCTCAGAGCTCAAGCTTTATGTTGCCAGGCAAAACCTAGAAAGAGTCCCTACTCTGTAACCCACTCACACTTGGTTTGTTTTAACAAAATATAGAGGGGTCAGTGAACGTGTGTTTTGATTCCAAGGAAATTCCAAGCGCCTTGGTTTAGCAAATGTTGATCTGGTGACATGTCACTTTTCCTTTTTAGCAACCAAAAAGTCCAATAATGAAAGAATTTTCTCTTTAATTTACTTAACCCTGCAAGATGTTTGCTCAGAGATTTTTTTTGTTTGTTTTGTATCAATTTAAGGAGTACAAGTACAGTTTTGTTACATGGATATATTGCATAGTGGTGAATTCTGGGCTTTTAGTGTAACCATCACCCAAATCATGTACATTGTACCCATTAAGTAATTTCTCCTCCCTCATCTCCTCCCATTCTTCTACCCTTCTAAGCCTCTAACGTGTGTTACTCCATTCTGTATGTTCACATGTACGCATTATTTAGCTGCCGCTTGTGGGTGAGAACATGTGATATTTAGCTTTCTGTTTCTGAGTGATTTCACTTAACATAATGGCCTCCTCCACTTCCACCCACCCATGTTGCTGCAAACGACATGACTTCGTTCTTTTTTATGGCTGAGTAGTATTCCTTGGTATGCATGTACCACATGATCTTTCTCCAGTCTTCTAATGATGGATGTTTAGGTTGATTCCCTATCTTTGCAATTGTGGGTGGTGCTGTGGTAGACATGAGTGCAGGTATCTTTTTGACATAATCATTTCTTTCCTTTGGGTAGACACCCAGTAGTGGGATTGCTGGATAAAATTATAGTTCTTTTTTTTTTTTTTGCTCAGAGATTAAGTCTTTTTGATGTGAGCTTCTATTTACAAGCATTCCATGTCCTGTAAATAATGTGAGCAAGTTTTCATTGCACGATAAATTTGGTTTCACTCAGTCTTGCCTGTATCTTATGTGAGGATAGACAAGCATGACATGAAAACACGTGACCTGAGCTGTCTAGTTCCCGTGACCTGGCAGGTGTGTGGCCTGCCACAGCACCTTGTATGAGTCTGCCACAGACTTACACGACAGTCTCCAGTCATTTCTTTTTTTTCTTTTCTGAGACAGAGTCTTGCTCTATTGTCCAGGCTGGAGTGCAATGGCACGATTTCGGCTCACTGCAACCTCCGCCTCCCAGGTTCAAGTGATTCTGCCGTCTCAGCCTCCTGAGTAGCTGGGATTACAGGCACCCGCCAACACGCCCGGCTGATTTTTGTATTTTTAGTAGAGAGGGAGTTTCGCCTTGTTGGCCAGGTTGGTCTTGAACTCCTGACTTCGTGATCCACCCACCTCGGCCTCCCAGAGTGCTGGGATTACAGACATGAGCCATCGTGCCCAGCCTCAGTTCATTTCTTAAAGAGACAAATTCTAAACACAGTGGCAAGCCATCAGCAGGGCTTTCTTCTCGCCTGCAGAATCGTCTTAGCCTCGGTAGCTCATTTCAGCTCAGCTGGTGTGCATTAGGTACCTGTGGAGAAGGCAGCTGAGCTCTTAGGAGGAAACGGGAAGAAGCCCCCTCTACCTTTGTGTCCTGCCCAGGGAAAGGGATCCTGTGGCAGGGGGCCCATTCTGGAACCACTCATAGTAGATGGGACTTCAGAATGTTCCAGAACGAGGGGAATGCCTGTCTTATGATTTGAAACATCTGCCCCGGTGGTTCTGTCTGCCTTCCTCATACTCCCCGAAGAACTATGGTCTTATAAGACCACTACTGAGTCTATCTGAGGCAAAGTTTGATTACAGAAAAGTAATTCAGGAAAGCGCTGTATAAACTCATTTTATATCTCTACTCACAATCTTTTATTTTATCTGTTTATTCATTTGTGTAGAGACAGGGTCTCACTATATTGCCCAGGCTGGTCTGAAACTCCTGGCCTCAAATGATCCTCCCACTTCGGCCTCCCAAAGTGCTGAGATGACAAGTGTGAACCACAGCAGCCGATCTCCACTCACAGTCTCTCATTTCATGTTCATAGGTGGTCTACAGATAGCAGGAAATCTCTCACTGATGACTTTTCCAACCCTGAAAAGATGCAAACAACAACCTGATGAAAGAAAGATTCCTGGGTGACAGGAGCTGTATTTGTAGGAGCAGGTGCCATTTGGGACAGAGCACAGGGCGTGGGAGCATTCTGAATTAGCTTCACCCCTCCTGGGCAGCAGGTCCATTTTATCTGCTGTGAATTCCTGGCACACCAGAAGCACCTCTATTTAAACATAAGTCAGCATAAAAGGCGATGGCTATTCTTTGAGCACTTAGGAAATATTCGTTTGGGGAGGACCTGCATTGTTTCATGTCTATAATGGCACTGGGCCTGCAGAGATGCATGGAGGCTGCTCTGCCTGCACACTGCGCCTCTGTCTGTGTGGGAAGTGGAAGTTGAGGGCGTCTGAGCAAAGACCAGTGGTGGATCTGGACCCACAGTGACTCCTATAAGCATCACATGTCTTTCTAACTGCTTCTTCTTCTTCTTCTTCTTCTTATTATTATTATTATTATCTTGAGACAGAGTCTTGCTCTGTTGTCCCTGAGCTGGAGTACTGTGGTGCGATCTTGGCTCACGGCAACCTCGGCCTCCCGAGTTCAAGTGATTCTCCTGCCTCAGCCATCTGAGTAGCAGGGATTACAGGCACGCGTCACTGCACTGGCTAATTTTTATATTTTTGGTAAAGATGGGGTTTCGCCGTGTTGGCCAGGCTGGTCTTGAACTTATGACCTCAGATGATCCACCTGCCAAAGTGCTGGGATTACAGGCATGAGCCACTGCGCCCAGCCTCTGACTGCTTGTTGATGTTTCCTAATACATTTCCTGCAGTGACCTCAAGCTCAGCATGTTCGCGTTCCGGATTCCTCCTCCCCGCCCAGACTGGCTCTGCCTGCTGCGTCCTGCTGGGACACCAGTTGCGCAGTACCTGAAGCCAGGAACCTGGACCTCCTTCCAGAGCACCCTCCGCCTCCCATCCTGACCCGTGCACGCCTGTCCTTGATCATTATATCATATGGCTTCAGCCTCTGAAATGTGACTTGTGTGTCATTACCTCTCCAGAACCCATGACCACTGTCACCTTTTACTTCTGCTATTGTAATAGGTTCTTACCTGGCCTTCTCACCTGCCTTCCTCCAGTCCATCCTGCGCTATTCAACGGAATGGAACCTTGGGTTGAGAACACCTTTTCCTGGAGACTAGTGTGCCATGGAACCTCACTTTGGGAAATGCAGATCCAGTGCAATCCTTTGTTTTCTTTTTTTTTTTTTTTTGAGATGGAGTCTCATTCTGTCGCCCAGGCTGGAATGCAGTGGCGCAATCTCAGCTCACTGCAACCTCTGCCTCCTGGGTTCAAGTGATTCTCCTGCGTCAGCCTCCTGAGTAGCTGGGACTACAGGCACCTGCCACCACTCCTGGCTAATTTTTTGTATTTTTAGTAGAGACAGAGTTTCACCATGTTACACAGGATGGTCTCGATCTCCTGACCTTGTGATCCGCCCGCCTCTGCCTCCCAAAGTTCTGGGATTAGAGGCATGAGCCACCGTGCCGGGTATCAGTGCAGTACTTTTATTTTACAGAGAAAAGAACAGGCCTGGCTCAGTGAAGGCCATGAGGCTAGGAAGGTCTGGCTCCTAGGTCAGGGCACCTCCCTGTGAACCATATGGCTTCTAATGTATAGTGTGATGGTGGATAGAAACCATTCAAGTGTGTGTGTTTGTGTATGTGTGTGTGTCAAAGAGAGAGACAGACACACATATATACACCCCTTGGTCAGAACTTCACTGCTGTGGCAGATAGTATTTGCATCCGTGCCATCTTCCAAAAGCATTCGGCCCCGGCTGCCCACGCCTGCCCAGCACCTGGTGATTCCAGGCCACTCAGGGGCCTACTCTGACCCTCGGTGGCTCTTCCCCACCCTCTTCTCTGTGATCCAAGCAGAACTTCTGCAGTACAGTTTCTGCCCACTCACTTCAGAGAGACAATACAAAACAGTTCTCAGGAGTGAGCAGGTGACAGTTGGGGAGGAAGGAGGGGGAGCCCTGGGGGCTGCGGTGCCACTGGCAGCCCCAGATAACACCGCCTGCATTGCCCAGCTCTGCCTCGGCCCTGGGCTGCCCTTGGACAGGGCCATTGGATGCCACTTCCTTCTCTATCCCTTTGGCAGAGAGCCCTCGGAAACAGGAGTTATTGGGGAACCAAAAGTAAACAGCTCAGCCATTCCCTGGGGCCTGCGGAGCCTGTTTCCCCAGATGGAAGGGGTTAGTGCCAGCAGCTGCTCAGATGATCTGTGGGGCATGTTCTGGGGTGGAGGGGGCTGGGAGCCACAGGGCAGAATTTGGCAGTGAGAGAAGCATTGCAAAGGTCATCATAGGCCTGACTTCTAGGGGCACATTGTCAGATCGAGGTCGGAGAAAAGGCAAAACTGCAAGCCCCTTCCTCATGTTTGCTTCACAGCCATGCAGCTTGGAGTTGAAAGCAGCCAGAATAGCCATTTCCTTTGAGTTAACAACGCAGGTGCCGCCATCCTCCTGTGAGCCACAGCTGCTTAGGGGACCACAGGGGAGGGAGCGCGGGGCCTCTGAATCAGGCATCACTTTCTGCGCTGCCCCATGGGCCTCTCACACACAGCACCTTCTAGGGACAGATAGTTCAGGAGTCCGAGACGGGGATGCCAGGTGACCCTGGCACAGAGTTGGTCACGCATGTTTCCTCCACTGTCCTGACCTGCCCACTTCTGCCTAACCCATTTGGCTGAGCTGGTACTGATGTTCTTAAGACAGGAGCAATCAGTCGATGGGGCTTGGGCTCTGAGATCTGCCTGATACTTGTAGGAACCACGGATGGCCCTCTCAGGGCAGGGCTCAGAATGGACGGCTGGATTTTAACTCGTGGTTTCCTGATGGTTTGGGAAGGACATTTGAAACAACCTCCTCTGTGCAGTCTCCCTTTGCCCCATGCCTAGAACCAAAGGGTGCACGTGCTCGTTTGCCTCCTGCCGTATGTATAATCACGACTCCCATGCGTTGATCCCTGTGGCGTCTTGGGCACCACGCCCAACTCTGAAGTCTGTATGTGCCCTTTAATCACTCGGAGATTGCTGGGGATTGGATATTATCATTCGCAAAGTGTAGATGAGAAACCTGAGGCTTGTCTTGCCTGTGTTCTCCAGCAAGGAAGTGACAGATAATTTTTTTTTTTTTTTTGGAGACGGAGTCTTGCTGTGTCACCGGGCTGGAGTGCAGTGGCGCAGTCTCGGCTCACCTCCGCCTCCTGGGTTCAAGTGATTCTCCTGCCTCAGCCTCCCGAGTAGCTGGAATTACAGGCGTCCACCACCATACCCAGCTAATTTTTGTATTTTTAGTAGAGACGGGGTTTCACCACGTTGGCCAGGGTGGTCTCAATCTCTTGACCTCATGATCCACCCACCTTGGCCTCCCAAAGTGCTGGGATTATAGCATGAGCCACTGCGCCTGGCCCAGAAGTAACAGATAATTTAAGCCCAGTTCCATCTCGCTCATCCTCACATGCAGCCACCTGCCAGTGGAGTGAACACCCATTTATGCTTCTTTCCCTCCTGGCCTCCCTCTCTTCTTTCCTGCCTTTCCAACTGGGCTTTAAAGCCAAGTAGAAATGTATCATCTGCATGTCTCATTCTGTGCATTAGTGAGGCTAATCCTGGGTTTACTGTACGAGAACCTCCTAGTCAAGTATCTGACAGCATTGCTGTAAAAGATAAATCGGTCATGAGAGGTATTGTGGGTTCTAGCAAGAGTCATTCAGAAAACCACCTAGGCCATTTAGTGCAGTGTTAATTTTCCAATAACATCTCCCTGCACTGTTCACATCCCTGAGCGGGTCCCGTGTCTGTCTATCTGTGAAGAGGCAGAAGCATAAACTTTCCAGGAGTTCCTGCACCCTTTAATTGCCCTGAGGATCTAAAACAAGTAACAACTTTGAAGATGGTTCAAAGGTATCCTGGAACTTTCCTACCCAGACGCAAAGATGCTTTCGCTTTTAGAACTAATAGGGCACCTGGTGCAGCGGATCACACTTGTAATCCCAGCACTCTGGGAGGCTGCTGTGGGAGGATCACTGGAGCTTAGGAGTTCCAGACCAGCCTGAGCAACATGGTAAAACCTTATCTCTACAAAACATACAAAAATTCGCCCCGTGTGGTGGCAAGTGCCTATAGTCCCAGCTACTTGGGAGGCTGAGGCAGGAGGATCACTTGAGCCTGGGAGGTGGAGGCTACAGTGAGCTCTGATCACACTACTGTGCTCCAGCCTAGGTGACAGAGGGAGACCCTGTCTCTCAAATAATAAGTAAAGAAAGAAAGAAAGAAAAGTAAACAGGAGCTCAAATCCAGAGGGTACTTACTATTTTTATATTTTTGGGAAAGTGAGATTTAATAAAAACAGATTCATCAAAGAAAATGTACAGATATGAAGGGAACTATTAACATATTTACATGGTTTAGGCCAGGCCTGGTGGCTCACGCCTGTAATCCCAGTACTTTGGGAGGCCAAGGTGGGTGGATCACTTGAGGTCATGAGTTTGAGACCAGCCTGGCCAACATGGTGGAAACCCATCTCTATTAAAAATACAAAAATTAGCAGGCATGGTAGCGCACACCTGTAATCTCTGCTACTCGGTAGGCTAAGGCAAGAGAATCACTTGAACCTGGGAGGTGAAGGTTACAGTGAGCCGAGATTGTGCCATTATACTCCAGCCTGGGCAACAAGAGTGAAACTCTGTCTCAAAAAAACAAAACAAAACAAACAAACAAAATATTTACATGGTTTAAAGTGTTTAGCTGTGTGTGGAGAGATTTCAGACTATCAGCTTTTAAGTAGCAGCTTTTCTTCTTCCATGATTCATTAATATTTGTCATTCAGGCAGTGGCAGGAGGGAACCGGAGGCTGTGTTCTACAATACAAAATCTAGCCCCATGGGCCTGAAAAATGGCATCTGCAAAGAGCCACCACTACAGATGAGCAAGATGTTTAAAGTGAACCGGAATTAGGAACTATCTTATTTCTTCACTGAATATAATAAACAAGAACTTGTATTGAATCTGCAGAATATCAAGTTTTATAAAATCCCCCGTCTCTCCTATCTTTGCTTTTTACTTCAAACATGTTAGATTGAGTTCTGGAGATACACAAACTAGAAAGGGCATTGGAGAAAATGGTTAAGTACGTTGGCCCTTCGGCATTCATGTTGGTCTGTGTAAACGTGGGCAAGTTATTTCAGCCCTACCAGTGTCAGGAGTCTTATGGGAGAAATCACAGGAGTGGTGTAGAGTAAATAGAATAATCTATGTAAAGCTCTTGGAACGGTGCCAGGCAGATGATGCATGCCGGTAGCAGCTGTTTGTCACTATTGTTTTGCTTATTGTTGCTGTAATTCCAACTTCTTGCCTTCCAGGTTCTGGTCTTCCTGCCAAGGGGCCATGCATGTGCACAGACATTCAACTGTGATGGAGATAAAGGGTACTGTAAAAACGGGCATTACCCAGACCATGTGGGTCAGGGAGGCCTTCCTGGAGGAAGTGATGACCCAGCCTTGTCTTAAAGGACACATTCAGTGACCAAAGAGAGCTGTGGGGAACACGAACATTTCAGGGCCTGTTGGGGGAAGGGGACTGTGTAGAGCATCACTCCCCGATCTTTTGGGCACCAGGACCAGTTTCATGATGACAATTTTTCCATGGAGACGGGGTGTGGGGAAATGGTTTCGAGATGATTCCAGCGCATTATATTTATTGTGCACTTAATTTCTATTATTATTACATTGGAATACATAATAAAATAATTCTACCACTTATCATAATGTAGAGCCAGTGAGAACCCTGAGCTTGTTTTCCTGCAACTAGACAGTCCCATCTGGGGATGATGGGAGACAGTGACAGATCATCAGGCATTAGATTCTCATAAGGAGCGTGGAACCTAGATCCCTTGCGTGCGCAGTTCCTAATAGGGTTCATACTCCCATGAGAATCTAATACCACCACTGATCTGACAGGAGGCAGAGCTCAGGCGGTGATGCGGGCGATGGGGAGCGGCTATAAATACAGATAAGGCTTTGCTTACTTGCCGCCCGCCTTCTGCTGTGCAGCCTGGATTCTGACAGGCCACAGACTGGTACCAGTGCATTGCCCGCAGGCTGAGGACCCCTGAGAACATGTGCTTAGAGATGAAGAAAAGTCAGCAGAGAGTCCTAAAAGCCAGGCAGGAGAGGAGGCTCAAGAGGGAGGGAAGGTCAGCTCTCAAACATCCTGGAGAGTTGAAGAAAAACAGAGACTAAAACTTGTCTCTTGGATTTAGTGACAGTGAAGTCATTTGTGCTTCCATAAGGATCATTTCAATCAAGCGGTAGAGAAACAGCCCAGTGGTGTGCTGGTAACTGTTTAACAACGGGCTCTTGGGGCAGTGCTGGGAGGAAGAAGAGGTCCTGATCTGTAGCTTTTACCCATTTCCATGGTGTAAAGACTCTCCATGTGACTAATTTAAAGCCACCAATTGAAGTCACTGAATCTAGATTAGGAAGGGATGTTCATAGACCATGTGGTTCCAGCTGTCTCCAGAGCATGCCTGAAACAGCCCGATCTCCACAATCAGGGTGGTGGCCAGGTGACAAGGCAGAGATGGGCAGGTAGCTTGATGTTTCAAGTTCGTAAGCTTTCTGTATCATTCATTTAAACAGCGTGGTAATATATCTGCTGTTCTCTGCTGCATCTCAATGCCGATATTTGTCTGTCGCCTCCTTTCTCTGGGCACATTCTGATTCTGTGGTGCTATCTCCTCCCCCTTCTCAGCAGATGTCTCTGCTTCAATCTGCCTCTCAGAAAAACCCACCATGTTACTGTGAAGAAGCTTATATCCACCTTGCCTGGTAGTAAATATATATAATGGGATGTCAAGAACAGAATGGAAGGGTTTGAGCATAGAGCCTTATGGGGTTTATCACTACCACAGTTCAAGGCAGAAGGTCTCCTCACCAACTGATACAAGTGCTCAGGTCCACTTGTCAGGGACAGTCTTCACTGTGGAAGGTGACTTTTCATCTCCGGGCCACGCAGATGGGTGATCTGACTTTAGGCTCAAAAAGTAACCTTTTGGTCTTAATCTGGCCCCTCAAGTAGACTTCCCTTACTTGAATGAAAATACATATACTTTCCAGCCTAACCTGACTTTTCCTGTCTTATTGTTGGTGAAAGGTTTCTATTCAAGGTTATGTATGCATTGACTTTCTGGCTAATACATCAGTGTTCTGTGCGTTTAGTTAATAGGATTGGAGACCCGAGAACCCCTTAAGGGAACAGGTAATAGCAGCAAACACTTCCATAGCCCTCAGTATATACCAGGCACTCTTAGGAGTGCTTTATGTATTCAACCATATAACAAACCTGTGAGCTCTCCGTTTTATTGATGAAGAAACTGAGGCACAGAGATATTTAGTGCTTTGTCCAAGGTCACATAAGAGAGTGTCAGAACCAGGTTCTGAATGTAGGCCTTTGGGGTTCTGGAGTCTGTTTCCTAATCACCACCTTCTGCTGGTTCCTGCCTGGTGAGTCCCAGAGCTGAGAATGAGACCCTGGACCCGGGGACCCCGTCAAAGTGCAGACAACCCGGAAGACTCCACCTCCACTAAACACAGGCCCTATGCCCATCCCTGGAAGGAAGGAACACAACAGAGGCAATCCTGGAGCCTCGGAGAGCCCCCTTCCGTGCTGACGTTCTGACGTTCCCATTCCTGTAGCTCCTGTACCCTCGCCTGGTTTCTTTGGTTTCTGGGGACGAATCCAGGCATTTTCCAGCTCCAGATCTGCTTCCAGGTGAGGAAGCTCCGCCTGGGCCAAAGAAGACATCTCTGGTTGGGAGGAGCTCTGCTGTGTGGGACCTGCCTGCCCGCTGAATGAAACCTGTCCTCTCTGTACTCCCAGTTCCCTGAATGTTTCAGAATGCCTTTTTTTTTTTTTTTTTTTTTTTTTTGGGACAGAGTCTCACTCTGTCCCCCAGGCTGGTGTGCAGTGGCGCAATCTTGGCTCACTGCAACCTCCGCCTCCCGGGTTCAAGCAATTCTCCTGCCTCAGCCTCCCGAGTAGCTGGGATTACAGACGCATGCCACCACGCCCAGCTAATTTTTTGTATTTTTAGTAGAGATGGGGTTTCACCGTGTTGGCCAGGCTGGTCTCGAACTCCTGGCCTCAGGCGATCCACCCACCTCGGCCTCCCAAAGTGCTGGGATTACAGGTGTGAGCCACTGCGCCCGGCCCAGAATGTCATTCGAGTTTTATTTTTGCCCCAGCTTATCCTGCTAATGCTTTATTTCTCCACTTCATGAAGCATTTCATTTCTGAGGCCAGTCCATTAAGGGGCTAATAAAAAGGGAACTTGCTGGACACGGTAGATAAACTAAAAAGCACTCCCTCTTAGGATGCTCCTCCCTGACTCTCCAGTGCTCTGTGAGAAGATAAATGAGGCGTTTGCTTTCTGTCCTCTCTTTCTCTGGGGCCTTGAGGGAAAGCTGCTGTGGGTTGCTTCTGGGAGCTTACACTACTTCCAAAACTCCAGCCTGGAACAAAGGTCTACAAGGCACCTTCAGGGTTTGTAGAGAGACTTCATGGAAGCACAAAAATAACTTCGGAGGGAGAGGGAAGGTTTCATATTCTCAGGCATGTTTACAAATCTGTTGTCCCAAATTGGGCTTTAATTAATTAATTACTTTTTTTTTTGGAGACGGGGTCCCTATCTCTTGCCTAGGCTGGAGTGCAGTGGCATGATCATAACTCAATGCATCCTCGAACTCCTGGGCTTAAGGAATCTTCCTGCCTCAGCCTCCCAAGTAGCTGGGATTAAGGCATGAACCACCATGCCTGGTGGCCTCAGGTTGGGTTTTAATACTGTGGGTTTAATGGTGTCCTGGGTGTACCAGGAAGTTGACAGGATCAGGGCAAGAGTCAGTTGGATTTTCCCCGGCTGTTCCTAGTAGAGGAAGAAGACCTTTGCAAAGAGAGAAAGTTGGTCCTGGATGGGCGTGGAGGTTGCATACTCCTCTCCGGGTGCAGCTTGGGCAGGTCAGTGTTCTTTGAGCACGTGTGTGTCATCGTCTACATAATGAGCAGCTGGAACCATATGTTTTTCAAAACACCTGGAGACCTGAAAGTTCCATGATTTTGGTGACAGCGTAAAATTATGATACCTTTTGTTGTTGGTATTGTTGCATTTTTAAAAATCCCTCAAATTAGTGTAGTCTTGGCACATGGTCTTATAAAGCAAATACATGACAGGGATCCATTTTTGGAGACTGTATCTTTAAGGAATATGATTGCTAAATAGAATGAGTGTCCGCATCTCTGTCTCAAGACCTGACTAGATGGTGTTTGGGGTGGTGCCTCTGTCCCTCGATCATCGGCAGGAATAAAGGTAGTTGAAGCCAAAGATTGAACCTTCACTTTTCCCTACAGTTGAAGGCTACTTAACTCCAGCCTTGTCCTAGAACTCAATTTATAGCATCCTTAAGCTCTTCTTCTAGCAACCTCAAGGCTCCAGGAAACTATTAAAAAAAAGAAAGCTCTTTTCCACAAACAGAAGTTTAGCAATCCATATCCAGAATTTCCACCTTCTAAATTGGCACCTAAGCATGATAGATGGCTCCCTATAACGGGCAGCTCTTGATCACTACAGCAGCACGCTAGTGGTAATATCACAGCCTGTGGCATTACACGAGACTGTGACAAGCCATTAAGAAAAAAATAGGCCAGCGTTATTGAAAAGCCTGATTGCATTTCCATCATCTGAAATATGTGAAGCAGCCTTGTAAACTACAAACTTTTTGTTTTAGAACTTTGGAACCCATTTCAACACTTTGTCCATACAGTGGTTGAGAGTCGGTATCTACCAATTTGCTTGTTGATATCTACCAGTTTGCTCTGTTAGCTTTTTTTTTTTCCTTTTAGACGTGATCTCTCTCTGTTGCCCAGGCTGGAGTGCAGTGGCACAATTCCAGTTCATTGCAACCTCTGCCTCCAGGGTTCAACCAATCCTCCTGCCTCAGCCTCCTGAGTAGCTGGGATTACAGGTGTGTGCCACCATGCCCAGCTAATTTTTGTGTTTTTAGTAGAGATGGGGTTTCACCATGTTGGCCAGGCTGGTCTCAAAATCCTGACCTCAGGTGATCTGCCCACCTTGGCCTCCCAAAGTGTTGGGATTACAGGCGTGAGCCACTGCACCCAACCTCTGTTAGCTCCTATTCTCCCAAGTGTACTGGCTATATCTTTATTATTAAAAAAAAAAAAAAGCATTAAAAAGTAAATAAAATGAAGAGCCATGAAAGGCATGGTAAGAAGTAAGGTTCCCTTGCTTGAACTGTACCGAAGCTGAAGACGTAAATTGTATGTGTTTCATCCCATTGTTATTTCTGTTTACCATTTGTGTATGTGTTTCTACTTGCAATGGTGCAGAATCATTGACTCATAAGAACGTCAGATGAAAGGGTCCTGGACCATCTGGGTGAGCACAGTCTCGATATGGGAATATTACCTGTTGACTCCTAGACAGGACTATCAGCAGTGGTGCGGTTGCTATCTTACAAGACAGCACCCTCCATTTGGGGACAACTTAACGATTAGGAAATCCATTTTTGTGTTTGAATCTCTTGCTTTATAAACTTTTCCTGTTGGTACTATGTCATAATGATGACAGTGATGGATAATTTCATGAAGTGCTTACTATGAAATACTGTGCTTAGGACTTAAGATAGCACCTCACTTAATCTTTGCAAGAATTTTTCAAGGCAAGCAATAATATCCTGATTGTACAGGGAAGAAAACTGAGAGGTAGAGAGGAGAAAGTGACTTGCCCAGTAAGTGTGGGAGTCTGATGGCAGAGGCTGTGTAATAATACCATGTTCTGATGCCTCTTCTTGTTTTCTCTGGCCCCTCTTCTATACTCAGTTTCTTAACCCCCTCTCCCAGCCCAATCAGGTATTGTTTCCACACCCCTGCCTGTCTCTTTCTGATTATTTTCAGTTTTGTAACATTACTAGAGCTAACTCTCAATACTTTAGATGTGAAGTGATCTTTGTAACAGACAGATAGTGGAACCCTTTCCTGGCTAGTTCTGAACAAAATGTTCAGATGGTCTAAGGATCACATTTACCTTTTTTTTTTTTTTTTAATTTTGAGACAGAATTTCGCTCTTGTTGCCTGGGCTGGGCTGGAGTGCAATGGCGCGATCTTGGCTCACTGCAGCCTCCACCTCTGGGGTGCAGGCAATTCTCCTGCCTCAGTCTCCTGAGTAGCTGGGATTACAGGCGTCTCTGACATCACACCTGGCTAATTTTTTTGTATTTTTGGTAGAGACAGGGTTTCACCATGTTGGCCAGGCTGGTCTCGCACTCCTGACCTCACAATTTGCCTGCCTTGGCCTCCTAAAGGTCTGGGATTACAGGAGTGAGCCACCGCGCCCGGCCTAGGATCACATTTCCTTTTGTAGGGGCAGAAACAACAGAGTTTTGGGTACAGTTGAGTTGTTGTTTTTTTCTTCAAGGTAAGCAATAATATCCTGATTGTACAGGGAAGAAAACTGAGAGGTAGAGAAGAGAAAGTGATTTGGCCCGTAAGTGTGGGAGTGTGATGGCAGAGGCTGTGTAATAATACCATGTTATGATCATCACCCGCATCACACAATCCGTATTAACTTACAGCTGCCCCATACTCTGCTTTTCTCCTTAATTATTACTTTTTAACCCAAGACAGGTAGGGTAGGGTGATGTTAAAGGAGCCAGACTGCCTCGATTCTCACTCCAGATTTTCTGCTTTGTAGTTCTTGTCACCTAGATAACTGGATCTCTCTGAGTCTCAGTTTCCTTATCTCCAAAATGGGCATGGCAACAGGAGTTCCCTCTTTGAGTTGTGAGGATTGAATTAATAAATACTTGGAAGCCCTTCACACACACACTGCCTGCCGTGTAGCAAGTGTTCACTTGGTGTTGTCATTATGCCCTAGCTTTGTTGTTGTTTTGTGCACATATAATCCAGATTGCTGACAAAAATAGGCAACTGTGGATTGACGTTATATACACATTTAAGCAATTGCAACCATATGCATCTCTCTCTTATGAAATTAAAATAGTGTACAGTTATATTTTGCATGTGTTCCGCATATTGTAATAGCCATAGTTTTATATATTACAAAGTGCTAAATACGTATTCACTTTATGGGGTTGAATACACAGAAATATGTGCTCCATACTCGAATAGGCAATTGAAATAATTTTCGAGGGAAATTTTGATGACTCTATAATAATTTTTGCCTTTCTTGCTGACTTTATATTCTAGCTTCTTTTTAAATTTTGACTAAGTCCGTGTGGAGAGGCCTTGATAAGCCCTTGGAAACCTCCACCCCACCTACCCCAGGATATCTGGTTACTAGGGTGCACCCTCACCCTCCTCAAGGCTTACTCACCATGTGCTCTAGGGCTACCAGCTGTTGTTATACAGGGAATCGGATGTGTCTCATATATTCTGATTCTCTGAGTACCAGCCATACCAGCTATTGTGTTAGAAACTGCCGACATGGAGTAATCAGCCCCAAGTCGGCATCCTTAGAAGTGTGTGTTCAAAGAATTACAACCCAGTGTGACCCAGCAAGCACATTACCTGCCAATCAACTCAGCAGGTGCCTGGACCTGGGGCTTCTCAGTGAAGATGACGTTGGAGATGGGTTTACAAAGTTGGAAGGGGCTGGGAGCTGAAGGACTGAGAACCCATTCTGAGGAGGAACGGCAGGCAGAAGGCCTGAGAGCCCCAAAACGTTCCTGAGCAGGGAGTCTCTGGGACCTGAGGATGGGCGAGAGGAGGCAGAATTGGTGGAGTTAGATGAGGGGGCCTCCTGGGCCACCCCTAGGAAGGAAGACCCAGGTCCCTCAGGTGATTGGGAGCCATCGGTAGCTTTCAGCAACAGGAACTCACTATTTTTGACTCTCGATTAAGATTTGTTGCATTTTATATTCCATTTCCATCTAAATAAGAAAATATATTGGAGTAATTAATTTACTCAAGTATAGGTTCTGGAAGGAAGTTGTTCAAATTCTTTGCCCCTCTTTGGAAATGGAACTTAGGAAAGGAGTCTGGGTGTGTGAGTGTGTGCATGTGTGTAGGTGTGTGTGCACGTGTGTGTAGGTGTGTGTGCATGTGTACATGTGTAGTTATGTGTATGTATATCAGTGTGTGCATGTGTACATGTATAGTTATGTGTGTGTACATCGTGTGTGCCTGTGTGTGGGTGTGTATGTGTGTTTGCAAGTATGTATACGTATGTGTAGGTGTTTGTATAGGTATGTGTGGTTTGTAGGTGTCTATATGTATAGGTGTGTGTAGGTGTGAGTGTGCATGTGTGTGGGTGTGTATAGTTTTGTGCGTAGGTGTGTGTGCATGTGTGTATAGGAGTGTGTAGGTGTGTGTTGTGTGTGCATGTATATAGGTATATGTATGCACTCCTGTGTGTATAGGTGTGGGTGTGTGTGCATGTATGTGTGTAAAAGTGTGTGTGCATAAGTGAGAGCATGTGCTGGTGTGTGTATAGGTGTGTGTGTGTGTTTGCAAGTGTGTTGGTGTGCATATAGGTGTGTTTGCGTGTGGGTGTGCATGCGTGTTGGGGTGTGTATAGGTGTGTGTGCGTGTATGTGTGGGTGTGCATGTGTGTGGGTGTGTATGTGCACATGTTGGTTTATGATAGGCGTGTTTGTGCATGTGTTTTGGGGGTGTGTATAGGTGTGTGTGCGTGTGTGTGGGTGTGCATGTGTGTTGGTGTGTGTGGGTGTGAGTGCACATGTTGGTTTATGATAGGCGTGTTTGTGCATGTGTTGGTGTGTATAGGTGTGAGCGTGTGTGTATGTGGGTGTGTATATGTAGGTGTGTATATAAATGTACGTGTGTGAATGTATACGTGTGTAGTTTCATATGAGTGAGCACATGTGTGTTTA
This sequence comes from Symphalangus syndactylus, assembly GCF_028878055.3. Taxonomy (NCBI): domain Eukaryota; kingdom Metazoa; phylum Chordata; class Mammalia; order Primates; family Hylobatidae; genus Symphalangus; species Symphalangus syndactylus. Next base: position 19,847,108 of record NC_072432.2, on the reverse strand, counting down.
AAATATGGTTAAAAGTTGGTAAGGAAATAGGAAGAAATGAAATTAGTTTTCCAAGTATGGGCAGCCTTGAATATTTTAGTCTTATGTAATGTTTCAAAATTGATTGCATAACAAAGCGGGTTACCTTGGACAGTAATAGGAGTAGCTAACATTTATCGATGCTACAGGGAGACAGACTGTTCTAAACCCTTTACATGAATTAGCACATTAAATCCTCGAATCAACCTCTCAAGTAGCTGCTGTTTTTACCCACCCTTTGCGGAGAAATCCAATGGACAGAGAGGTCAAGTATCTTTTTTTTGTTTGTTGTTGTTGTTGTTGTTGTTGTTGTTTTTGAGACCCAGTCTCGTTCTGTCCCCCAGACTGGAGTGCAGTGGCGCGATCTCGGCTCACTGCAAGCTCCGCCTCCCGGGTTCACGCCATTCTCCTGCCTCACCCTCCCGAGTAGCTGGGACTACAGGCGCCCGCCACCACGCCTGGCTAATTTTTTGTATTTTTAGTAGAGACGGGGTTTCACCTTGCTAACCAGGATGGTCTCGATCTCCTGACCTCGTGATCCGCCCGCCTCGGCCTCCCAAAGTGCTGGGATTACAGGCATGAGCCACCGCGCCTGAGGTCAAGTATCTTCTCACCAGCTAGAGTAGAGGAGGCAGGGCAGGAACCCAGGTGGTCTCTGTCTTGAGTCCATACTTAATATAACCGTTGAATTATCGGACAACCACTTTAGTGGCATTTATTCAGCGAAGTGTTTGGGGTGTGGGGAAGGGGTGGTGGTGACTGGAAGTGTAGCCTGGGGATCGCCTTTTTAATATCCCTGTCTAGTCACAAAAATTTAAGGCATATTCTAATCAACTAAGCACTTCACCATGAACTTCTCGTAAGCAAGGTGAGTGGTAGGTTTTTTTTCTTCAAGGATGCAAGCAGCTGATAGAATTGGGAAGAAAGTTATTAGTTGCAAAAACATTTAAGCTTTGCAGTAAGATTACTAGTGCACCAAAGGAATCGTGACTGTTAAGCCCTCTAGCTGATTAACTGGTGCTGTTATTTTATTTTAAAATGTTGTAATTTTTTCACAACAAGCAAAGCAATGTGTATTCCTAGAAGACAAATGAGGAAAAATACATAAGCAAAAAGAGGAAGAACACTCATAACTCCACTAGCCAGAAATTCCCCGTGTCAACTCTGGCGTCACTTAGGGTAAATATCCCCATTCATCTCTTCTTGCCCCCAGAATAAATTAGCAGCAGCTTTTCCTCGGAGCAGGGGAACAAGCCACTTGTGTGGTAGGCAGATATGCAGGCTATGATGGCCAGAAAATAAGCCGCCCCAGGGCGTGGCAGTTTGTATTTTCTGCTTTTGGGGTGCCATTTCTTCTCTTTGAGGAGAGAAGTAATTTTCTGTCCCACCTGCATGTTTTCTGGCCTTGGGACCAAATGTCAAGATCCCGAGTGGCCAGCACGCCCTTCCTTCGGCTTTTCTAGTTGCTGAGATACCTGCCGGGTTAGTTTTTTCTCCTCCAGATTGCATGTCTCTGATTCACCAGTGATAAAAATATTGAACAGTCACAAAAGACAGAAATGAGGAGGGGAGAAAAAGCATGTCACTGAAATGCTGGTTTCCACTGGTGAGCTCCTTGAAATCCTGATAGAACTATTTCCAAATGAAATGTGAAGTGGTGTGCTCTTCAGACCATTAATTTTATTAAATAGCCAAACAATTGGATTAAAGCAGTTTATCTGTACTGATTTTGCATTGTCATTTCAGAATTATCTCTTTAATTGCTACCTCCTCAATAAGGTTCAGGGTAGAATGCTGTCACTATTTATATAATCATTTACATATTTTGTATTAATTCGCATTTGTTTTGGATCTAGGTATTGAGAGGTGACTTAATTAGATCCAACGGTTCATGGCTTGTGATCAGCAGCCAGTTCAGGGCTCTTTCTGTCTTTCTCTTCTTAATCATTTCATCATTTCCTATTCCTGCCTCCATAGATATCCACTGTAATGGACTTGCTGAATCTCTTTGAATACACAGGCATCCTCCTAATTTTTTCTCATTTTGTGGTGTGCGTGTATGTGTGAATGTTTGTATTTTTAATTGACGTGAATGGCATTCTTCAATAGATTTCATTCTGTTACTTAGCACTTTCAGTGCATGCTCTTTCTAACATCTGTCCGTGCTACTTACTCTGTTTTATCTAGTTCATTGTTTATAGCTGCTTTTACCCCATTTTATCTCCATCTCCCTGGTGATAGATGACTGAACTGTCTTGCACTCATGTGTCCATAAAGAATATCATAGATGAAAACCCTTGTTCATGCCCCTTCAAAGACTCGTGGGGGAATTTTTTGGGAGCCTCATATTCAGAAGAAAGCATACAGTTACTTTTCATTTAAGTATCAGGTAATACTTAATTCCATTAAGCATTGCCAGAATATTTTATTTTTTACTAAGTATTAATTGAGTACTTTCTATTTTCATCACCTTAGGCTTAGTATTTAGAGGGATTCATGAGAAAAAAAAAGACTTCTCAAGAAGTTTAAAATTTGCATAGGAAGAAAGCAACAAAAAGAGAATATATCGGTAGTAGTAATAGTTGCAGTTTATTTGTCATATACCAATCAGTGACATATATCATCTTAATACGCATAACCCTGTGAGGGTATATTATTAATTCTGTTTTACTGTTAAAGAAAAGGCAGCTCAGAGTGGCTGAGTAAATTGCCTAAGCATGCACAGCAAAGATGGTGGCAGTGCTGAGGTTTAAACCCAGGTTTCTCTTACTCCAAAGTCTCTGCTCTCTCAGTGCTATGCAGTACTACTACCTGAGATGTCTGTTTTTAAAGAAGCCATTGAATCTTTGCATGTAGCAGGAGCTCAATAAATGCTTTTGAATTACTGATTGAAATGATCATGGCAAATGTGTTTGAGTGCTATCTGCTAAGCAGTTTAAGTACTTTATGTCTAATAAACTGTTCCAATTTCACAGTAATCCCATAAAGCTAGCATTACTGTTATCCGTGTTTTTCTCCTGAGGAAACTAAGGCATAGAGAGGATGAATAATGACCAAATTCACATAGAGCTGGATTCTTTTCTTTTTTGAGACAGGGTCTTGCTCTGTTGCCCAGGCTGGAGTGCAGTGGTACAATCATGGCTTACTACAGCCTCAACCTGATGGTCTCAAGTAATTCTTCCACCTCAGCCCCTGAGTAGCTGGGACTGCAAATGTACACCACCATGCCCGGCTAATTTTAGAATTTTTGGTAGAGGAAGGGTTTTACTATGTTGCCCAGACTGGTCTTGAATTCCTGGCCTCAAGTGATCCTCCTGCTTCAGCCTCCCAAAGTGTTGGGATTATAGATGTGCGCTACCATCCCCTACCTGGATTTTTAAAATTATTAAAAATTACATTTTAATTTTAACATTTTAATTTCAAGATAACTGTAGATGCACGTGCAATTATAAGAAATTATATACAGTGAGATTTCATGTACCCTTTACCAAGTTTCCCCAAATGGTAACATCTTGCAAAACTGTAGTACAGTATTACAACCAGGATATTGACATTGATACAATCAGGATACAGAAGCTTCTGGAATTCCTTATGGTGCTCTTTTGTAGCAAACCCACTTCCCTCCTGCATGGTCTCACCCCCTGCCTAACCTCAGGTAACCTGTAGTCTCTTCCCCATTTCTATGGTTTTGTCATTTCAAGAATGTTATATAAATTGAATCGTACAATATGTAACCTTTTGGGATCTTCTTTTTCACTCAACTTTCACTGGAGATTTATCTAAGTTGTTGCATATATCAGTAGTTGTTCTATTTGATAACTGAGAAGTATTCCACAGTTTGGGTGTACCACTTTGTTTAACCATTCACCAGTTGAAGGACACCTAGTTTGTGTCCAGTTTTTGACTATTAAAAAATAAAGCTGCCATGGTTTTTGTGTGAAGATAACTTATTTGTCTGGGATAAATGCCAGGAGTTCAATTGCTAGGTTGCATGTTCCATTTGTAAAGAAACTGTTTGGCACTGGGTGGCTATGTCACTTTACATTCCCACCAGTAATGTGTGAGTGATCATTTCTCTGCATCCTCGCCAGGATCTGATGTTGCCGTCATTTTGTGATTTTAGCTATTCTCATAGGTGTGTGGTGGTGTCTTATTGGAATATTAATTTGCATTTCCCTAATGACCAATAATGTTGTACATCTTTCTGTGGGCCTACTTGCCATGTGTTTGTCTTTGGTGAAATGTCTCTTCATGTCTTTTGCTCATGTTCTATTTGGGTTGTTCACTTTTTTTGCTGTCGAGTTTTGACAGTTCTTTATATAGTCTGAATATTCATCCCCTGTGGGGTATGTGGTTTGCAAATATTTTCTTCCCTTGTGAGTTTGTCCTTTTGTCCTCTTGATGGGGTCATTCAAAGAGCAAAAGTTTCTAATTTTGATGAAGTCCAATTTTTCTTTTTGGAAAAAATGCAGGATGCTTTTAGTTTCAGTTGTAAGAACTCTTCGTCTTGCCTTAGATCCTAAAGATGTTCTCTTATTTTTTCGTGTAAGTTTTATACTTCAACTTTTATGTTAAACTCCATGACCCATTTTGAGTTAATTTTTGTATAAGGGATGAGATTTATACAAAAGAAAAGGTTTACATTTATTGTCTGTTACTCCAGGTTTGCCTGTTGCCCCAGTTGTTCCAGCACCATGTGTGTATATAAGAGGCTATCTTTCTCCACTGAATTGCTTTTGCATCTTTATCAAAACTCATTTGGGCTTAGACATATGGGTTTATTTCTGCGTTCTCTATTCTGTTCCATCAATCTGTGTGTCTGTCCCCCTAACAGTACCACACTGTCTGATTACTGTAGCCATATAATGGGTCAAGTAGTCTTATTCCTCCCACTGTTGTTTTTCAAAGTTGTTTAGCTATATTCTAGTTCCTTTGCCTTTCATATACATTTTAGAATAATCTCGTTCATGGCTACAAAAATTTTTTGATAGGCATTGTGCTAAACCTGTATATCAGCTTGGTGAGAATTGGCATCTTTACTATGCTGAGTCTTTGAATCCATGAATATAGTATGTCTCTCCACTTATTTAGATCTTTGACTTCTTTCATCAGCATTGTGTGGTTTTCATTATGCAAG